>NW_024037056.1:360994-392205 GCF_015706575.1 Patiria miniata
TTTTTTTGACATGTATGGAGAGCTAGTTAGTCTGGCTACAACGTCCAACAAGTTTGAAGTCTGTAGACCCAATACTCGTGGAGAAAATGGGACATAAGCAAGAATATTTTGCCCAAGTTTGTTTCTCTGTGTAAATTGCCATAGAGTAGGCTGTCAGCGGGCTTCACTCTGTGGTGTGTTTACTTGATATATCTCGTATTAAGGGTACTTGTTATGAAAAAATTCGTAATTTTTTGACATGTATGGAGAGCTAGTTAGTCTGGCTACAACGTCCAACAAGTTTGAAGTCTGTAGACCCAATACTCGTGGAGAAAATGTGACATAAGCAAGAATTTTTTGCCGAGTTTGTTTCTGTGTGTAAATTGCCATATAGTAGGCTGTCAGCGGATTCACTCCGTGGTGTGTTTACTTGATATATCTCGTCTTGACGGTATCTTGTTATAAAAATCCTCTTAATTTTTTGACATGTATGGAGAGCTAGTTAGTCAGGCTACAACGTCCAACAAGTTGAAGTCTATAGGCCCAATACTCGTGGAGAAAATGTGACATAAGCAAGAATATTTTGCCCGAGTTTGTTTCTGTGTGCAATTGCTATGGAGAAGGCTGTCAGCGGGCTATCCTTGATATATCTCGTCTTGACGGTATCTTGTTATAAAAAATCCTAATTTATTTGACATGTATTGAGAGCTAGTTAGTCTGGCTACAACGTCCAACAAGTTTTGAAGTCCGTAGATACCCAAATACTCGTGGAGAAAATGGGACATCAGCAAGAAATTTTGCCCGAGTTTGTTTCTGTGCGTAAATTGCCATAGAGTAGGATGTCAGCGGGCTTCACTCCGTGTGTGTTTTCTTGCTATATCTCGTCTTGAGGGTATTGTTATGAAAAAATTCCTATTTTTTTTTTACATGTATGGAGAGCTAGTTAGTTTGGCTACAACGTCCAACAAGTTTGAAGTCTGTAGACCCAATACTCGTGGAGAAAATGGGACATAAGCAAGAAATTTGCCGAGTTTGTTTCTGTCGTAAATTGCCATAGAGTAGGCTGTCAGCGGGATTCACTCCGTGGTGTGTTTTCTTGCTATATCTCGTCTTGAGGTTGTCTTGTTATGAAAAATTCCTAATTTTTTTGACATGTATGGAGAGCTAGTTAGTCTGGCTACAACGTCCAACAAGTTTGAAGTCCGTAGACCCAATACTCGTGGAGAAAATGGGACATCAGCAAGAACATTTTGCCCGAGTTTGTTTCTGTGCGTAAATTGCCATAGAGTAGGCTGTCAGCGGGATTCACTCCGTGGTGTGTTTACTTAATATATCTCGTCTTGACGGGATCTTGTTATGAAAAATTCCTAATTTTTTTGACATGTATGGAGAGCTAGTTAGTCTGGCTACAACGTCCAACAAGTTTGAAGTCTATAGACCCAATACTCGTGGAGAAAATGGGACATAAGCAAGAATATTTTGCCCGAGTTTGTTTCTGTGCGTAAATTGCCATAGAGTAGGATGTCAGCGGGCTTCACTCCGTGGTGTGTTTTCTTGCTATATCTCGTCTTGAAGGTATCTTGTTATGAAAAATTCCGATTATTTTTGACATGTATGGAGAGCTAGTTAGTCAGGCTACAACGTCCAACAAGTTTAAAGTCTATAGACCCAATACTCGTGGAGAAAAGGGACATCAGCAAGAAATTTTGCCCGAGTTTGTTTCTGTGTGTAAATTGCCATAGAGTAGGCTGTCAGCGGGCTTCACTCTGTGGTGTGTTTACTTGCTATATCTCGTCTTGAGGGTATCTTGTTATGAACAATTCCTAATTTTTGACATGTATGGAGAGTTAGTTAGTCTGGCTACAACGTCCAACAAGTTTGAAGTCTGTAGACCCAATACTCGTGGAGAAAATGGGACATAAACAAGAATATTTGGCCGAGTTTGTTTCTGTGTGTAAATTGCCATAGAGTAGGCTGTCAGAGGGATTCACTCCGTGTTGTGTTTCTTGCTATATCTCGTCTTGAGGTTATCTTGTTATGAAAAAATTCCTAATTTTTTGACATGTATGGAGAGCTAGTTAGTCTGGCTACAACGTCCAACAAGTTTGAAGTCTATAGACCCAATACTCGTGGAGAAAATGGGACATAAACAAGAATATTTTGGCCGAGTTTGTTTCTCTGTGTAAATTGCCATAGAGTAGGCTGTCAGCGGGCTTCACTCTGTGGTGTGTTTACTTGCTATATCTCGTCTTGAGGGTAATTTGTTATGAACAATTCCTAATTTTTTTGACATGTATGGAGAGCTAGTTAGTCAGGCTACAACGTCCAACAAGTTTGAAGTCTATAGACCCAATACTCGTGGAGAAAATGGGACATAAGCAAGAATATTTTGCCGAGTTTGTTTCTGTGTGTAAATTGCCTAGAGTAGGCTGTCAGCGGGCTTCACTCTGTGGTGTGTTTACTTGCTATATCTCGTATTAAGGGTAACTTGTTATAAACAATTCCTAATTTTTTGACATGTATGGAGAGCTAGTTAGTCTGGCTACAACGTCAAGTTTGAAGTCTGTAGACCCAATACTCGTGGAGAAAATGGGACATAAACAAGAATATTTTGGCCGAGTTTGTTTCTGTGTGTAAATTGCCATAGAGTAGGCTGTCAGAGGGGATTCACCGTGTTGTGTTTCTTGCTATATCTCGTCTTGAGGTATCTTGTTATGAAAAATTCCTAATTTTTTGACATGTATGGAGAGCTAGTTAGTCTGGCTACAACGTCAACAAGTTTGAAGTCGTAGACCCAATACTCGTGGAGAAAATGGGACATAAACAAGAAAATTTTGCCCGAGTTTGTTTCTGTTCGTAAATTGCCATAGAGTAGGCTGTCAGCGGGTTCACTCCGTGGTGTGTTTTTTGCTATATCTCGTCTTGAGGTTATCTTGTTATAACAAATTCCTAATTTTTTGACATGTATGGAGAGCTAGTTAGTCTGGCTACAACGTCCAACAAGTTTGAAGTCCGTAGACCCAATACTCGTGGAGAAAATGGGGCATAAGCAAGAACATTTTGCCCGAGTTTGTTTCTGTGCGTAAATTGCCATAGAGTAGGCTGTCAGCGGATTCACTCCGTGGTGTGTTTACTTGCTATATCTCGTCTTGAAGGTATCTTGTTATGAAAAATTCCGATATTTTTGACATGTATGGAGAGCTAGTTAGTCAGGCTACAACGTCCAACAAGTTTGAAGTCTATAGACCCAATACTCGTGGAGAAAAAGGGACATCAGCAAGAATATTTTGCCCAAGTTTGTTTCTGTGTGTAAATTGCCATAGAGTAGGCTGTCAGCGGGCTTCACTCTGTGGTGTGTTTACTTGCTATATCTCGTTTAAGGGTAACTTGTTATGAACAATTCCTAATTTTTTTGACATGTATGGAGAGCTAGTTAGTCTGGCTACAACGTCCAACAAGTTTGAAGTCTGTAGACCCAATACTCGTGGAGAAAATGGACATAAGCAAGAATATTTTGGCCGAGTTTGTTTCTGTGTGTAAATTGCCATAGAGTAGGCTGTCAGAGGGATTCACTCCGTGTTGTGTTTTCTTGCTATATCTCGTCTTGAGGTTATCTTGTTATGAAAATTCCTAATTTTTTTGACATGTATGGAGAGCTAGTTAGTCTGGCTACAACGTCTCAACAAGTTTGAAGTCTATAGACCCAATACTCGTGGAGAAAATGGGACATAAACAAGAATATTTTGGCCGAGTTTGTTTCTGTGTGTAAATTGCCATAGAGTAGGCTGTCAGCGGGCTTCACTCTGTGGTGTGTTTACTTGCTATATCTCGTATTAAGGGTAATTTGTTATGAAAAATCCTAATTTTTTGACATGTATGGAGAGCTAGTTAGTCTGGCTACAACGTCCAACAAGTTTGAAGTCTGTAGACCCAATACTCGTGGAGAAAATGGGACATAAACAAGAATATTTTGGCCGAGTTTGTTTCTCTGTGTAAATTGCCATAGAGTAGGCTGTCAGCGGGATTCACTCGTGGTGTGTTTACTTGCTATATCTCGTCTTGAGGGTATCTTGTTATGAAAAATTCCTAATTTTTTTGACATGTATGGAGAGCTAGTTAGTCAGGCTACAAAGTCCAACAAGTTTGAAGTCTATAGACCCAATACTCGTGGAGAAAATGGGAGATAAGCAAGAATATTTTGCCCGAGTTTGTTTCTGTGTGTAAATTGCCATAGAGTAGGCTGTCAGCGGATTCACTCCGTGGTGTGTTTTCTTGCTATATCTCGTCTTGAGGTTATCTTGTTATAAAAATTCCTAATTTTTTGACATGTATGGAGAGCTAGTTAGTCAGGCTACAACGTCCAACAAGTTTGAAGTCTATAGACCCAATACTCGTGGAGAAAAAGGACATAAGCAAGAATATTTTGCCCAAGTTTGTTTTCTGTGTGTAAATTGCCATAGAGTAGGCTGTCAGCGGGCTTCACTCTGTGGTGTGTTTACTTGCTATATCTCGCATTAAGGTAATTTGTTATGAACAATTCCTAATTTTTTGACATGTTGGAGAGCTAGTTAGTCAGGCTACAACGTCCAACAAGTTTGAAGTCTATAGACCCAATACTCGTGGAGAAAATGGGACATAAGCAAGAATATTTTGCCCGAGTTTGTTTCTGTGTTGCGCAACTTGCTATGGAGAAGGCTGTCAGGGGTGTTCCTTTGATATATCTCGTCTTGACGGTATCTTGTTATAAAAAATCCTGATTTATTTGACATGTATGGAGAGCTAGTTAGTCTGGCTACAACGTCCAACAAGTTTGAAGTCCGTAGACCCAATACTCGTGGAGAAAATGGACATAAGCAAGAAAATTTTGCCGGAGTTTGTTTCTGTGCGTAAATTGCCATAGAGTAGGCTGTCAGCGGGCTTCACTCTGTGGTGTGTTTACTTGCTATATCTCGTCTTGAGGGTATCTTGTTATGAAAAATTCCTAATTTTTTTGACATGTATGGAGAGCTAGTTAGTCAGGCTACAACGTCCAACAAGTTTGAAGTCTATAGACCCAATACTCGTGGAGAAAATGGGACATAAGCAAGAATATTTTGCCGAGTTTGTTTCTGTGTGTAAATTGCCATAGAGTAGGCTGTCAGCGGGCTATCCTTTGATATATCTCGTCTTGACGGTATCTTGTTATAAAAAAATTCTGATTTATTTGACATGTATGGAGAGCTAGTTAGTCTGGCTACAACGTCCAACAAGTTTGAAGTCCGTAGACCCAATACTCGTGGAGAAAATGGACATAAGCAAGAAAATTTTGCCCGAGTTTGTTTCTGTGTGTAAATTGCCATAGAGTAGGCTGTCGCAGCGGGCTTCACTCTGTGGTGTGTTTACTTGATATATCTCGTATTAAGGGTAACTTGTTATGAACAATTCCTAATTTTTTTGACATGTATGGAGAGCTAGTTAGTCTGGCTACAACGTCCAACAAGTTTGAAGTCTGTAGACCCAATACTCGTGGAGAAAATGGACATAAACAAGAATATTTTGCCGAGTTTGTTTCTGTGTGTAAATTGCCATAGAGTAGGCTGTCAGCGGGCTTCACTCTATGGTGTGTTTACTTGATATATCTCGTCTTGACGGTATCTTGTTATGAAAAAATCCTGATTTTATTTGACATGTATGGAGAGCTAGTTAGTCTGGCTACAACGTCAACAAGTTTGAAGTCTGTAGACCCAATACTCGTGGAGAAAATGGGACATAACAAGAATATTTTGGCCGAGTTTTTTCTCTGTGTAAATTGCCATAGAGTAGGCTGTCAGCGGGCTTCACTCTATGGTGTGTTTACTTGATATATCTCGTCTTGACGGTATCTTGTTATGAAAAAATCCTGATTTATTTGACATGTATGGAGAGCTAGTTAGTCTGGCTACAACGTCCAACAAGTTTGAAGTCGTAGACCCAATACTCGTGGAGAAAATGTGACATAAGCAAGAAATTTTGCCCGAGTTTGTTTCTGTGCGTAAATTGCCATAGAGTAGGCTGTCAGCGGGCTTCACTCCGTGGTGTGTTTCTTGCTATATCTCGTCTTGAGGGTATCTTGTTATGAAAATTCCTAATTTTTTTGACATGTATGGAGAGCTAGTTAGTCTGGCTACAACGTCCAACAAGTTTAAAGTCTGTAGACCCAATACTCGTGGAGAAAAAGGACATAAGCAAGAATATTTTGCCCAGTTTGTTTCTGTGTAAATTGCCATAGAGTAGGCTGTCAGCGGGCTTCACTCTGTGGTGTGTTTACTTGATATATCTCGTTTAGGGTATCTTGTTATGAAAAATTCCTAATTTTTTGACATGTATGGAGAGCTAGTTAGTCTGGCTACAACGTCCAACAAGTTTGAAGTCTGTAGACCCAATACTCGTGGAGAAAATGTGACATAAGCAAGAAAATTTTGGCCGAGTTTGTTTCTGTGTGTAAATTGCCATAGAGTAGGCTGTCAGCGGGCTTCACTCCGTGGTGTGTTTACTTGATATATCTCGTCTTGACGGTATCTTGTTATGAAAAAATTCCTAATTTTTTGACATGTATGGAGAGCTAGTTAGTCTGGCTACAACGTCCAACAAGTTTGAAGTCTATAGACCAATACTCGTGGAGAAAATGTGACATAAGCAAGAATATTTTGCCGAGTTTGTTTCTGTGTGCAATTGCTATGGAGAAGGCTGTCAGCGGGCTTCCTTTGATATATCTCGTCTTGACGGTATCTTGTTATAAAAAATCCTGATTTATTTGACATGTATGGAGAGCTAGTTAGTCTGGCTACAACGTCCAACAAGTTTGAAGTCCGTAGACCCAATACTCGTGGAGAAAATGGGACATAAGCAAGAACATTTTGCCCGAGTTTGTTTCTGTGCGTAAATTGCCATAGAGTAGGCTGTCAGCGGGCTTCACTCCGTGGTGTGTTTTCTTGCTATATCTCGTCTTGAGGTATCTTGTTATGAAAAATTCCTATTTTTTTTGACATGTATGGAGAGCTAGTTAGTCTGGCTACAACGTCCAACAAGTTTGAAGTTCGTAGACCCAATACTCGTGGAGAAAATGGGACATCAAGCAAGAAATTTTGCCCGAGTTTGTTTCTGTTCGTAAATTGCCATAGAGTAGGCTGTCAGCGGGATTCACTCCGTGGTGTGTTTCTTGCTATATCTCGTCTTGAGGTTATCTTGTTATAAAAAATTCCTAATTTTTTTGACATGTATGGAGAGCTAGTTAGTCTGGCTACAACGTCCAACAAGTTTGAAGTCCGTAGACCCAATACTCGTGGAGAAAATGGGCATAAGCAAGAACATTTTGCCGAGTTTGTTTCTGTGCGTAAATTGCCATAGAGTAGGATCAGCGGGCTTCACTCCGTGGTGTGTTTTCTTGCTATATCTCGTCTTGAAGGTATCTTGTTATGAAAAATTCCGATTTTTTTGACATGTATGGAGAGCTAGTTAGTCAGGCTACAACGTCCAACAAGTTTGAAGTCTATAGACCCAATACTCGTGGAGAAAAAGGGACATAAGCAAGAATATTTTGCCCGAGTTTGTTTCTGTGTGTAAATTGCCATAGAGTAGGCTGTCAGCGGGCTTCACTCTGTGGTGTGTTTACTTGCTATATCTCGTCTTGAGGGTATCTTGTTATGAAAAATTCCTTAATTTTTTGACATGTATGGAGAGCTAGTTAGTCTGGCTACAACGTCCAACAAGTTTGAAGTCTATAGACCCAATACTCGTGGAGAAAATGGGACATAAGCAAGAATATTTTGCCCGAGTTTGTTTCTGTGTGTAAATTGCCATAGAGTAGGCTGTCAGCGGGATTCACTCCGTGGTGTGTTTTCTTGCTATATCTCGTCTTGAGGGTATCTTGTTATGAAAAATTCCTAATTTTTTTGACATGTATGGAGAGCTAGTTAGTCAGGCTACAACGTCCAACAAGTTTGAAGTCTATAGACCCAATACTCGTGGAGAAAATGGGACATAAGCAAGAATATTTTGCCCGAGTTTGTTTCTGTGTGTAAATTGCCATAGAGTAGGCTGTCAGCGGGCTTCACTCTGTGGTGTGTTTACTTGCTATATCTCGTCTTGAGGGTAATTTGTTATGAAAAATTCCTAATTTTTTTGACATGTATGGAGAGCTAGTTAGTCTGGCTACAACGTCCAACAAGTTTGAAGTCTATAGACCCAATACTCGTGGAGAAAATGGGACATAAGCAAGAATATTTTGCCCGAGTTTGTTTCTGTGTGTAAATTGCCATAGAGTAGGCTGTCAGCGGGCTCACTCCTTTGATATATCTCGTCTTGACGGTATCTTGTTATGAAAAAATCCTGATTTATTTGACATGTATGGAGAGCTAGTTAGTCTGGCTACAACGTCCAACAAGTTTGAAGTCCGTAGACCAATACTCGTGGAGAAAATGTGACATAAGCAAGAAATTTTGCCGAGTTTGTTTCTGTGCGTAAATTGCCATAGAGTAGGCTGTCAGCGGGCTTCACTCTGTGGTGTGTTTACTTGCTATATCTCGTCTTGAGGGTATCTTGTTATGAAAAATTCCTAATTTTTTTGACATGTATGGAGAGCTAGTTAGTCTGGCTACAACGTCCAACAAGTTTGAAGTCTGTAGACCCAATACTCGTGGAGAAAATGGGACATAAGCAAGAATATTTTGCCCGAGTTTGTTTCTGTGTGTAAATTGCCATAGAGTGGCTGTCAGCGGGCATATCCCTTTGATATATCTCGTCTTGACGGTATCTTGTTATAAAAAAATTCTGATTTTTTGACATGTATGGAGAGCTAGTTAGTCTGGCTACAACGTCCAACAAGTTTGAAGTCCGTAGACCCAATACTCGTGGAGAAAATGGACATAAGCAAGAAAATTTTGCCGAGTTTGTTTCTGTGTGTAAATTGCCATAGAGTAGGCTGTCAGCGGGCTTCACTCTGTGGTGTGTTTACTTGATATATCTCGTCTTGAGGGTATCTTGTTATGAAAAATTCCTAATTTTTTGACATGTATGGAGAGCTAGTTAGTCTGGCTACAACGTCCAACAAGTTTGAAGTCTGTAGACCCAATACTCGTGGAGAAAATGGGACATAAGCAAGAATATTTTGGCCGAGTTTGTTTCTGTGTGTAAATTGCCATAGAGTAGGCTGTCAGCGGGCTTCACTCTATGGTGTGTTTACTTGATATATCTCGTCTTGACGGTATCTTGTTATGAAAAAATCCTGATTTATTTGACATGTATGGAGAGCTAGTTAGTCTGGCTACAACGTCAACAAGTTTGAAGTCTGTAGACCCAATACTCGTGGAGAAAATGGGACATAAGCAAGAATATTTTGGCCGAGTTTGTTTCTCTGTGTAAATTGCCATAGAGTAGGCTGTCAGCGGGCTTCACTCTATGGTGTGTTTACTTGATATATCTCGTCTTGACGGTATCTTGTTATGAAAAAATCCTGATTTTATTTGACATGTATGGAGAGCTAGTTAGTCTGGCTACAACGTCCAACAAGTTTGAAGTCCGTAGACCCAATACTCGTGGAGAAAATGTGACATAAGCAAGAAAATTTTGCCCGAGTTTGTTTCTGTGCGTAAATTGCCATAGAGTAGGCTGTCAGCGGGCTTCACTCCGTGGTGTGTTTTCTTGCTATATCTCGTCTTGAGGGTATCTTGTTATGAAAAATTCCTAATTTTTTTGACATGTATGGAGAGCTAGTTAGTCTGGCTACAACGTCCAACAAGTTTGAAGTCTGTAGACCCAATACTCGTGGAGAAAAATGGGACATAAGCAAGAATATTTTGCCGAGTTTGTTTCTCTGTGTAAATTGCCATAGAGTAGGCTGTCAGCGGGCTTCACTCCGTGGTGTGTTTACTTGATATATCTCGTCTTGACGGTAATTGTTATGAAAAATTCCTAATTTTTTTGACATGTATGGAGAGCTAGTTAGTCTGGCTACAACGTCCAACAAGTTTGAAGTCTGTAGACCCAATACTCGTGGAGAAAATGGGACATAAGCAAGAAAATTTTGGCCGAGTTTGTTTCTGTGTGTAAATTGCCATAGAGTAGGCTGTCAGCGGGATTCACTCCGTGGTGTGTTTACTTGATATATCTCGTCTTGACGGTATCTTGTTATGAAAAATCCTAATTTTTTGACATGTATGGAGAGCTAGTTAGTCAGGCTACAACGTCCAACAAGTTTGAAGTCCGTAGCCCAATACTCGTGGAGAAAATGTGACATAAGCAAGAATATTTTGCCCGAGTTTGTTTCTGTGCAAATTGCCATAGAGTAGGCTGTCAGCGGGCTACCTTTGATATATCTCGTCTTGACGGTATCTTGTTATAAAAAATCCTGATTTTTGACATGTATGGAGAGCTAGTTAGTCTGGCTACAACGTCCAACAAGTTTGAAGTCCGTAGACCCAATACTCGTGGAGAAAATGGGACATCAGCAAGAACATTTTGCCCGAGTTTGTTTCTGTGCGTAAATTGCCATAGAGTAGGCTGTCAGCGGGCTTCACTCCGTGGTGTGTTTCTTGCTATATCTCGTCTTGAGGGTATCTTGTTATGAAAAATTCCTATTTTTTTTGACATGTATGGAGAGCTAGTTAGTCTGGCTACAACGTCCAACAAGTTTGAAGTCGTAGACCCAATACTCGTGGAGAAAATGGGACATAAGCAAGAAATTTTGCCCGAGTTTGTTTCTGTGTGTAAATTGCCATAGAGTAGGCTGTCAGCGGGATTCACTCCGTGGTGTGTTTTCTTGCTATATCTCGTCTTGAGGTTATCTTGTTATAAAAAATTCCTAATTTTTTTGACATGTATGGAGAGCTAGTTAGTCTGGCTACAACGTCCAACAAGTTTGAAGTCCGTAGACCCAATACTCGTGGAGAAAATGGGACATAAGCAAGAATATTTTGCCCGAGTTTGTTTCTGTGCGTAAATTGCCATAGAGTAGGCTGTCAGCGGGCTTCACTCCGTGGTGTGTTTTCTTGCTATATCTCGTCTTGAAGGTATCTTGTTATGAAAAAATCCGATTATTTTTGACATGTATGGAGAGCTAGTTAGTCTGGCTACAACGTCCAACAAGTTGAAGTCTGTAGACCCAATACTCGTGGAGAAAATGGGACATCAGCAAGAATATTTTGCCCGAGTTTGTTTCTGTGTGTAAATTGCCATAGAGTAGGCTGTCAGCGGGCTTCACTCCGTGGTGTGTTTACTTGCTATATCTCGTCTTGAGGGTATCTTGTTATGAAAAATTCCTAATTTTTTTGACATGTATGGAGAGCTAGTTAGTCTGGCTACAACGTCCAACAAGTTTGAAGTCTGTAGACCCAATACTCGTGGAGAAAATGGGACATAAGCAAGAATATTTTGCCGAGTTTGTTTCTGTGTGTAAATTGCCATAGAGTAGGCTGTCAGCGGGATTCACTCCGTGGTGTGTTTTCTTGCTATATCTCGTCTTGAGGTTATCTTGTTATGAAAAATCCTAATTTTTTTGACATGTATGGAGAGCTAGTTAGTCTGGCTACAACGTCATACAAGTTTGAAGTCTGTAGACCCAATACTCGTGGAGAAAATGGGACATAAGCAAGAATATTTTGGCCCGAGTTTGTTTCTCTGTGTAAATTGCCATAGAGTAGGCTGTCAGCGGGCTTCACTCTGTGGTGTGTTTACTTGCTATATCTCGTCTTGAGGGTATCTTGTTATGAAAAATTCCTAATTTTTTGACATGTATGGAGAGCTAGTTAGTCTGGCTACAACGTCCAACAAGTTTGAAGTCTGTAGACCAATACTCGTGGAGAAAATGGGACATAAGCAAGAATATTTTGCCCGAGTTTGTTTCTGTGCAAATTGCCATAGAGTAGGCTGTCAGCGGGCTTCACTCTGTGGTGTGTTTACTTGCTATATCTCGTCTTGAGGTATCTTGTTATAAAAATTCCTAATTTTTTGACATGTATGGAGAGCTAGTTAGTCTGGCTACAACGTCCAACAAGTTTGAAGTCTGTAGACCCAATACTCGTGGAGAAAATGGGACATAAGCAAGAATATTTTGGCCGAGTTTGTTTCTGTGTGTAAATTGCCATAGAGTAGGCTGTCAGCGGGATTCACTCCGTGTGTGTGTTTCTTGCTATATCTCGTCTTGAGGTTATCTTGTTATGAAAAATTCCTAATTTTTTTGACATGTATGGAGAGCTAGTTAGTCTGGCTACAACGTCCAACAAGTTTGAAGTCTGTAGACCCAATACTCGTGGAGAAAATGGGACATAAACAAGAAAATTTTGCCCGAGTTTGTTTCTGTTCGTAAATTGCCATAGAGTAGGCTGTCAGCGGGATTCACTCCGTGGTGTGTTTTTTTGCTATATCTCGTCTTGAGGTTATCTTGTTATAAAAATTCCTAATTTTTTTGACATGTATGGAGAGCTAGTTAGTCTGGCTACAACGTCCAACAAGTTTGAAGTCCGTAGACCCAATACTCGTGGAGAAAATGGGACATCAGCAAGAACATTTTGCCCGAGTTTGTTTCTGTGCGTAAATTGCCATAGAGTAGGCTGTCAGCGGGCTTCACTCCGTGGTGTGTTTACTTGCTATATCTCGTCTTGAAGGTATCTTGTTATGAAAAATCCTAATTTTTTTGACATGTATGGAGAGCTAGTTAGTCTGGCTACAACGTCCAACAAGTTTGAAGTCTATAGACCCAATACTCGTGGAGAAAAGGGACATAAGCAAGAATATTTTGCCCGAGTTTGTTTCTGTGTGTAAATTGCCATAGAGTAGGCTGTCAGCGGGCTTCACTCTGTGGTGTGTTTACTTGCTATATCTCGTCTTGAGGGTATCTTGTTATGAAAAATTCCTAATTTTTTTGACATGTATGGAGAGCTAGTTAGTCTGGCTACAACGTCCAACAAGTTTGAAGTCTGTAGACCCAATACTCGTGGAGAAAATGGGACATAAGCAAGAATATTTTGGCCGAGTTTGTTTCTGTGTGTAAATTGCCATAGAGTAGGCTGTCAGCGGGATTCACTCCGTGTGTGTTTCTTGCTATATCTCGTCTTGAGGTTATCTTGTTATGAAAAATTCCTAATTTTTGACATGTATGGAGAGCTAGTTAGTCTGGCTACAACGTCAACAAGTTTGAAGTCTGTAGACCCAATACTCGTGGAGAAAATGGGACATAAACAAGAATATTTTGGCCGAGTTTGTTTCTCTGTGTAAATTGCCATAGAGTAGGCTGTCAGCGGGCTTCACTCTGTGGTGTGTTTACTTGATATATCTCGTCTTGAGGGTATTTGTTATGAAAAATTCCTAATTTTTTGACATGTATGGAGAGCTAGTTAGTCTGGCTACAACGTCCAACAAGTTTGAAGTCTGTAGACCCAATACTCGTGGAGAAAATGGGACATAAGCAAGAATATTTTGGCCGAGTTTGTTTCTGCGTGTAAATTGCCATAGAGTAGGCTGTCAGCGGGATCACTCTGTGGTGTGTTTACTTGCTATATCTCGTCTTGAGGTATCTTGTTATGAAAAATTCCTAATTTTTTTGACATGTATGGAGAGCTAGTTAGTCAGGCTACAACGTCCAACAAGTTTGAAGTCTATAGACCCAATACTCGTGGAGAAAATGGGACATAAGCAAGAATATTTTGCCCGAGTTTGTTTCTGTGTGTAAATTGCCATAGAGTAGGCTGTCAGCGGGATTCACTCCGTGGTGTGTTTTCTTGCTATATCTCGTCTTGAGGTTATCTTGTTATAAAAAATTCCTAATTTTTTTGACATGTATGGAGAGCTAGTTAGTCTGGCTACAACGTCCAACAAGTTTGAAGTCTGTAGACCCAATACTCGTGGAGAAAAGGGACATAAGCAAGAATATTTTGCCCGAGTTTGTTTCTGTGTGTAAATTGCCATAGAGTAGGCTGTCAGCGGGCTTCACTCTGTGGTGTGTTTACTTGCTATATCTCGTCTTGAGGGTATTTGTTATGAAAAATTCCTAATTTTTTTGACATGTATGGAGAGCTAGTTAGTCTGGCTACAACGTCCAACAAGTTTGAAGTCTGTAGACCCAATACTCGTGGAGAAAATGGGACATAAGCAAGAATATTTTGCCCGAGTTTGTTTCTGTGTGTAAATTGCCATAGAGTAGGCTGTCAGCGGGCTCACTCCTTGATATATCTCGTCTTGACGGTATCTTGTTATAAAAAATCCTGATTTATTTGACATGTATGGAGAGCTAGTTAGTCTGGCTACAACGTCCAACAAGTTTGAAGTCGTAGACCCAATACTCGTGGAGAAAATGGGACATAAGCAAGAAAATTTTGCCGAGTTTGTTTCTGTGCGTAAATTGCCATAGAGTAGGCTGTCAGCGGGCTTCACTCTGTGGTGTGTTTACTTGCTATATCTCGTCTTGAGGGTATCTTGTTATGAAAAATTCCTAATTTTTTTGACATGTATGGAGAGCTAGTTAGTCTGGCTACAACGTCCAACAAGTTTGAAGTCTATAGACCCAATACTCGTGGAGAAAATGGGACATAAGCAAGAATATTTTGCCCGAGTTTGTTTCTGTGTGTAAATTGCCATAGAGTAGGCTGTCAGCGGGCTACTCCTTTGATATATCTCGTCTTGACGGTATCTTGTTATAAAAAAATTCTGATTTTTTGACATGTATGGAGAGCTAGTTAGTCTGGCTACAACGTCCAACAAGTTTGAAGTCCGTAGACCCAATACTCGTGGAGAAAATTGGACATAAGCAAGAAATTTTGCCCGAGTTTGTTTCTGTGTGTAAATTGCCATAGAGTAGGCTGTCAGCGGGCTTCACTCTGTGGTGTGTTTACTTGATATATCTCGTCTTGAGGGTATCTTGTTATGAAAAATTCCTAATTTTTGACATGTATGGAGAGCTAGTTAGTCTGGCTACAACGTCCAACAAGTTTGAAGTCTGTAGACCCAATACTCGTGGAGAAAATGGGACATAAACAAGAATATTTTGGCCGAGTTTGTTTCTGTGTGTAAATTGCCATAGAGTAGGCTGTCAGCGGGCTTCACTCTATGGTGTGTTTACTTGATATATCTCGTCTTGACGGTATCTTGTTATGAAAAAATCCTGATTTATTTGACATGTATGGAGAGCTAGTTAGTCTGGCTACAACGTCATACAAGTTTGAAGTCTGTAGACCCAATACTCGTGGAGAAAATGGACATAAACAAGAATATTTTGGCCGAGTTTGTCTCTGTGTAAATTGCCATAGAGTAGGCTGTCAGCGGGCTTCACTCTATGGTGTGTTTACTTGATATATCTCGTCTTGACGGTATCTTGTTATGAAAAAATCCTGATTTATTTGACATGTATGGAGAGCTAGTTAGTCTGGCTACAACGTCCAACAAGTTTGAAGTCCGTAGACCCAATACTCGTGGAGAAAATGGGACATAAGCAAGAAAATTTGCCCGAGTTTTTTCTGTGCGTAAATTGCCATAGAGTAGGCTGTCAGCGGGCTTCACTCCGTGGTGTGTTTTCTTGCTATATCTCGTCTTGAGGGTATCTTGTTATGAAAAATTCCTAATTTTTTTGACATGTATGGAGAGCTAGTTAGTCTGGCTACAACGTCCAACAAGTTTGAAGTCTGTAGACCCAATACTCGTGGAGAAAAATGGGACATAAGCAAGAATATTTTGCCCGAGTTTGTTTCTGTGTGTAAATTGCCATAGAGTAGGCTGTCAGCGGGCTTCACTCGTGGTGTGTTTACTTGATATATCTCGTCTTGAGGGTATCTTGTTATGAAAAATTCCTAATTTTTTTGACATGTATGGAGAGCTAGTTAGTCTGGCTACAACGTCCAACAAGTTTGAAGTCTGTAGACCCAATACTCGTGGAGAAAATGTGACATAAGCAAGAATTTTTGCCGAGTTTGTTTCTGTGTGTAAATTGCCATAGAGTAGGCTGTCAGCGGGCTTCACTCCGTGGTGTGTTTACTTGATATATCTCGTCTTGACGGTATCTTGTTATGAAAAATTCCTAATTTTTTTGACATGTATGGAGAGCTAGTTAGTCTGGCTACAACGTCCAACAAGTTTGAAGTCTATAGACCCAATACTCGTGGAGAAAATGTGACATAAGCAAGAATATTTTGCCCGAGTTTGTTTCTGTGTGTAAATTGCCATAGAGTAGGCTGTCAGCGGGCTCACTCCTTTTATATCTCGTCTTGACGGTATCTTGTTATAAAAAAATCCTGATTTATTTGACATGTATGGAGAGCTAGTTAGTCTGGCTACAACGTCCAACAAGTTTGAAGTCCGTAGACCCAATACTCGTGGAGAAAATGGGACATCAGCAAGAATATTTTGCCGAGTTTGTTTCTGTGTGTAAATTGCCATAGAGTAGGCTGTCAGCGGGCTTCACTCCGTGGTGTGTTTTCTTGCTATATCTCGTCTTGAGGGTATCTTGTTATGAAAAATCCTATTTTTTTGACATGTATGGAGAGCTAGTTAGTCTGGCTACAACGTCCAACAAGTTTGAAGTTCGTAGACCCAATACTCGTGGAGAAAATGGGACATCAGCAAGAAAATTTTGCCCGAGTTTGTTTCTGTTCGTAAATTGCCATAGAGTAGGCTGTCAGCGGGATTCACTCCGTGGTGTGTTTCTTGCTATATCTCGTCTTGAGGTTATCTTGTTATAAAAAATTCTAATTTTTGACATGTATGGAGAGCTAGTTAGTCTGGCTACAACGTCCAACAAGTTTGAAGTCTGTAGACCCAATACTCGTGGAGAAAATGGGACATAAGCAAGAATATTTTGGCCGAGTTTGTTTCTGTGTGTAAATTGCCATAGAGTAGGCTGTCAGCGGGATTCACTCCGTGGTGTGTTTTCTTGCTATATCTCGTCTTGAGGTATCTTGTTATGAAAAATTCCTAATTTTTTTGACATGTATGGAGAGCTAGTTAGTCTGGCTACAACGTCCAACAAGTTTGAAGTCTGTAGACCCAATACTCGTGGAGAAAATGGGACATAAGCAAGAATATTTGGCCGAGTTTGTTTCTCTGTGTAAATTGCCATAGAGTAGGCTGTCAGCGGGCTTCACTCCGTGGTGTGTTTTACTTGCTATATCTCGTCTTGAGGGTATCTTGTTATGAAAAATTCCTAATTTTTTGACATGTATGGAGAGCTAGTTAGTCTGGCTACAACGTCCAACAAGTTTGAAGTCTGTAGACCCAATACTCGTGGAGAAAATGGGACATAAACAAGAATATTTTGGCCGAGTTTGTTTCTCTGTGTAAATTGCCATAGAGTAGGCTGTCAGCGGGCTTCACTCTGTGTGTTTTTACTTGCTATATCTCGTTGAGGGTATCTTGTTATGAAAAATTCCTAATTTTTTTGACATGTATGGAGAGCTAGTTAGTCTGGCTACAACGTCCAACAAGTTTGAAGTCTGTAGACCCAATACTCGTGGAGAAAATGGGACATAAGCAAGAATATTTTGCCCGAGTTTGTTTCTGTGTGTAAATTGCCATAGAGTAGGCTGTCAGCGGGCTTCATTTGATATATCTCGTCTTGACGGTATCTTGTTATAAAAAAATCCTAATTTATTTGACATGTATGGAGAGCTAGTTAGTCTGGCTACAACGTCCAACAAGTTTGAAGTCCGTAGACCCAATACTCGTGGAGAAAATGGGACATCAGCAAGAACATTTTGCCCGAGTTTGTTTCTGTGCGTAAATTGCCATAGAGTAGGCTGTCAGCGGGCTTCACTCCGTGGTGTGTTTTCTTGCTATATCTCGTCTTGAGGGTATCTTGTTATGAAAAATCCTATTTTTTTGACATGTATGGAGAGCTAGTTAGTCTGGCTACAACGTCCAACAAGTTTGAAGTCTGTAGACCCAATACTCGTGGAGAAAATGGGACATAAGCAAGAATATTTGGCCGAGTTTGTTTCTGTGTGTAAATTGCCATAGAGTAGGCTGTCAGCGGGCTTCACTCTATGGTGTGTTTACTTGATATATCTCGTCTTGACGGTATCTTGTTATGAAAAAATCCTGATTTTTTTGACATGTATGGAGAGCTAGTTAGTCTGGCTACAACGTCAACAAGTTTGAAGTCTGTAGACCCAATACTCGTGGAGAAAATGGGACATAAACAAGAATATTTTGGCCGAGTTTGTTTCTGTGTAAATTGCCATAGAGTAGGCTGTCAGCGGGCTTCACTCGTGGTGTGTTTTACTTGATATATCTCGTCTTGACGGTATCTTGTTATGAAAAAATCCTGATTTATTTGACATGTATGGAGAGCTAGTTAGTCTGGCTACAACGTCCAACAAGTTTGAAGTCCGTAGACCCAATACTCGTGGAGAAAATGTGACATAAGCAAGAATATTTTGCCCGAGTTTGTTTCTGTGTGTAAATTGCCATAGAGTAGGCTGTCAGCGGGCACTCGTGGTGTTTTTCTTGATATATCTCGTCTTGACGGTATCTTGTTATGAAAAAATCCTAATTTATTTGACATGTATGGAGAGCTAGTTAGTGGCTACAACGTCCAACAAGTTTGAAGTCCGTAGACCCAATACTCGTGGAGAAAATGGGACATAAGCAAGAATATTTTGCCCGAGTTTGTTTCTGTGTGTAAATTGCCATAGAGTAGGCTGTCAGCGGGCACTCCTTGTGATATATATCTCGTCTTGACGGTATCTTGTTATGAAAAAATCCTGATTTTTTTGACATGTATGGAGAGCTAGTTAGTCTGGCTACAACGTCCAACAAGTTTGAAGTCTGTAGACCCAATACTCGTGGAGAAAATGGGACATAAAGCAAGAATATTTTGGCCGAGTTTGTTTCTGTGTGTAAATTGCCATAGAGTAGGCTGTCAGCGGGCTTCACTCCGTGGTGTGTTTACTTGCTATATCTCGTCTTGACGGTATCTTGTTATGAAAAAATCCTGATTTATTTGACATGTATGGAGAGCTAGTTAGTCTGGCTACAACGTCCAACAAGTTTGAAGTCCGTAGACCCAATACTCGTGGAGAAAATGTGACATAAGCAAGAAAATTTTGCCCGAGTTTGTTTCTGTGCGTAAATTGCCATAGAGTAGGCTGTCAGCGGGCTTCACTCCGTGGTGTGTTTTCTTGCTATATCTCGTCTTGAGGTTATCTTGTTATGAAAAATTCCTAATTTTTTTGACATGTATGGAGAGCTAGTTAGTCTGGCTACAACGTCCAACAAGTTTGAAGTCTGTAGACCCAATACTCGTGGAGAAAATGGGACATAAGCAAGAATATTTTGGCCGAGTTTGTTTCTGTGTGTAAATTGCCATAGAGTAGGCTGTCAGCGGGATTCACTCCGTGGTGTGTTTACTTGATATATCTCGTCTTGACGGTATCTTGTTATGAAAAATTCTGATTTTTTTGACATGTATGGAGAGCTAGTTAGTCTGGCTACAACGTCCAACAAGACCCAATACTCGTGGAGAAAAATGGGACATAAGCAAGAATATTTTGCCCGAGTTTGTTTCTGTGTGTAAATTGCCATAGAGTAGGCTGTCAGCGGGCTTCACTCCGTGGTGTGTTTACTTGATATATCTCGTCTTGACGGTATCTTGTTATGAAAAAATCCTAATTTGACATGTATGGAGAGCTAGTTAGTCTGGCTACAACGTCCAACAAGTTTGAAGTCCGTAGACCCAATACTCGTGGAGAAAATGGGACATAAGCAAGAATATTTTGCCCGAGTTTGTTTTCTGCGTAAATTGCCATAGAGTAGGCTGTCAGCGGGCTTCACTCCGTGGTGTGTTTCTTGCTATATCTCGTCTTGAGGTATCTTGTTATGAAAAAATTCCTAATTTTTTTGACATGTATGGAGAGCTAGTTAGTCTGGCTACAACGTCCAACAAGTTTGAAGTCTGTAGACCCAATACTCGTGGAGAAAATGGACATAAGCAAGAATATTTTGGCCGAGTTTGTTTCTGTGTGTAAATTGCCATAGAGTAGGCTGTCAGCGGGCTTCACTCCGTGGTGTGTTTACTTGATATATCTCGTCTTGACGGTATCTTGTTATGAAAAAATCCATTTTTTTGACATGTATGGAGAGCTAGTTAGTCTGGCTACAACGTCCAACAAGTTTGAAGTCCGTAGACCCAATACTCGTGGAGAAAATGGGACATAAGCAAGAAAATTTTGCCGAGTTTGTTTCTGTGCGTAAATTGCCATAGAGTAGGCTGTCAGCGGGCTTCACTCCGTGGTGTGTTTACTTGATATATCTCGTCTTGAGGGTATCTTGTTATGAAAAATTCCTAATTTTTTTGACATGTATGGAGAGCTAGTTAGTCTGGCTACAACGTCCAACAAGTTTGAAGTCTGTAGACCCAATACTCGTGGAGAAAATGGGACATAAGCAAGAATATTTTGCCGAGTTTGTTTCTGTGTGTAAATTGCCATAGAGTAGGCTGTCAGCGGGATCACTCCTTGTGATATATATCTCGTCTTGACGTATCTTGTTATAAAAAAATCCTGATTTATTTGACATGTATGGAGAGCTAGTTAGTCTGGCTACAACGTCCAACAAGTTTGAAGTCCGTAGACCCAATACTCGTGGAGAAAATGGGACATAAGCAAGAATATTTTGCCCGAGTTTGTTTCTGTGCGTAAATTGCCATAGAGTAGGCTGTCAGCGGGCTTCACTCCGTGGTGTGTTTTTTGCTATATCTCGTCTTGAGGGTATCTTGTTATGAAAAATTCCTATTTTTTTGACATGTATGGAGAGCTAGTTAGTTGGCTACAACGTCCAACAAGTTTGAAGTCCGTAGACCCAATACTCGTGGAGAAAATGGGACATAAGCAAGAAAATTTTGCCCGAGTTTGTTTCTGTCGTAAATTGCCATAGAGTAGGCTGTCAGCGGGATTCACTCGTGGTGTGTTTTCTTGCTATATCTCGTCTTGAGGTATCTTGTTATAAAAAATTCCTAATTTTTTTGACATGTATGGAGAGCTAGTTAGTCTGGCTACAACGTCCAACAAGTTTGAAGTCTGTAGACCCAATACTCGTGGAGAAAATGGGACATAAGCAAGAATATTTTGGCCGAGTTTGTTTCTGTGTGTAAATTGCCATAGAGTAGGCTGTCAGCGGGCTTCACTCCGTGGTGTGTTTACTTGCTATATCTCGTCTTGACGGTATCTTGTTATGAAAAATTCCTAATTTTTTGACATGTATGGAGAGCTAGTTAGTCTGGCTACAACGTCCAACAAGTTTGAAGTCTGTAGACCCAATACTCGTGGAGAAAATGGGACATAAACAAGAATATTTTGCCCGAGTTTGTTTCTGTGTGTAAATTGCCATAGAGTAGGCTGTCAGCGGGCTTCACTCCGTGGTGTGTTCTTGATATCTCGTCTTGAGGGTATCTTGTTATGAAAAAATCCTGATTTATTTGACATGTATGGAGAGCTAGTTAGTCTGGCTACAACGTCCAACAAGTTTGAAGTCTGTAGACCCAATACTCGTGGAGAAAATGGGACATAAGCAAGAATATTTTGCCGAGTTTGTTTCTGTGCGTAAATTGCCATAGAGTAGGCTGTCAGCGGGCTTCACTCCGTGGTGTGTTTTCTTGCTATATCTCGTCTTGAGGTATCTTGTTATGAAAAATTCCTAATTTTTTGACATGTATGGAGAGCTAGTTAGTCTGGCTACAACGTCCAACAAGTTTGAAGTCCGTAGACCCAATACTCGTGGAGAAAATGGGACATAAGCAAGAAATTTTGCCCGAGTTTGTTTCTGTGCGTAAATTGCCATAGAGTAGGCTGTCAGCGGGCTTCACTCCGTGGTGTGTTTCTTGCTATATCTCGTCTTGAGGTATCTTGTTATGAAAAAATCCTGATTTATTTGACATGTATGGAGAGCTAGTTAGTCTGGCTACAACGTCCAACAAGTTTGAAGTCTGTAGACCCAATACTCGTGGAGAAAATGGGACATAAGCAAGAATATTTTGGCCGAGTTTGTTTCTGTGTGTAAATTGCCATAGAGTAGGCTGTCAGCGGGCTTCACTCCGTGGTGTGTTTACTTGATATATCTCGTCTTGACGGTATCTTGTTATGAAAAAATCCTGATTTATTTGACATGTATGGAGAGCTAGTTAGTCTGGCTACAACGTCCAACAAGTTTGAAGTCCGTAGACCCAATACTCGTGGAGAAAATGTGACATAAGCAAGAAATATTTTGCCCGAGTTTGTTTCTGTGCGTAAATTGCCATAGAGTAGGCTGTCAGCGGGCTTCACTCCGTGGTGTGTTTTCTTGCTATATCTCGTCTTGAGGGTATCTTGTTATGAAAAATTCCTAATTTTTTTGACATGTATGGAGAGCTAGTTAGTCTGGCTACAACGTCCAACAAGTTTGAAGTCTGTAGACCCAATACTCGTGGAGAAAATGGGACATAAGCAAGAATATTTTGGCCGAGTTTGTTTCTGTGTGTAAATTGCCATAGAGTAGGCTGTCAGCGGGATTCACTCCGTGGTGTGTTTCTTGATATATCTCGTCTTGACGGTATCTTGTTATGAAAAAATTCCTAATTTTTTGACATGTATGGAGAGCTAGTTAGTCGGCGGCTACAACGTGAACAAGACCCAATACTCGTGGAGAAAAGGGACATAAGCAAGAATATTTTTGCCGAGTTTGTTTCTGTGTGTAAATTGCCATAGAGTAGGCTGTCAGCGGGCTTCACTCTGTGGTGTTTTACTTGCTATATCTCGTCTTGACGGTATCTTGTTATGAAAAAATCCTTTTTTGACATGTATGGAGAGCTAGTTAGTCTGGCTACAACGTCCAACAAGTTTGAAGTCCGTAGACCCAATACTCGTGGAGAAAATGGGACATAAGCAAGAATATTTTGCCCGAGTTTGTTTTCTGCGTAAATTGCCATAGAGTAGGCTGTCAGCGGGCTTCACTCCGTGGTGTGTTTTCTTGCTATATCTCGTCTTGAGGTTATCTTGTTATGAAAAATTCCTAATTTTTTGACATGTATGGAGAGCTAGTTAGTCTGGCTACAACGTCCAACAAGTTTGAAGTCTGTAGACCCAATACTCGTGGAGAAAATGGGACATAAGCAAGAATATTTTGGCCGAGTTTGTTTCTGTGTGTAAATTGCCATAGAGTAGGCTGTCAGCGGGATTCACTCCGTGGTGTGTTTACTTGATATATCTCGTCTTGACGGTATCTTGTTATGAAAAAATTCCTGATTTTTTTGACATGTATGGAGAGCTAGTTAGTCTGGCTACAACGTCCAACAAGTTTGAAGTCCGTAGACCCAATACTCGTGGAGAAAATGGACATAAGCAAGAAAATTTTGCCCGAGTTTGTTTCTGTGCGTAAATTGCCATAGAGTAGGCTGTCAGCGGGCTTCACTCCGTGGTGTGTTTACTTGCTATATCTCGTCTTGAGGGTATCTTGTTATGAAACAATTCCTAATTTTTTTGACATGTATGGAGAGCTAGTTAGTCAGGCTACAACGTCCAACAAGTTTGAAGTCTGTAGACCCAATACTCGTGGAGAAAATTGACATAAGCAAGAATATTTTGCCCGAGTTTGTTTCTGTGTGTAAATTGCATAGAGTAGGCTGTCAGCGGGCTCATCCTTTGCTATATCTCGTCTTGACGGTATCTTGTTATAAAAAAATCCTGATTTTTTTGACATGTATGGAGAGCTAGTTAGTCTGGCTACAACGTCCAACAAGTTTGAAGTCCGTAGACCCAATACTCGTGGAGAAAATGGGACATAAGCAAGAATATTTTGCCCGAGTTTGTTTCTGTGCGTAAATTGCCATAGAGTAGGCTGTCAGCGGGCTTCACTCCGTGGTGTGTTTTCTTGCTATATCTCGTCTTGAGGGTATCTTGTTATGAAAAAATTCCTATTTTTTTGACATGTATGGAGAGCTAGTTAGTCTGGCTACAACGTCCAACAAGTTTGAAGTCCGTAGACCCAATACTCGTGGAGAAAATGGGACATAAGCAAGAAATTTTGCCCGAGTTTGTTTCTGTGCGTAAATTGCCATAGAGTAGGCTGTCAGCGGGATTCACTCCGTGGTGTGTTTCTTGCTATATCTCGTCTTGAGGTTATCTTGTTATGAAAAATTCCTAATTTTTTTGACATGTATGGAGAGCTAGTTAGTCTGGCTACAACGTCCAACAAGTTTGAAGTCTGTAGACCCAATACTCGTGGAGAAAATGGGACATAAGCAAGAATATTTTGGCCGAGTTTGTTTCTGTGTGTAAATTGCCATAGAGTAGGCTGTCAGCGGGCTTCACTCCGTGGTGTGTTTACTTGATATATCTCGTCTTGACGGTATCTTGTTATGAAAAATTCCTAATTTTTTGACATGTATGGAGAGCTAGTTAGTCTGGCTACAACGTCCAACAAGTTTGAAGTCTGTAGACCCAATACTCGTGGAGAAAATGGGACATAAGCAAGAAAATTTTGGCCGAGTTTGTTTCTGTGTAAATTGCCATAGAGTAGGCTGTCAGCGGGATTCACTCCGTGGTGTGTTTCTTGCTATATCGTCGTCTTGAGGTATCTTGTTATGAAAAAATCCTGATTTTTTTGACATGTATGGAGAGCTAGTTAGTCTGGCTACAACGTCCAACAAGTTTGAAGTCTGTAGACCCAATACTCGTGGAGAAAATGGGACATAAAAGCAAGAATTTGGCCGAGTTTGTTTCTGTGTGTAAATTGCCATAGAGTAGGCTGTCAGCGGGCTTCACTCCGTGGTGTGTTTACTTGCTATATCTCGTCTTGAGGGTATCTTGTTATGAAAAATTCCTGATTTTTTGACATGTATGGAGAGCTTATAGTCTGGCTACAACGTCCAACAAGACCCAATACTCGTGAGAAAAAGGGACATAAGCAAGAATATTTTGCCCGAGTTTGTTTCTCTGTGTAAATTGCCATAGAGTAGGCTGTCAGCGGGCTTCACTCTGTGTGTGTTTACTTGATATATCTCGTCTTGAGGGTATCTTGTTATGAAAAAAATCCTAATTGACATGTATGGAGAGCTAGTTAGTCTGGCTACAACGTCCAACAAGTTTGAAGTCCGTAGACCCAATACTCGTGGAGAAAATGGGACATAAGCAAGAAAATTTTGCCCGAGTTTGTTTCTGTGCGTAAATTGCCATAGAGTAGGCTGTCAGCGGGCTTCACTCCGTGGTGTGTTTTTTGCTATATCTCGTCTTGAGGGTATCTTGTTATGAAAAATTCCTAATTTTTTGACATGTATGGAGAGCTAGTTAGTCTGGCTACAACGTCCAACAAGTTTGAAGTCGTAGACCCAATACTCGTGGAGAAAATGGGACATAAGCAAGAATATTTTGCCCGAGTTGTTTTTCTGTGCGTAAATTGCCATAGAGTAGGCTGTCAGCGGGCTTCACTCCGTGGGTGTTTTTCTTGCTATATCTCGTCTTGAGGGTATCTTGTTATAAAAAATTCCTATTTTTTTGACATGTATGGAGAGCTAGTTAGTCTGGCTACAACGTCCAACAAGTTTGAAGTCTGTAGACCCAATACTCGTGGAGAAAATGGGACATAAGCAAGAATATTTTGGCCGAGTTTGTTTCTGTGTGTAAATTGCCATAGTAGGCTGTCAGCGGGCTTCACTCCGTGGTGTGTTTACTTGCTATATCTCGTCTTGAGGTATCTTGTTATAAAAATTCCTAATTTTTTGACATGTATGGAGAGCTAGTTAGTCTGGCTACAACGTCCAACAAGTTTGAAGTCCGTAGACCCAATACTCGTGGAGAAAATGGGACATAAGCAAGAACATTTTGCCCGAGTTTGTTTCTGTGCGTAAATTGCCATAGAGTAGGCTGTCAGCGGGCTTCACTCGTGGTGTGTTTTCTTGCTATATCTCGTCTTGAGGTTATCTTGTATAAAAAATTCCTAATTTTTTTGACATGTATGGAGAGCTAGTTAGTCTGGCTACAACGTCCAACAAGTTTGAAGTCTGTAGACCCAATACTCGTGGAGAAAATGGGACATAAGCAAGAATATTTGGCCGAGTTTGTTTCTGTGTAAATTGCCATAGAGTAGGCTGTCAGCGATTCACTCCGTGGTGTGTTTTCTTGCTATATCTCGTCTTGAGGGTATCTTGTTATGAAAAATTCCTAATTTTTTGACATGTATGGAGAGCTAGTTAGTCTGGCTACAACGTCCAACAAGTTTGAAGTCTGTAGACCCAATACTCGTGGAGAAAATGGACATAAGCAAGAAAATTTTGGCCGAGTTTGTTTCTGTGCGTAAATTGCCATAGAGTAGGCTGTCAGCGGGCTTCACTCCGTGGTGTGTTTCTTGCTATATCTCGTCTTGAGGTATCTTGTTATGAAAAAATCCTGATTTATTTGACATGTATGGAGAGCTAGTTAGTCTGGCTACAACGTCCAACAAGTTTGAAGTCTGTAGACCCAATACTCGTGGAGAAAATGGGACATAAGCAAGAATATTTGGCCGAGTTTGTTTCTGTGTGTAAATTGCCATAGAGTAGGCTGTCAGCGGGCTTCACTCCGTGGTGTTGTTTACTGATATATCTCGTCTTGAGGGTATCTTGTTATGAAAAATTCCTGATTTTTTTGACATGTATGGAGAGCTTAGTTGGCTGGCTACAAAGTCCAACAGACCCAATACTCGTGGAGAAAATGGGACATAAGCAAGAATATTTGGCCCGAGTTTGTTTCTCTGTGTAAATTGCCATAGAGTAGGCTGTCAGCGGGCTTCACTCTGTGGTGTGTTTACTTGATATATCTCGTCTTGAGGTATCTTGTTATGAAAAAAATCCTTATTTTGACATGTATGGAGAGCTAGTTAGTCTGGCTACAACGTCCAACAAGTTTGAAGTCCGTAGACCCAATACTCGTGGAGAAAATGGGACATAAGCAAGAAATTTTGCCCGAGTTTGTTTCTGTGTGTAAATTGCCATAGAGTAGGCTGTCAGCGGGCTTCACTCCGTGGTGTGTTTCTTGCTATATCTCGTCTTGAGGGTATCTTGTTATGAAAAATTCCTATTTTTTGACATGTATGGAGAGCTAGTTAGTCTGGCTACAACGTCCAACAAGTTTGAAGTCCGTAGACCCAATACTCGTGGAGAAAATGTGACATAAGCAAGAATATTTTGCCCGAGTTTGTTTCTGTGCGTAAATTGCCATAGAGTAGGCTGTCAGCGGGCTTCACTCCGTGGTGTGTTTCTTGCTATATCTCGTCTTGAGGGTATCTTGTTATAAAAAATTCCTAATTTTTTGACATGTATGGAGAGCTAGTTAGTCTGGCTACAACGTCCAACAAGTTTGAAGTCTGTAGACCCAATACTCGTGGAGAAAATGGGACATAAACAAGAATATTTTGGCCGAGTTTGTTTCTGTGTGTAAATTGCCATAGAGTAGGCTGTCAGCGGGATTCACTCCGTGGTGTGTTTACTTGCTATATCTCGTCTTGAGGGTATCTTGTTATAAAAAATTCCTAATTTTTTTGACATGTATGGAGAGCTAGTTAGTCTGGCTACAACGTCCAACAAGTTTGAAGTCCGTAGACCCAATACTCGTGGAGAAAATGGGACATAAGCAAGAACATTTTGCCCGAGTTTGTTTCTGTGCGTAAATTGCCATAGAGTAGGCTGTCAGCGGGCTTCACTCCGTGGTGTGTTTTCTTGCTATATCTCGTCTTGAGGGTATCTTGTTATGAAAAATTCCTAATTTTTTGACATGTATGGAGAGCTAGTTAGTCAGGCTACAACGTCCAACAAGTTTGAAGCCTGTAGACCCAATACTCGTGGAGAAAATGGGACATAAGCAAGAATATTTTGGCCGAGTTTGTTTCTGTGTGTAAATTGCCATAGAGTAGGCTGTCAGCGGGCTTCACTCGTGGTGTGTTTTCTTGCTATATCTCGTCTTGAGGGTATCTTGTTATAAAAAATTCCTAATTTTTTGACATGTATGGAGAGCTAGTTAGTCTGGCTACAACGTCCAACAAGTTTGAAGTCTGTAGACCCAATACTCGTGGAGAAAATGGGACATAAGCAAGAATATTTTGGCCGAGTTTGTTTCTGTGTGTAAATTGCCATAGAGTAGGCTGTCAGCGGGCTTCACTCCGTGGTGTGTTTACTTGCTATATCTCGTCTTGAGGGTATCTTGTTATAAAAAATTCCTAATTTTTGACATGTATGGAGAGCTAGTTAGTCTGGCTACAACGTCCAACAAGTTTGAAGTCCGTAGACCCAATACTCGTGGAGAAAATGTGACATAAGCAAGAATATTTTGCCCGAGTTTGTTTCTGTGCGTAAATTGCCATAGAGTAGGCTGTCAGCGGGCTTCACTCCGTGGTGTGTTTCTTGCTATATCTCGTCTTGAGGTTATCTTGTTATGAAAAAATCCTAATTTTTTGACATGTATGGAGAGCTAGTTAGTCTGGCTACAACGTCCAACAAGTTTGAAGTCTGTAGACCCAATACTCGTGGAGAAAATGGGACATAAGCAAGAATATTTTGCCGAGTTTGTTTCTGTGTGTAAATTGCCATAGAGTAGGCTGTCAGCGGGCTTCACTCCGTGGTGTGTTTTCTTGCTATATCTCGTCTTGAGGGTATCTTGTTATAAAAAATCCTAATTTTTTGACATGTATGGAGAGCTAGTTAGTCTGGCTACAACGTCCAACAAGTTTGAAGTCTGTAGACCCAATACTCGTGGAGAAAATGGGACATAAGCAAGAATATTTTGGCCGAGTTTGTTTCTGTGTGTAAATTGCCATAGAGTAGGCTGTCAGCGGGATTCACTCCGTGGTGTGTTTACTTGCTATATCTCGTCTTGAGGGTATCTTGTTATGAAAAATTCCTGATTTTTTGACATGTATGGAGAGCTAGTTAGTCTGGCTACAACGTCCAACAAGTTTGAAGTCCGTAGACCCAATACTCGTGGAGAAAATGGACATAAGCAAGAACATTTTGCCGAGTTTTGTTTCTGTGCGTAAATTGCCATAGAGTAGGCTGTCAGCGGGCTTCACTCCGTGGTGTGTTTTCTTGCTATATCTCGTCTTGAGGTATCTTGTTATGAAAAAATCCTAATTTTTTTGACATGTATGGAGAGCTAGTTAGTCTGGCTACAACGTCCAACAAGTTTGAAGTCTGTAGACCCAATACTCGTGGAGAAAATGGGACATAAGCAAGAATATTTTGGCCGAGTTTTTCTGTGTGTAAATTGCCATAGAGTAGGCTGTCAGCGGGATTCACTCCGTGGTGTGTTTACTTGCTATATCTCGTCTTGAGGGATCTTGTTATGAAAAATTCCTAATTTTTTTGACATGTATGGAGAGCTAGTTAGTCTG
The DNA here is from genome assembly GCF_015706575.1 of Patiria miniata. Taxonomy (NCBI): domain Eukaryota; kingdom Metazoa; phylum Echinodermata; class Asteroidea; order Valvatida; family Asterinidae; genus Patiria; species Patiria miniata. Next base: position 390,296 of record NW_024037056.1, read on the forward strand.
GCTACAACGTCCAACAAGTTTGAAGTCCGTAGACCCAATACTCGTGGAGAGAAAATGGGACATCAGCAAGAACATTTTGCCCGAGTTTGTTTCTGTGCGTAAATTGCCATAGAGTAGGCTGTCAGCGGGCTTCACTCTGTGGTGTTTACTTGCTATATCTCGTCTTGAGGGTATCTTGTTATAAAAAAATCCTAATTTTTTGACATGTATGGAGAGCTAGTTAGTCTGGCTACAACGTCCAACAAGTTTGAAGTCTAGACCCAATACTCGTGGAGAAAATGGGACATAAGCAAGAATATTTTGCCCGAGTTTGTTTCTGTGTGTAAATTGCCATAGAGTAGGCTGTCAGCGGGCTTCACTCTGTGGTGTGTTTTACTTGCTATATCTCGTCTTGAGGTATCTTGTTATGAAAAAATCCTATTTTTTTGACATGTATGGAGAGCTAGTTAGTCTGGCTACAACGTCCAACAAGTTTGAAGTCCGTAGACCCAATACTCGTGGAGAAAATGGGACATAAGCAAGAAAATTTTGCCCGAGTTTGTTTCTGTGCGTAAATTGCCATAGAGTAGGCTGTCAGCGGGCTTCACTCCGTGGTGTGTTTTCTTGCTATATCTCGTCTTGAGGGTATCTTGTTATAAAAAATTCCTAATTTTTGACATGTATGGAGAGCTAGTTAGTCTGGCTACAACGTCCAACAAGTTTGAAGTCTGTAGACCCAATACTCGTGGAGAAAATGGGACATAAGCAAGAATATTTTGGCCGAGTTTGTTTCTGTGTGTAAATTGCCATATAGTAGGCTGTCAGCGGGATTCACTCCGTGGTGTGTTTACTTGCTATATCTCGTCTTGAGGTATCTTGTTATGAAAAATTCCTAATTTTTTTGACATGTATGGAGAGCTAGTTAGTCTGGCTACAACGTCCAACAAGTTTGAAGTCCGTAGACCCAATACTCGTGGAGAAAATGGGACATAAGCAAAAATATTTTGCCCGAGTTTGTTTCTGTGCGTAAATTGCCATAGAGTAGGATGTCAGCGGGCTTCACTCCTGGTGTGTTTTCTTGCTATATCTCGTCTTGAGGGTATCTTGTTATGAAAAAATTCCTAATTTTTTGACATGTATGGAGAGCTAGTTAGTCTGGCTACAACGTCCAACAAGTTTGAAGTCCGTAGACCCAATACTCGTGGAGAAAATGGGACATAAGCAAGATATTTTGCCCGTGTTTGTTTCTGTGCGTAAATTGCCATAGAGTAGGCTGTCAGCGGGATTCACTCCGTGGTGTGTTTTCTTGCTATATCTCGTCTTGAGGGTATCTTGTTATGAAAAATTCCTGATTTATTTGACATGTATGGAGAGCTAGTTAGTCTGGCTACAACGTCCAACAAGTTTGAAGTTCGTAGACCCAATACTCGTGGAGAAAATGGGACATAAGCAAGAAAATTTTGCCCGAGTTTGTTTCTGTGCGTAAATTGCCATAGAGTAGGCTGTCAGCGGGCTTCACTCCGTGGTGTGTTTTTCTTGCTATATCTCGTCTTGAGGGTATCTTGTTATGAAAAATTCCTAATTTGACATGTATGGAGAGCTAGTTAGTCTGGCTACAACGTCCAACAAGTTTGAAGTCCGTAGACCCAATACTCGTGGAGAAAATGGGACATAAGCAAGAAAATTTGCCCGAGTTTGTTTCTGTGCGTAAATTGCCATAGAGTAGGCTGTCAGCGGGCTTCACTCCGTGGTGTGTGTTTTTTGCTATATCTCGTCTTGAGGGTATCTTGTTATGAAAAAATCCTAATTTTTTGACATGTATGGAGAGCTAGTTAGTCTGGCTACAACGTCCAACAAGTTTGAAGTCCGTCACCCAATACTCGTGGAGAAATTTGGACATAAGCAAGAATATTTTGCCCGAGTTTGTTTCT
>NW_024037056.1:392705-419840 GCF_015706575.1 Patiria miniata
TTTTTTTGACATGTATGGAGAGCTAGTTAGTCTGGCTACAACGTCCAACAAGTTTGAAGTCTGTAGACCCAATACTCGTGGAGAAAATGGGACATAAGCAAGAATATTTGCCCGAGTTTGTTTCTGTGTGTAAATTGCCATAGAGTAGGCTGTCAGCGGGCTTCACTCTGTGGTGTGTTTACTTGATATATCTCGTCTTGAGGGTATCTTGTTATGAAATCCTAATTTTTTGACATGTATGGAGAGCTAGTTAGTCTGGCTACAACGTCCAACAAGTTTGAAGTCTGTAGACCCAATACTCGTGGAGAAAATGGGACATAAGCAAGAATATTTTGGCCGAGTTTGTTTCTGTGTGTAAATTGCCATAGAGTAGGCTGTCAGCGGGATTCACTCCGTGGTGTGTTTACTTGATATATCTCGTCTTGAGGATATCTTGTTATAAACAATTCCAATTTTTTTGACATGTATGGAGAGCTAGTTAGTCTGGCTACAACGTCCAACAAGTTTTGAAGTCTGTAGACCCAATACTCGTGGAGAAAATTGGACATAAGCAAGAATATTTTGGCCGATTTTGTTTCTTCTGTGTTTAAATTGCCATAGAGTAGGCTGTCAGCGGGCTTCACTCCGTGGTGTGTTTACTTGATATATCTCGTCTTGACGGTATCTTGTTATGAAAAAATCCTGATTTTTTTGACATGTATGGAGAGCTAGTTAGTCTGGCTACAACGTCCAACAAGTTTGAAGTCCGTAGACCCAATACTCGTGGAGAAAATGTGACATAAGCAAGAAAATTTTGGCCGAGTTTGTTTCTGTGCGTAAATTGCCATAGAGTAGGCTGTCAGCGGGATTCACTCTGTGGTGTGTTTTCTTGCTATATCTCGTCTTGAGGTTATCTTGTTATAAAAAATTCCTAATTTTTTTTTTGACATGTATGGAGAGCTAGTTAGTCAGGCTACAACGTCCAACAAGTTTGAAGTCTGTAGACCCAATACTCGTGGAGAAAATTGGACATAAGCAAGAATATTTTGCCCAAGTTTGTTTCTTGTGTAAATTGCCATAGAGTAGGCTGTCAGCGGGCTTCACTCTGTGGTGTGTTTACTTGCTATATCTCGTATTAAGGGTAACTTGTTATGAAAAAAATTCCTAATTTTTTTGACATGTATGGAGAGCTAGTTAGTGGCTACAACGTCCAACAAGTTTGAAGTCTGTAGACCCAATACTCGTGGAGAAAATGGGACATAAACAAGAATATTTTGGCCGAGTTTGTTTCTCTGTGTAAATTGCCATAGAGTAGGCTGTCAGCGGGCTTCACTCTATGGTGTGTTTACTTGATATATCTCGTCTTGACGGTATCTTGTTATGAAAAAATCCTGATTTATTTGACATGTATGGAGAGCTAGTTAGTCTGGCTACAACGTCCAACAAGTTTGAAGTCTGTAGACCCAATACTCGTGGAGAAAATGGGACATCAACAAGAATATTTTGGCCGAGTTTGTTTCTCTGTGTAAATTGCCATAGAGTAGGCTGTCAGCGGGCTTCACTCTATGGTGTGTTTACTTGCTATATCTCGTCTTGACGGTATCTTGTTATGAAAAATCCTGATTTATTTGACATGTATGGAGAGCTAGTTAGTCTGGCTACAACGTCCAACAAGTTTGAAGTCCGTAGACCCAATACTCGTGGAGAAATGTGGACATAAGCAAGAAATTTTGCCGAGTTTGTTTCTGTGTGTAAATTGCCATAGAGTAGGCTGTCAGCGGGCTTCACTCCGTGGTGTGTTTTCTTGCTATATCTCGTCTTGAGGTATCTTGTTATGAAAAATTCCTAATTTTTTTGACATGTATGGAGAGCTAGTTAGTCTGGCTACAACGTCCAACAAGTTTGAAGTCTGTAGACCCAATACTCGTGGAGAAAATGGGACATAAGCAAGAATATTTTGGCCGAGTTTGTTTCTGTGTGTAAATTGCCATAGAGTAGGCTGTCAGCAGGCTTCACTCCGTGGTGTGTTTACTTGATATATCTCGTCTTGAGGTATCTTGTTATAAAAAATTCCTAATTTTTTGACATGTATGGAGAGCTAGTTAGTCTGGCTACAACGTCCAACAAGTTTGAAGTCTGTAGACCCAATACTCGTGGAGAAAATGGGACATAAGCAAGAATATTTTGGCCGAGTTTGTTTCTGTGTGTAAATTGCCATAGAGTAGGCTGTCAGCGGGCTTCACTCTATGGTGTGTTTACTTGATATATCTCGTCTTGACGGTATCTTGTTATGAAAAATCCTAATTTATTTGACATGTATGGAGAGCTAGTTAGTCTGGCTACAACGTCCAACAAGTTTGAAGTCCGTAGACCCAATACTCGTGGAGAAAATGTGACATAAGCAAGAAAATTTTGCCGAGTTTGTTTCTGTGCGTAAATTGCCATAGAGTAGGCTGTCAGCGGGATTCACTCCGTGGTGTGTTTTCTTGCTATATCTCGTCTTGAGGGTATCTTGTTATGAAAAATTCCTAATTTTTTTGACATGTATGGAGAGCTAGTTAGTCAGGCTACAACGTCCAACAAGTTTGAAGTCTGTAGACCCAATACTCGTGGAGAAAATTGGACATAAGCAAGAATATTTTGCCCAAGTTTGTTTCTGTGTGTAAATTGCCATAGAGTAGGCTGTCAGCGGGCTTCACTCTGTGGTGTTTTTACTTGCTATATCTCGTCTTAAGGGTAACTTGTTATGAAAAATTCCTAATTTTTTTGACATGTATGGAGAGCTAGTTAGTCTGGCTACAACGTCCAACAAGTTTGAAGTCTGTAGACCCAATACTCGTGGAGAAAATGGGACATAACAAGAATATTTTGGCCGAGTTTGTTTCTGTGTGTAAATTGCCATAGAGTAGGCTGTCAGCGGGCTTCACTCCGTGGTGTGTTTTACTTGATATATCTCGTCTTGACGGTATCTTGTTATGAAAATCCTAATTTTTTTGACATGTATGGAGAGCTAGTTAGTCTGGCTACAACGTCCAACAAGTTTGAAGTCTGTAGACCCAATACTCGTGGAGAAAATGGGACATCAGCAAGAATATTTTGGCCGAGTTTGTTTCTCTGTGTAAATTGCCATAGAGTAGGCTGTCAGCGGGCTTCACTCTGTGGTGTGTTTACTTGATATATCTCGTCTTGACGGTATCTTGTTATGAAAAATCCTGATTTATTTGACATGTATGGAGAGCTAGTTAGTCTGGCTACAACGTCCAACAAGTTTGAAGTCCGTAGACCCAATACTCGTGGAGAAAATGTGACATAAGCAAGAAAATTTTGCCCGAGTTTGTTTCTGTGCGTAAATTGCCATAGAGTAGGCTGTCAGCGGGCTTCACTCCGTGGTGTGTTTACTTGCTATATCTCGTCTTGACGGTATCTTGTTATGAAAATTCCTAATTTTTTTTACATGTATGGAGAGCTAGTTAGTTGGCTACAACGTCCAACAAGTTTGAAGTCTGTAGACCCAATACTCGTGGAGAAAATGGACATCAGCAAGAATATTTTGCCCGAGTTTGTTTCTGTGTGTAAATTGCCATAGAGTAGGCTGTCAGCGGGCTTCACTCTGTGGTGTGTTTACTTGCTATATCTCGTCTTGAGGTAACTTGTTATGAAAAATTCCTAATTTTTTTGACATGTATGGAGAGCTAGTTAGTCTGGCTACAACGTCCAACAAGTTTGAAGTCTGTAGACCCAATACTCGTGGAGAAAATGGGACATAAGCAAGAATATTTTGGCCGAGTTTGTTTCTCTGTGTAAATTGCCATAGAGTAGGCTGTCAGCGGGCTTCACTCTGTGGTGTGTTTACTTGATATATCTCGTCTTGACGGTATCTTGTTATGAAAAAATCCTGATTTATTTGACATGTATGGAGAGCTAGTTAGTCTGGCTACAACGTCCAACAAGTTTGAAGTCCGTAGACCCAATACTCGTGGAGAAAATGGGACATAAGCAAGAAAATTTTGCCCGAGTTTGTTTCTGTGCGTAAATTGCCATAGAGTAGGCTGTCAGCGGGCTTCACTCCGTGGTGTGTTTTCTTGCTATATCTCGTCTTGAGGGTATCTTGTTATGAAAAAATTCCTAATTTTTTTGACATGTATGGAGAGCTAGTTAGTCTGGCTACAACGTCCAACAAGTTTGAAGTCTGTAGACCCAATACTCGTGGAGAAAAGGGACATAAGCAAGATATTTTTGCCCAAGTTGTTTTTCTGTGTAAATTGCCATAGAGTAGGCTGTCAGCGGGCTTCACTCTGTGGTGTGTTTACTTGCTATATCTCGTCTTGAGGGTATCTTGTTATGAAAAATTCCTAATTTTTTTGACATGTATGGAGAGCTAGTTAGTCTGGCTACAACGTCCAACAAGTTTGAAGTCTGTAGACCCAATACTCGTGGAGAAAATGGGACATAACAAGAATATTTTGGCCGAGTTTGTTTCTGTGTGTAAATTGCCATAGAGTAGGCTGTCAGCGGGCTTCACTCCGTGGTGTGTTTTCTTGCTATATCTCGTCTTGAGGTATCTTGTTATAAAAATTCCTAATTTTTTTGACATGTATGGAGAGCTAGTTAGTCTGGCTACAACGTCCAACAAGTTTGAAGTCTGTAGACCCAATACTCGTGGAGAAAATGGGACATAAACAAGAATATTTTGGCCGAGTTTGTTTTTCTGTGTAAATTGCCATAGAGTAGGCTGTCAGCGGGCTTCACTCTATGGTGTGTTTACTTGATATATCTCGTCTTGACGGTATCTTGTTATGAAAAATCCTGATTTTTTTGACATGTATGGAGAGCTAGTTAGTCTGGCTACAACGTCCAACAAGTTTGAAGTCTGTAGACCCAATACTCGTGGAGAAAATGGGACATAACAAGAATATTTTGGCCGAGTTTGTTTCTGTGTGTAAATTGCCATAGAGTAGGCTGTCAGCGGGCTTCACTCTATGGTGTGTTTACTTGATATATCTCGTCTTGACGGTATCTTGTTATGAAAAAATCCTGATTTATTTGACATGTATGGAGAGCTAGTTAGTCTGGCTACAACGTCCAACAAGTTTGAAGTCCGTAGACCCAATACTCGTGGAGAAAATGGGACATAAGCAAGAAAATTTTGCCCGAGTTTGTTTCTGTGCGTAAATTGCCATAGAGTAGGCTGTCAGCGGGCTTCACTCCGTGGTGTGTTTTCTTGCTATATCTCGTCTTGAGGGTATCTTGTTATAAAAAATTCCTAATTTTTTGACATGTATGGAGAGCTAGTTAGTCTGGCTACAACGTCCAACAAGTTTAAAGTCTGTAGACCCAATACTCGTGGAGAAAAAGGGACATAAGCAAGAATATTTTGCCAAGTTTGTTTCTTGTGTAAATTGCCATAGAGTAGGCTGTCAGCGGGCTTCACTCTGTGGTGTGTTTACTTGCTATATCTCGTCTTGAGGGTATCTTGTTATGAAAAATTCCTAATTTTTTTGACATGTATGGAGAGCTAGTTAGTCTGGCTACAACGTCCAACAAGTTTGAAGTCTGTAGACCCAATACTCGTGGAGAAAATGGACATCAACAAGAATATTTTGGCCGAGTTTGTTTCTCTGTGTAAATTGCCATAGAGTAGGCTGTCAGCGGGCTTCACTCTATGGTGTGTTTACTTGATATATCTCGTCTTGACGGTATCTTGTTATGAAAAAATCCTGATTTATTTTGACATGTATGGAGAGCTAGTTAGTCTGGCTACAACGTCCAACAAGTTTGAAGTCCGTAGACCCAATACTCGTGGAGAAAATGTGACATAAGCAAGAAAATTTTGCCGAGTTTGTTTCTGTGTGTAAATTGCCATAGAGTAGGCTGTCAGCGGGCTTCACTCCGTGGTGTGTTTTCTTGCTATATCTCGTCTTGAGGTATCTTGTTATGAAAAATCCTGATTTATTTGACATGTATGGAGAGCTAGTTAGTCTGGCTACAACGTCCAACAAGTTTGAAGTCCGTAGACCCAATACTCGTGGAGAAAATTGGACATAAGCAAGACATTTTGCCGAGTTTGTTTCTGTGCGTAAATTGCCATAGAGTAGGCTGTCAGCGGGATTCACTCCGTGGTGTGTTTTCTTGCTATATCTCGTCTTGAGGTTATCTTGTTATAAAAATTCCTTATTTTTTTACATGTATGGAGAGCTAGTTAGTTTGGCTACAACGTCCAACAAGTTTGAAGTCCGTAGACCCAATACTCGTGGAGAAAATGGGACATCAGCAAGAACATTTTGCCGAGTTTGTTTCTGTGCGTAAATTGCCATAGAGTAGGATGTCAGCGAGCTTCACTCCGTGGTGTGTTTTCTTGCTATATCTCGTCTTGAGGGTATCTTGTTATGAAAAATTCCTAATTTTTTGACATGTATGGAGAGCTAGTTAGTTTGGCTACAACGTCCAACAAGTTTGAAGTCTATAGACCCAATACTCGTGGAGAAAAGGGACATAAGCAAGAATATTTTGCCCAAGTTTGTTTCTGTGTGTAAATTGCCATAGAGTAGGCTGTCAGCGGGCTTCACTCTGTGGTGTGTTTTACTTGCTATATCTCGTCTTGAGGGTATCTTGTTATGAACAATTCCTAATTTTTTTGACATGTATGGAGAGCTAGTTAGTCAGGCTACAACGTCCAACAAGTTTGAAGTCTATAGACCCAATACTCGTGGAGAAAATGGGACATAAGCAAGAATATTTTGCCCGAGTTTGTTTCTGTGTGCAATTGCTATGGAGAAGGCTGTCAGCGGGCTATCCTTTGATATATCTCGTCTTGACGGTATCTTGTTATAAAAAATCCTGATTTATTTGACATGTATGGAGAGCTAGTTAGTCTGGCTACAACGTCCAACAAGTTTGAAGTCCGTAGACCCAATACTCGTGGAGAAAATGGGACATCAGCAAGAACATTTTGCCCGAGTTTGTTTCTGTGCGTAAATTGCCATAGAGTAGGCTGTCAGCGGGCTTCACTCCGTGGTGTGTTTTCTTGCTATATCTCGTCTTGAGGGTATCTTGTTATGAAAAATTCCTATTTTTTTTTTACATGTATGGATAGCTAGTTAGTTTGGCTACAACGTCCAACAAGTTTGAAGTCTCTAGACCCAATACTCGTGGAGAAAATGGACATAAGCAAGAATATTTTGGCCGAGTTTGTTTCTGTGTGTAAATTGCCATAGAGTAGGCTGTCAGCGGGATTCACTCCGTGGTGTGTTTTCTTGCTATATCTCGTCTTGAGGTTATCTTGTTATGAAAATTCCTAATTTTTTGACATGTATGGAGAGCTAGTTAGTCTGGCTACAACGTCCAACAAGTTTGAAGTCTATAGACCCAATACTCGTGGAGAAAATGGGACATAGGCAAGAATATTTTGGCCGAGTTTGTTTTCTGTGTGTAAATTGCCATATAGTAGGCTGTCAGCAGGATTCACTCCGTGGTGTGTTTTCTTGATATATCTCGTCTTGAGGGTATCTTGTTATGAAAAATTCTTGATTTTTTTACATGTATGGAGAGCTAGTTAGTCTGGCTACAACGTCCAACAAGTTTGAAGTCCGTAGACCCAATACTCGTGGAGAAAATTGGACATAAGCAAGAATATTTTGCCCGAGTTTGTTTCTGTGCGTAAATTGCCATAGAGTAGGCTGTCAGCGGGCTTCACTCTATGGTGTGTTTACTTGATATATCTCGTCTTGACGGTATCTTGTTATGAAAAAATCCTGATTTATTTGACATGTATGGAGAGCTAGTTAGTCTGGCTACAACGTCCAACAAGTTTGAAGTCTGTAGACCCAAAACTCGTGGAGAAAATGGGACATCAACAAGAATATTTTGGCCGAGTTTGTTTCTCTGTGTAAATTGCCATAGAGTAGGCTGTCAGCGGGCTTCACTCTATGGTGTGTTTACTTGATATATCTCGTCTTGACGGTATCTTGTTATGAAAAAATCCTGATTTTTTGACATGTATGGAGAGCTAGTTAGTCTGGCTACAACGTCCAACAAGTTTGAAGTCTGTAGACCCAATACTCGTGGAGAAAATGGGACATCAACAAGAATATTTGCCGAGTTTGTTTCTCTGTGTAAATTGCCATAGAGTAGGCTGTCAGCGGGCTTCACTCTATGGTGTGTTTACTTGATATATCTCGTCTTGACGGTATCTTGTTATGAAAAATCCCAATTTATTGGACATGTATGGAGAGCTAGTTAGTCTGGCTACAACGTCCAACAAGTTTGAAGTCCGTAGACCCAATACTGGTGGAGAAAATGTGACATAAGCAAGAATTTTGCCCGAGTTTGTTTCTGTGCGTAAATTGCCATAGAGTAGGCTGTCAGCGGGCTTCACTCCGTGGTTTGTATTCTTGCTATATCTCGTCTTGAGGGTATCTTGTTATGAAAAAATCCTAATTTTTTTGACATGTATGGAGAGCTAGTTAGTCTGGCTACAACGTCCAACAAGTTTGAAGTCTGTAGACCCAATACTCGTGGAGAAAATGGGACATAAGCAAGAATATTTTGGCCGAGTTTGTTTCTCTGTGTAAATTGCCATAGAGTAGGCTGTCAGCGGGCTTCACTCTATGGTGTGTTTACTTGATATATCTCGTCTTGACGGTATCTTGTTATGAAAAATTCCTGATTTATTTGACATGTATGGAGAGCTAGTTAGTCTGGCTACAACGTCATACAAGTTTGAAGTCTGTAGACCCAATACTCGTGGAGAAAATGGGACATCAACAAGAATATTTTGGCCGAGTTTGTTTCTCTGTGTAAATTGCCATAGAGTAGGCTGTCAGCGGGCTTCACTCTATGGTGTGTTTACTTGATATATCTCGTCTTGACGGTATCTTGTTATGAAAAAATCCTAATTTATTTGACATGTATGGAGAGCTAGTTAGTCTGGCTACAACGTCATACAAGTTTGAAGTCTGTAGACCCAATACTCGTGGAGAAAATGGGACATCAACAAGAAATTTTTGGCCGAGTTTGTTTCTCTGTGTAAATTGCCATAGAGTAGGCTGTCAGCGGGCTTCACTCTATGGTGTGTTTACTTGATATATCTCGTCTTGACGGTATCTTGTTATGAAAAAATCCTGATTTATTTGACATGTATGGAGAGCTAGTTAGTCTGGCTACAACGTCCAACAAGTTTGAAGTCCGTAGACCCAATACTCGTGGAGAAAATGGGACATCAGCAAGAATTTTGCCCGAGTTTGTTTCTGTGCGTAAATTGCCATAGAGTAGGATGTCAGCGGGCTTCACTCCGTGGTGTGTTTTCTTGCTATATCTCGTCTTGAGGTATCTTGTTATGAAAAATTCCTATTATTTTTGACATGTATGGAGAGCTAGTTAGTCTGGCTACAACGTCCAACAAGTTTGAAGTCTCTAGACCCAATACTCGTGGAGAAAATTGGACATAAGCAAGAATATTTTGGCCGAGTTTGTTTCTGTGTGTAAATTGCCATAGAGTAGGCTGTCAGAGGGATTCACTCCGTGGTGTGTTTTCTTGCTATATCTCGTCTTGAGGTTATCTTGTTATGAAAAATTCCTAATTTTTTGACATGTATGGAGAGCTAGTTAGTCTGGCTACAACGTCCAACAAGTTTGAAGTCCGTAGACCCAATACTCGTGGAGAAAATGTGACATAAGCAAGAAAATTTTGCCCGAGTTTGTTTCTGTGCGTAAATTGCCATAGAGTAGGCTGTCAGCGGGCTTCACTCCGTGGTTGTATTTCTTGCTATATCTCGTCTTGAGGTATCTTGTTATGAAAAAATCCTATTTTATATGACATGTATGGAGAGCTAGTTAGTCTGGCTACAACGTCCAACAAGTTTGAAGTCTGTAGACCCAATACTCGTGGAGAAAATGGGACATAAGCAAGAATATTTTGGCCGAGTTTGTTTCTCTGTGTAAATTGCCATAGAGTAGGCTGTCAGCGGGCTTCACTCTATGGTGTGTTTTCTTGCTATATCTCGTCTTGAGGGTATCTTGTTATGAAAATTCCTATTATTTTTGACATGTATGGAGAGCTAGTTAGTCAGGCTACAACGTCCAACAAGTTTGAAGCCTCTAGACCCAATACTCGTGGAGAAAATTGGACATAAGCAAGAATATTTTGGCCGAGTTTGTTTCTGTGTGTAAATTGCCATAGAGTAGGCTGTCAGAGGGATTCACTCCGTGGTGTGTTTTCTTGCTATATCTCGTCTTGAGGTTATCTTGTTATGAAAAAATTCCTAATTTTTTTGACATGTATGGAGAGCTAGTTAGTCTGGCTACAACGTCCAACAAGTTTGAAGTCTATAGACCCAATACTCGTGGAGAAAATGGGACATAAGCAAGAATATTTTGGCCGAGTTTGTTTCTGTGTGTAAATTGCCATAGAGTAGGCTGTCAGCAGGATTCACTCCGTGGTGTGTTTTCTTGATATATCTCGTCTTGAGGGTATCTTGTTATGAAAATTCTTGATTTTTTGACATGTATGGAGAGCTAGTTAGTCTGGCTACAACGTCCAACAAGTTTGAAGTCCGTAGACCCAATACTCGTGGAGAAAATGGACATAAGCAAGAATATTTTGCCCGAGTTTGTTTCTGTGCGTAAATTGCCATAGAGTAGGCTGTCAGCGGGCTTCACTCTATGGTGTGTTTACTTGATATATCTCGTCTTGACGGTATCTTGTTATGAAAAATCCTGATTTATTTGACATGTATGGAGAGCTAGTTAGTCTGGCTACAACGTCCAACAAGTTTGAAGTCTGTAGACCCAATACTCGTGGAGAAAATGGGACATCAACAAGAATATTTTGGCCGAGTTTGTTTCTCTGTGTAAATTGCCATAGAGTAGGCTGTCAGCGGGCTTCACTCTATGGTGTGTTTACTTGATATATCTCGTCTTGACGGTATCTTGTTATGAAAAAATCCTGATTTATTTGACATGTATGGAGAGCTAGTTAGTTGGCTACAACGTCCAACAAGTTTGAAGTCTGTAGACCCAATACTCGTGGAGAAAATGGGACATCAACAAGAATATTTGGCCGAGTTTGTTTCTCTGTGTAAATTGCCATAGAGTAGGGTGTCAGCGGGCTTCACTCTATGGTGTGTTTACTTGATATATCTCGTCTTGACGGTATCTTGTTATGAAAAAATCCTAATTTATTTGACATGTATGGAGAGCTAGTTAGTCTGGCTACAACGTCATACAAGTTTGAAGTCTGTAGACCCAATACTCGTGGAGAAAATGGGACATCAACAAGAATATTTTGGCCGAGTTTGTTTCTCTGTGTAAATTGCCATAGAGTAGGCTGTCAGCGGGCTTCACTCTATGGTGTGTTTACTTGATATATCTCGTCTTGACGGTATCTTGTTATGAAAAAATCCCAATTTATTTGACATGTATGGAGAGCTAGTTAGTCTGGCTACAACGTCCAACAAGTTTGAAGTCCGTAGACCCAATACTCGTGGAGAAAATGTGACATAAGCAAGAAAATTTTGCCCGAGTTTGTTTCTGTGCGTAAATTGCCATAGAGTAGGCTGTCAGCGGGCTTCACTCCGTGGTTGTTTTCTTGCTATATCTCGTCTTGAGGGTATCTTGTTATGAAAAAATCCTAATTTTTTTGACATGTATGGAGAGCTAGTTAGTCTGGCTACAACGTCATACAAGTTTGAAGTCTGTAGACCCAATACTCGTGGAGAAAATGGGACATAAGCAAGAATATTTTGGCCGAGTTTGTTTTTCTGTGTAAATTGCCATAGAGTAGGCTGTCAGCGGGCTTCACTCTATGGTGTGTTTACTTGATATATCTCGTCTTGACGGTATCTTGTTATGAAAAAATCCTAATTTATTTGACATGTATGGAGAGCTAGTTAGTCTGGCTACAACGTCATACAAGTTTGAAGTCTGTAGACCCAATACTCGTGGAGAAAATGGGACATCAACAAGAATATTTTGGCCGAGTTTGTTTCTCTGTGTAAATTGCCATAGAGTAGGCTGTCAGCGGGCTTCACTCTATGGTGTGTTTACTTGATATATCTCGTCTTGACGGTATCTTGTTATGAAAAAATCCTGATTTATTTGACATGTATGGAGAGCTAGTTAGTCTGGCTACAACGTCCAACAAGTTTGAAGTCCGTAGACCCAATACTGTGGAGAAAATGTGACATAAGCAAGAAAATTTTGCCCGAGTTTGTTTCTGTGCGTAAATTGCCATAGAGTAGGCTGTCAGCGGGCTTCACTCTATGGTGTGTTTACTTGATATATCTCGTCTTGACGGTATCTTGTTATGAAAAAATCCTAATTTATTTGACATGTATGGAGAGCTAGTTAGTCTGGCTACAACGTCCAACAAGTTTGAAGTCTGTAGACCCAATACTCGTGGAGAAAATGGGACATAAGCAAGAATATTTTGGCCGAGTTTGTTTCTGTGTGTAAATTGCCATAGAGTAGGCTGTCAGCAGGATTCACTCCGTGGTGTGTTTACTTGATATATCTCGTCTTGACGGTATCTTGTTATGAAAAAATCCTGATTTATTTGACATGTATGGAGAGCTAGTTAGTCTGGCTACAACGTCCAAAAGTTTGAAGTCTGTAGACCCAATACTGGTGGAGAAAATGTGACATAAGCAAGAAATTTTGCCCGAGTTTGTTTCTGTGCGTAAATTGCCATAGAGTAGGCTGTCAGCGGGCTTCACTCCGTGGTTTGTTTTCTTGCTATATCTCGTCTTGACGGTATCTTGTTATGAAAAAATCCTAATTTATATGACATGTATGGAGAGCTAGTTAGTCTGGCTACAACGTCCAACAAGTTTGAAGTCTGTAGACCCAATACTTGTGGAGAAAATGGGACATAAGCAAGAATATTTTGGCCGAGTTTGTTTCTGTGTGTAAATTGCCATATAGTAGGCTGTCAGCAGGATTCACTCCGTGGTGTGTTTTACTTGATTTATCTCGTCTTGAGGGTATCTTGTTATATAAAATTCTTAATTTTTTGACATGTATGGAGAGCTAGTTAGTCTGGCTACAACGTCCAACAAGTTTGAAGTCTGTAGACCCAATACTCGTGGAGAAAAAAGGGACATAAGCAAGAACATTTTGCCCAAGTTTGATTCTCTGTGTAAATTGCTATAGAGTAGGCAGTCAGCGGGCTTCACTCTGTGGTGTGTTTACTTGCTATATCTCGTCTTGAGGTTATCTTGTTATAAACAATTCCTAATTTTTTTGACATGTATGGAGAGCTAGTTAGTCTGGCTACAACGTCCAACAAGTTTGAAGTCTGTAGACCCAATACTCGTGGAGAAAATTGGACATAAGCAAGAATATTTTGGCCGAGTTTGTTTCTGTGTGTAAATTGCCATAGAGTAGGCTGTCAGAGGGATTCACTCCGTGGTGTGTTTTCTTGCTATATCTCGTCTTGAGGTTATCTTGTTATGAAAAATTCCTAATTTTTTGACATGTATGGAGAGCTAGTTAGTCAGGCTACAAGGTCCAACAAGTTTGAAGCCTGTACACCCAATACTCGTGGAGAAAATTGGACATAAGCAAGAATATTTTGGCCGAGTTTGTTTCTGTGTGTAAATTGCCATAGAGTAGGCTGTCAGAGGGATTCACTCCGTGTTGTGTTTTCTTGCTATATCTCGTCTTGAGGTATCTTGTTATGAAAAATTCCTAATTTTTTTGACATGTATGGAGAGCTAGTTAGTCTGGCTACAACGTCATACAAGTTTGAAGTCCGTAGACCCAATACTCGTGGAGAAAATGGGACATCAACAAGAATGTTTTGGCCGAGTTTGTTTCTCTGTGTAAATTGCCATAGAGTAGGCTGTCAGCTAGCCCGACTGCGTCTGGCCGTACAGTACTATCGCAAGCTCTGTAGTACGGCAACGCCCGATGCTTCCACAGAGACTGAATTTTGTTGGCCGCCGATGTAGCGTTTTGCTACATCTTTCGATCGCGATTGTCCTTTCATCCAGGACACAAATTTCAAAGTTAAGGTTTGTAGTCGTAGAGCAACTCATACCTTTTCGAAAAAAAACGTTATTTGGTCTCATATTTTCATCCATCTGGCCACAAGACGAATTTCAGTCATCAGATTCACAAATTCGTCCCCCATGCGATCCCCCATGCGATTTCAAAATGGCGGCCGCGCTGTAATGTATGCAATATGCAGGCGCGCCCGCGCAAACTCATGAATATGCATAAACTCTGTACGTATGACCTCGTGTTTTTGGACGTGCGTGCGGCGGGGCGTACTTCCAAAAACACGAGGTCATACGTCACAGACTGTTTATGCATATTCATGAGTTTGCGCGGGCGCGCCTGCATATTGCATACATTACAGCGCGGCCGCCATTTTGAAATCGCATGGGATCGCATGGGGACGATATTTGTGGAATCTGATGACTGAAATTCGTCTTGTGGCCAGATGGATGAAAATATTGAGACCAAACAATGTTTTTTTCGAAAAGGTATGAGTTGCTCTACGACTACGAACTTAACTTTGGAAATTTGTGTCCTGGATGAAAAATAATCGCGATCGAAAGATGTAGCAAAATCGCTACATCGGCGGCCAACAAAATTCAGTCTCTGTGGAAGCATCGGGGTCTGGCCGTACTACAGAGCTTGCGATAGTACTGTACGGCCAGACGCAGTCGGGCTAGCTGTCAGCGGGCTTCACTCTATGGTGTGTTTACTTGATATATCTCGTCTTGACGGTATCTTGTTATGAAAAAATCCTGATTTATTTGACATGTATGGAGAGCTAGTTAGTCTGGCTACAACGTCCAACAAGTTTGAAGTCTGTAGACCCAATACTCGTGGAGAAAATGGGACATCAACAAGAATATTTTGGCCGAGTTTGTTTCTCTGTGTAAATTGCCATAGAGTAGGCTGTCAGCGGGCTTCACTCTATGGTGTGTTTACTTGATATATCTCGTCTTGACGGTATCTTGTTATGAAAAATCCTGATTTATTTGACATGTATGGAGAGCTAGTTAGTCTGGCTACAACGTCATACAAGTTTGAAGTCTGTAGACCCAATACTCGTGGAGAATATGGGACATCAACAAGAATATTTTGGCCGAGTTTGTTCTCTGTGTAAATTGCCATAGAGTAGGCTGTCAGCGGGCTTCACTCTATGGTGTGTTTACTTGATATATCTCGTCTTGACGGTATCTTGTTATGAAAAAATCCTGATTTTTTGACATGTATGGAGAGCTAGTTAGTCTGGCTACAACGTCCAACAAGTTTGAAGTCTGTAGACCCAATACTCGTGGAGAAAATGGGACATCAACAAGAATATTTTGGCCGAGTTTGTTTCTCTGTGTAAATTGCCATAGAGTAGGCTGTCAGCGGGCTTCACTCTATGATGTGTTTACTTGATATATCTCGTCTTGACGGTATCTTGTTATGAAAAAATCCTAATTTATTTGACATGT
Source organism: Patiria miniata (assembly GCF_015706575.1). Lineage (NCBI taxonomy): Eukaryota > Metazoa > Echinodermata > Asteroidea > Valvatida > Asterinidae > Patiria > Patiria miniata. Next base: position 408,137 of record NW_024037056.1, read on the forward strand.
ATGGAGAGCTAGTTAGTCTGGCTACAACGTCATACAAGTTTGAAGTCTGTAGACCCAATACTCGTGGAGAAAATGGGACATCAACAAGAATATTTTGGCCGAGTTTGTTTCTCTGTGTAAATTGCCATAGAGTAGGCTGTCAGCGGGCTTCACTCTATGGTGTGTTTACTTGATATATCTCGTCTTGACGGTATCTTGTTATGAAAAAATCCTGATTTATTTGACATGTATGGAGAGCTAGTTAGTCTGGCTACAACGTCCAACAAGTTTGAAGTCCGTAGACCCAATACTCGTGGAGAAAATGGGACATCAACAAGAATGTTTTGGCCGAGTTTGTTTCTCTGTGTAAATTGCCATAGAGTAGGCTGTCAGCGGGCTTCACTCTATGGTGTGTTTACTTGATATATCTCGTCTTGACGGTATCTTGTTATGAAAAAATCCTGATTTATTTGACATGTATGGAGAGCTAGTTAGTCTGGCTACAACGTCCAACAAGTTTGAAGTCTGTAGACCCAATACTCGTGGAGAAAATGGGACATCAACAAGAATATTTTGGCCGAGTTTGTTTCTCTGTGTAAATTGCCATAGAGTAGGCTGTCAGCGGGCTTCACTCTATGGTGTGTTTACTTGATATATCTCGTCTTGACGGTATCTTGTTATGAAAAAATCCTGATTTATTTGACATGTATGGAGAGCTAGTTAGTCTGGCTACAACGTCCACAAGTTTGAAGTCTGTAGACCCAATACTCGTGGAGAAAATTGGACATAAGCAAGAATATTTTGGCCGAGTTTGTTTCTGTGTGTAAATTGCCATAGAGTAGGCTGTCAGAGGGATTCACTCCGTGGTGTGTTTTCTTGCTATATCTCGTCTTGAGGTTATCTTGTTATGAAAAATTCCTAATTTTTTGACATCTATGGAGAGCTAGTTAGTCAGGCTACAAGTCCAACAAGTTTGAAGCCTGTACACCCAATACTCGTGGAGAAAATTGGACATAAGCAAGAATATTTTGGCCGAGTTTGTTTCTGTGTGTAAATTGCCATAGAGTAGGCTGTCAGAGGGATTCACTCCGTGCTGTGTTTTCTTGCTATATCTCGTCTTGAGGTTATCTTGTTATGAAAAATTCCTAATTTTTTTGACATGTATGGAGAGCTAGTTAGTCTGGCTACAACGTCATACAAGTTTGAAGTCCGTAGACCCAATACTCGTGGAGAAATGGACATAAGCAAGAACATTTTGCCCGAGTTTGTTTCTGTGCGTAAATTGCCATAGAGTAGGCTGTCAGCGGGCTTCACTCTGTGGTGTGTTTTACTTGATATATCTCGTCTTGACGGTATCTTGTTATAAAAATTCTTGATTTTTTTGACATGTATGGAGAGCTAGTTAGTCTGGCTACAACGTCCACAAGTTTGAAGTCTGTAGACCCAATACTCGTGGAGAAAATGGGACATCAACAAGAATATTTTGGCCGAGTTTGTTTCTCTGTGTAAATTGCCATAGAGTAGGCTGTCAGCGGGCTTCACTCTATGGTGTGTTTACTTGATATCTCGTCTTGACGGTATCTTGTTATGAAAAAATCCTAATTTATTTGACATGTATGGAGAGCTAGTTAGTCTGGCTACAACGTCATACAAGTTTGAAGTCTGTAGACCCAATACTCGTGGAGAAAATGGGACATCAACAAGAATATTTGGCCGAGTTTGTTTCTCTGTGTAAATTGCCATAGAGTAGGCTGTCAGCGGGCTTCACTCTATGGTGTGTTTACTTGATATATCTCGTCTTGACGGTATCTTGTTATGAAAAAATCCTGATTTATTTGACATGTATGGAGAGCTAGTTAGTCTGGCTACAACGTCCAACAAGTTTGAAGTCTGTAGACCCAATACTCGTGCGAAAAATGGGACATCAACAAGAATATTTTGGCCGAGTTTGTTTCTCTGTGTAAATTGCCATAGAGTAGGCTGTCAGCGGGCTTCACTCTATGGTGTGTTTACTTGATATATCTCGTCTTGACGGTATCTTGTTATGAAAAAATCCTGATTTTTTGACATGTATGGAGAGCTAGTTAGTCTGGCTACAACGTCCAACAAGTTTGAAGTCTGTAGACCCAATACTCGTGGAGAAAATGGGACATCAACAAGAATATTTTGGCCGAGTTTGTTTCTCTGTGTAAATTGCCATAGAGTAGGCTGTCAGCGGGCTTCACTCTATGGTGTGTTTACTTGATATATCTCGTCTTGACGGTATCTTGTTATGAAAAAATCCTTATTTATTTGACATGTATGGAGAGCTAGTTAGTCTGGCTACAACGTCATACAAGTTTGAAGTCTGTAGACCCAATACTCGTGGAGAAAATGGGACATCAACAAGAATATTTTGGCCGAGTTTGTTTCTCTGTGTAAATTGCCATAGAGTAGGCTGTCAGCGGGCTTCACTCTATGGTGTGTTTACTTGATATATCTCGTCTTGACGGTATCTTGTTATGAAAAATCCTGATTTATTTGACATGTATGGAGAGCTAGTTAGTCTGGCTACAACGTCCAACAAGTTTGAAGTCCGTAGACCCAATACTCGTGGAGAAAATGGACATAAGCAAGAAAATTTTGCCCGAGTTTGTTTCTGTGCGTAAATTGCCATAGAGTAGGCTGTCAGCGGGCTTCACTCCGTGGTGTGTTTTCTTGCTATATCTCGTCTTGAGGGTATCTTGTTATGAAAAATTCCTATTATTTTTGACATGTATGGAGAGCTAGTTAGTCAGGCTACAACGTCCAACAAGTTTGAAGTCTCTAGACCCAATACTCGTGGAGAAAATTGGACATAAGCAAGAATATTTTGGCCGAGTTTGTTTCTGTGTGTAAATTGCCATAGAGTAGGCTGTCAGAGGGATTCACTCCGTGGTGTGTTTTCTTGCTATATCTCGTCTTGAGGTTATCTTGTTATAAAAATTCCTAATTTTTTTGACATGTATGGAGAGCTAGTTAGTCTGGCTACAACGTCCACAAGTTTGAAGTCTATAGACCCAATACTCGTGGAGAAAATGGACATAGGCAAGAATATTTTGGCCGAGTTTGTTTCTGTGTGTAAATTGCCATATAGTAGGCTGTCAGCGGGATTCACTCCGTGGTGTGTTTTCTTGATATATCTCGTCTTGAGGTATCTTGTTATGAAAATTCTTGATTTTTTTGACATGTATGGAGAGCTAGTTAGTCTGGCTACAACGTCCAACAAGTTTGAAGTCCGTAGACCCAATACTCGTGGAGAAAATTGGACATAAGCAAGAACATTTTGCCCGAGTTTGTTTCTGTGCGTAAATTGCCATAGAGTAGGCTGTCAGCGGGCTTCACTCTGTGGTGTGTTTACTTGATATATCTCGTCTTGACGGTATCTTGTTATAAAAAATTCTGATTTTTTGACATGTATGGAGAGCTAGTTAGTCTGGCTACAACGTCATACAAGTTTGAAGTCTGTAGACCCAATACTCGTGGAGAAAATGGGACATCAACAAGAATATTTTGCCGAGTTTGTTTCTCTGTGTAAATTGCCATAGAGTAGGCTGTCAGCGGGCTTCACTCTATGGTGTGTTTTACTTGATATATCTCGTCTTGACGGTATCTTGTTATGAAAAAATCCTAATTTATTTGACATGTATGGAGAGCTAGTTAGTCTGGCTACAACGTCCAACAAGTTTGAAGTCTGTAGACCCAATACTCGTGGAGAAAATGGGACATCAACAAGAATATTTTGGCCGAGTTTGTTTCTCTGTGTAAATTGCCATAGAGTAGGCTGTCAGCGGGCTTCACTCTATGGTGTGTTTACTTGATATATCTCGTCTTGACGGTATCTTGTTATGAAAAAAATCCTGATTTATTTGACATGTATGGAGAGCTAGTTAGTCTGGCTACAACGTCCAACAAGTTTGAAGTCCGTAGACCCAATACTCGTGGAGAAAATGTGACATAAGCAAGAAATTTTTGCCCGAGTTTGTTTCTGTGCGTAAATTGCCATAGAGTAGGCTGTCAGCGGGCTTCACTCCGTGGTTTGTTTTCTTGCTATATCTCGTCTTGAGGGTATCTTGTTATGAAAAAATCCTAATTTATTTGACATGTATGGAGAGCTAGTTAGTCTGGCTACAACGTCCAACAAGTTTGAAGTCTGTAGACCCAATACTCGTGGAGAAAATGTGACATAAGCAAGAAATTTTGCCCGAGTTTGTTTCTGTGCGTAAATTGCCATAGAGTAGGCTGTCAGCGGGATTCACTCCTTGGTGTGTTTTCTTGCTATATCTCGTCTTGAGGTATCTTGTTATAAACAATTCCTAATTTTTTTGACATGTATGGAGAGCTAGTTAGTCTGGCTACAACGTCCAACAAGTTTGAAGTCTGTAGACCCAATACTCGTGGAGAAAATTGGACATAAGCAAGAATATTTTGGCCGAGTTTGTTTCTGTGTGTAAATTGCCATAGAGTAGGCTGTCAGAGGGATTCACTCCGTGGTGTGTTTTCTTGCTATATCTCGTCTTGAGGTTATCTTGTTATGAAAAATTCCTAATTTTTTGACATGTATGGAGAGCTAGTTAGTCAGGCTACAAGTCCAACAAGTTTGAAGCCTGTACACCCAATACTCGTGGAGAAAATTGGACATAAGCAAGAATATTTTGGCCGAGTTTGTTTCTGTGTGTAAATTGCCATAGAGTAGGCTGTCAGAGGGATTCACTCCGTGTTGTGTTTTCTTGCTATATCTCGTCTTGAGGTTATCTTGTTATGAAAAATTCCTAACTTTTTTGACATGTATGGAGAGCTAGTTAGTCAGGCTACAAGGTCCAACAAGTTTGAAGTCTGTACACCCAATACTCGTGGAGAAAATTGGACATAACAAGAATATTTTGCCCAAGTTTGTTTCTCTGTGTAAATTGCCATAGAGTAGGCTGTCAGCGGGCTTCACTCTGTGGTGTGTTTACTTGCTATATCTCGTATTAAGGGTAACTTGTTATGAAAATTCCTAATTTTTTTGACATGTATGGAGAGCTAGTTAGTCTGGCTACAACGTCCAACAAGTTTGAAGTCTGTAGACCCAATACTCGTGTAGAAAATGGGACATAACAAGAATATTTTGGCCGAGTTTGTTTCTCTGTGTAAATTGCCATAGAGTAGGCTTTCAGCGGGCTTCACTCTATGGTGTGTTTACTGATATATCTCGTCTTGACGGTATCTTGTTATGAAAAAATCCTGATTTATTTGACATGTATGGAGAGCTAGTTAGTCTGGCTACAACGTCAACAAGTTTGAAGTCGTAGACCCAATACTCGTGGAGAAAATGGGACATCAACAAGAATATTTTGGCCGAGTTTGTTTCTCTGTGTAAATTGCCATAGAGTAGGCTGTCAGCGGGCTTCACTCTATGGTGTGTTTACTTGATATATCTCGTCTTGACGGTATCTTGTTATGAAAAAATCCTGATTTATTTGACATGTATGGAGAGCTAGTTAGTCTGGCTACAACGTCCAACAAGTTTGAAGTCCGTAGACCCAATACTCGTGGAGAAAATGTGACATAAGCAAGAAAATTTTGCCCGAGTTTGTTTCTGTGCGTAAATTGCCATAGAGTAGGCTGTCAGCGGGCTTCACTCTATGGTGTGTTTACTTGATATATCTCGTCTTGACGGTATCTTGTTATGAAAAAATCCTGATTTATTTGACATGTATGGAGAGCTAGTTAGTCTGGCTACAACGTCCAACAAGTTTGAAGTCTGTAGACCCAATACTCGTGGAGAAAATGGGACATCAACAAGAATATTTTGGCCGAGTTTGTTTCTCTGTGTAAATTGCCATAGAGTAGGCTGTCAGCGGGCTTCACTCTATGGTGTGTTTACTTGATATATCTCGTCTTGACGGTATCTTGTTATGAAAAAATCCTGATTTATTTGACATGTATGGAGAGCTAGTTAGTCTGGCTACAACGTCCAACAAGTTTGAAGTCCGTAGACCCAATACTCGTGGAGAAAATGGGACATAAGCAAGAAAATTTTGCCCGAGTTTGTTTCTGTGCGTAAATTGCCATAGAGTAGGCTGTCAGCGGGCTTCACTCCGTGGTGTGTTTTTCTTGCTATATCTCGTCTTGAGGGTATCTTGTTATGAAAAAATCCTAATTTATTTGACATGTATGGAGAGCTAGTTAGTCTGGCTACAACGTCCAACAAGTTTAAAGTCTGTAGACCCAATACCGTGGAGAAAAAGGGACATAAGCAAGAATATTTTGCCCAGCTTGTTTCTCTGTGTAAATTGCCATAGAGTAGGCTGTCAGCGGGCTTCACTCTGTGGTGTGTTTTACTTGATATATCTCGTCTTGACGGTATCTTGTTATGAAAAATCCTAATTTATTGACATGTATGGAGAGCTAGTTAGTCTGGCTACAACGTCCAACAAGTTTGAAGTCTGTAGACCCAATACTCGTGGAGAAAATGGACATAAGCAAGAATATTTTGGCCGAGTTTGTTTCTGTGTGTAAATTGCCATAGAGTAGGCTGTCAGCGGGATTCACTCCGTGGTGTGTTTACTTGATATCTCGTCTTGAGGGTATCTTGTTATAAAAAATTCTTATTTTTTTTGACATGTATGGAGAGCTAGTTAGTCTGGCTACAACGTCCAACAAGTTTGAAGTCTGTAGACCCAATACTCGTGGAGAAAAGGGACATAAGCAAGAATATTTTGCCCGAGTTTGTTTCTCTGTGTAAATTGCCATAGAGTAGGCTGTCAGCGGGCTTCTTCCTCTGTGGTGTGTTTTACTTGATATATCTCGTCTTGACGGTATCTTGTTATGAAAAAATCCTAATTTATTTGACATGTATGGAGAGCTAGTTAGTCTGGCTACAACGTCCAACAAGTTTGAAGTCCGTAGACCCAATACTCGTGGAGAAAATGTGACATAAGCAAGAAAATTTTGCCGAGTTTGTTTCTGTGCGTAAATTGCCATAGAGTAGGCTGTCAGCGGGATTCACTCCGTGGTGTGTTTTTCTTGCTATATCTCGTCTTGAGGTATCTTGTTATAAACAATTCCTAATTTTTGACATGTATGGAGAGCTAGTTAGTCTGGCTACAACGTCCAACAAGTTTGAAGTCTGTAGACCCAATACTCGTGGAGAAAATGGACATAAGCAAGAATATTTTGGCCGAGTTTGTTTCTGTGTGTAAATTGCCATAGAGTAGGCTGTCAGCGGGATTCACTCCGTGGTGTGTTTTCTTGCTATATCTCGTCTTGAGGTTATCTTGTTATGAAAAATTCCTAATTTTTTTGACATGTATGGAGAGCTAGTTAGTCTGGCTACAACGTCCAACAAGTTTGAACCTGTAGACCCAATACTCGTGGAGAAAATTGGACATAAGCAAGAATATTTTGGCCGAGTTTGTTTCTGTGTGTAAATTGCCATAGAGTAGGCTGTCAGCGGATTCACTCCGTGGTGTGTTTTCTTGCTATATCTCGTCTTGAGGTTATCTTGTTATGAAAAATTCCTAATTTTTTTGACATGTATGGAGAGCTAGTTAGTCAGGCTACAACGTCCAACAAGTTTGAAGTCTGTAGACCCAATACTCGTGGAGAAAATGGGACATAAGCAAGAATATTTTGCCGAGTTTGTTTCTGTGTGTAAATTGCCATAGAGTAGGCTGTCAGCGGGCTTCACTCCGTGGTGTGTTTTCTTGCTATATCTCGTCTTGAGGGTATCTTGTTATGAAAATTCCTAATTTTTTTGACATGTATGGAGAGCTAGTTAGTCTGGCTACAACGTCCAACAAGTTTGAAGTCTGTAGACCCAATACTCGTGGAGAAAATGGACATAAGCAAGAATATTTTGCCGAGTTTGTTTCTCTGTGTAAATTGCCATAGAGTAGGCTGTCAGCGGGCTTCACTCTGTGGTGTGTTTTACTTGATATATCTCGTCTTGACGGTATCTTGTTATGAAAAATCCTAATTTATTTGACATGTATGGAGAGCTAGTTAGTCTGGCTACAACGTCCAACAAGTTTGAAGTCTGTAGACCCAATACTCGTGGAGAAATGGGACATAAGCAAGAATATTTTTTGCCGAGTTTGTTTCTGTGTGTAAATTGCCATAGAGTAGGCTGTCAGCGGGCTTCACTCCGTGGTGTGTTTACTTGATATATCTCGTCTTGAGGTATCTTGTTATAAAAATTCCTAATTTTTTTGACATGTATGGAGAGCTAGTTAGTCTGGCTACAACGTCCAACAAGTTTGAAGTCTGTAGACCCAATACTCGTGGAGAAAATTGGACATAAGCAAGAATATTTTGCCCGAGTTTGTTTCTGTGTGTAAATTGCCATAGAGTAGGCTGTCAGCGGGCTTCACTCTATGGTGTGTTTACTTGATATATCTCGTCTTGACGGTATCTTGTTATGAAAAAATCCTAATTTTTTTGACATGTATGGAGAGCTAGTTAGTCTGGCTACAACGTCCAACAAGTTTGAAGTCCGTAGACCCAATACTCGTGGAGAAAATGGGACATAAGCAAGAAAATTTGGCCGAGTTTGTTTCTGTGCGTAAATTGCCATAGAGTAGGCTGTCAGCGGGCTTCACTCTGTGGTGTGTTTTCTTGCTATATCTCGTCTTGAGGTTATCTTGTTATAAAAAATTCCTAATTTTTTTGACATGTATGGAGAGCTAGTTAGTCTGGCTACAAGTCCAAAAAGTTTGAAGTCTGTAGACCCAATACTCGTGGAGAAAATGGGACATAAGCAAGAATATTTTGCCGAGTTGTTTCTCTGTGTAAATTGCCATAGAGTAGGCTGTCAGCGGGCTTCACTCTGTGGTGTGTTTACTTGCTATATCTCGTCTAAGGTATCTTGTTATGAAAATTCCTAATTTTTTTGACATGTATGGAGAGCTAGTTAGTCTGGCTACAACGTCCAACAAGTTTGAAGTCTGTAGACCCAATACTCGTGGAGAAAATGGGACATAACAAGAATATTTTGGCCGAGTTTGTTTCTGTGTGTAAATTGCCATAGAGTAGGCTGTCAGCGGGCTTCACTCCGTGGTGTGTTTACTTGATATATCTCGTCTTGACGGTATCTTGTTATGAAAAAATTCCTGATTTATTTGACATGTATGGAGAGCTAGTTAGTCTGGCTACAACGTCAACAAGTTTGAAGTCTGTAGACCCAATACTCGTGGAGAAAATGGGACATAAGCAAGAATATTTTGGCCGAGTTTGTTTCTGTGTGTAAATTGCCATAGAGTAGGCTGTCAGCGGGCTTCACTCTATGGTGTGTTTACTTGATATATCTCGTCTTGACGGTATCTTGTTATGAAAAAATCCTGATTTATTTGACATGTATGGAGAGCTAGTTAGTCTGGCTACAACGTCCAACAAGTTTGAAGTCCGTAGACCCAATACTCGTGGAGAAAATGTGACATAAGCAAGAAATTTTGCCGAGTTTGTTTCTGTGCGTAAATTGCCATAGAGTAGGCTGTCAGCGGGCTTCACTCCGTGGTGTGTTTTCTTGCTATATCTCGTCTTGAGGGTATCTTGTTATGAAAAAATTCCTAATTTTTGACATGTATGGAGAGCTAGTTAGTCTGGCTACAACGTCCAACAAGTTTGAAGTCTGTAGACCCAATACTCGTGGAGAAAATGGGACATAAGCAAGAATATTTTGGCCGAGTTTGTTTCTGTGTGTAATTGCCATATAGTAGGCTGTCAGCGGGATTCACTCCGTGGTGTGTTTACTTGATATATCTCGTCTTGAGGGTATCTTGTTATAAACAATTCCTAATTTTTTTGACATGTATGGAGAGCTAGTTAGTCTGGCTACAACGTCCAACAAGTTTGAAGTCTGTAGACCCAATACTCGTGGAGAAAATTGGACATAAGCAAGAATATTTTGCCGAGTTTGTTTCTGTGTGTAAATTGCCATAGAGTAGGCTGTCAGCGGGCTTCACTCTGTGGTGTGTTTACTTGATATATCTCGTCTTGACGGTATCTTGTTATGAAAAATCCTAATTTTTATGACATGTATGGAGAGCTAGTTAGTCTGGCTACAACGTCCAACAAGTTTGAAGTCCGTAGACCCAATACTCGTGGAGAAAATGGGACATAAGCAAGAAATTTTTGGCCGAGTTTGTTTCTGTGCGTAAATTGCCATAGAGTAGGCTGTCAGCGGGATTCACTCTGTGGTGTGTTTTCTTGCTATATCTCGTCTTGAGGTTATCTTGTTATGAAAAATTCCTAATTTTTTTGACATGTATGGAGAGCTAGTTAGTCAGGCTACAACGTCCAACAAGTTTGAAGTCTGTAGACCCAATACTCGTGGAGAAAATTGGACATAAGCAAGAATATTTTGCCCAGTTTGTTTCTGTGTGTAAATTGCCATAGAGTAGGCTGTCAGCGGGCTTCACTCTGTGGTGTGTTTACTTGCTATATCTCGTCTTGAGGGTATCTTGTTATGAAAAATTCCTAATTTTTTTGACATGTATGGAGAGCTAGTTAGTCTGGCTACAACGTCCAACAAGTTTGAAGTCCGTAGACCCAATACTCGTGGAGAAAATGGGACATAAACAAGAATATTTTGGCCGAGTTTGTTTCTGTGTGTAAATTGCCATAGAGTAGGCTGTCAGCGGGCTTCACTCCGTGGTGTTTTTACTTGATATATCTCGTCTTGACGGTATCTTGTTATGAAAAAATCCTGATTTTTTGACATGTATGGAGAGCTAGTTAGTCTGGCTACAACGTCAACAAGTTTGAAGTCTGTAGACCCAATACTCGTGGAGAAAATGGGACATAAACAAGAATATTTTGGCCGAGTTTGTTTGTTTCTGTGTAAATTGCCATAGAGTAGGCTGTCAGCGGGCTTCACTCTATGGTGTGTTTACTTGATATATCTCGTCTTGACGGTATCTTGTTATGAAAAAATCCTGATTTATTTTTGACATGTATGGAGAGCTAGTTAGTCTGGCTACAACGTCCAACAAGTTTGAAGTCCGTAGACCCAATACTCGTGGAGAAAATGGACATAAGCAAAAAATTTTGCCGAGTTTGTTTCTGTGCGTAAATTGCCATAGAGTAGGCTGTCAGCGGGCTTCACTCTGTGGTGTGTTTACTTGATATATCTCGTCTTGACGGTATCTTGTTATGAAAAATTCCTTGATTTTTTTGACATGTATGGAGAGCTAGTTAGTCTGGCTACAACGTCCAACAAGTTTGAAGTCCGTAGACCCAATACTCGTGGAGAAAAAATGGGACATAAGCAAGAATATTTTGCCCAAGCTTGTTTCTCTGTGTAAATTGCCATAGAGTAGGCTGTCAGCGGGCTTCACTCTGTGGTGTGTTTACTTGCTATATCTCGTCTTGAGGGTATCTTGTTATGAAAAATTCCTAATTTTTTTGACATGTATGGAGAGCTAGTTAGTCTGGCTACAACGTCCAACAAGTTTGAAGTCTGTAGACCCAATACTCGTGGAGAAAATGGACATAAGCAAGAATATTTTGGCCGAGTTTGTTTCTGTGTGTAAATTGCCATAGAGTAGGCTGTCAGCGGGATTCACTCCGTGGTGTGTTTTCTTGCTATATCTCGTCTTGAGGTTATCTTGTTATAAAAATTCCTAATTTTTTTGACATGTATGGAGAGCTAGTTAGTCTGGCTACAACGTCCAACAAGTTTGAAGTCCGTAGACCCAATACTCGTGGAGAAAAAGGGACATAA
>NW_024037056.1:420340-825340 GCF_015706575.1 Patiria miniata
CTAATTTTTTTGACATGTATGGAGAGCTAGTTAGTCTGGCTACAACGTCCAACAAGTTTGAAGTCTGTAGACCCAATACTCGTGGAGAAAATTGGACATAAGCAAGAATATTTTGGCCGAGTTTGTTTCTGTGTTTAAATTGCCATAGAGTAGGCTGTCAGCGGGCTTCACTCCGTGGTGTGTTTACTTGATATATCTCGTCTTGACGGTATCTTGTTATGAAAAAATCCTGATTTTTTTGACATGTATGGAGAGCTAGTTAGTCTGGCTACAACGTCCAACAGTTTGAAGTCCGTAGACCCAATACTCGTGGAGAAAATGTGACATAAGCAAGAAAATTTTGCCCGAGTTTGTTTCTGTGCGTAAATTGCCATAGAGTAGGCTGTCAGCGGGATTCACTCTGTGGTGTGTTTTCTTGCTATATCTCGTCTTGAGGGTATCTTGTTATAAAAAATTCCTAATTTTTTTGACATGTATGGAGAGCTAGTTAGTCTGGCTACAACGTCCAACAAGTTTGAAGTCTGTAGACCCATACTCGTGGAGAAAATTGGACATAAGCAAGAATATTTTGCCCAAGTTTGTTTCTCTGTGTAAATTGCCATAGAGTAGGCTGTCAGCGGGCTTCACTCTGTGGTGTGTTTACTTGCTATATCTCGTCTTAAGGGTATCTTGTTATAAACAATTCCTAATTTTTTGACATGTATGGAGAGCTAGTTAGTCTGGCTACAACGTCCAACAAGTTTGAAGTCTGTAGACCCAATACTCGTGGAGAAAATGGGACATAAACAAGAATATTTTGGCCGAGTTTGTTTCTCTGTGTAAATTGCCATAGAGTAGGCTGTCAGCGGGCTTCACTCTATGGTGTGTTTACTTGATATATCTCGTCTTGACGGTATCTTGTTATGAAAAAATCCTGATTTATTTGACATGTATGGAGAGCTAGTTAGTCTGGCTACAACGTCAACAAGTTTGAAGTCTGTAGACCCAATACTCGTGGAGAAAATGGGACATCAACAAGAATATTTTGGCCGAGTTTGTTTCTCTGTGTAAATTGCCATAGAGTAGGCTGTCAGCGGGCTTCACTCTATGGTGTGTTTACTTGATATATCTCGTCTTGACGGTATCTTGTTATGAAAAAATCCTGATTTATTTGACATGTATGGAGAGCTAGTTAGTCTGGCTACAACGTCCAACAAGTTTGAAGTCCGTAGACCCAATACTCGTGGAGAAAATGGGACATAAGCAAGAAAATTTTGCCCGAGTTTGTTTCTGTGTGTAAATTGCCATAGAGTAGGCTGTCAGCGGGCTTCACTCCGTGGTGTGTTTTCTTGCTATATCTCGTCTTGAGGGTATCTTGTTATGAAAAATTCCTAATTTTTTTGACATGTATGGAGAGCTAGTTAGTCTGGCTACAACGTCCAACAAGTTTGAAGTCTGTAGACCCAATACTCGTGGAGAAAATGGGACATAAGCAAGAATATTTTGGCCGAGTTTGTTTCTGTGTGTAAATTGCCATATAGTAGGCTGTCAGCAGGATTCACTCCGTGGTGTGTTTACTTGATATATCTCGTCTTGAGGTATCTTGTTATAAACAATTCCTAATTTTTTTGACATGTATGGAGAGCTAGTTAGTCTGGCTACAACGTCCAACAAGTTTGAAGTCTGTAGACCCAATACTCGTGGAGAAAATTGGACATAAGCAAGAATATTTTGGCCGAGTTTGTTTCTGTGTGTAAATTGCCATAGAGTAGGCTGTCAGCGGGCTTCACTCTATGGTGTGTTTACTTGATATATCTCGTCTTGACGGTATCTTGTTATGAAAAAATCCTAATTTATTTGACATGTATGGAGAGCTAGTTAGTCTGGCTACAACGTCCAACAAGTTTGAAGTCCGTAGACCCAATACTCGTGGAGAAAATGGGACATAAGCAAGAAAATTTTGGCCGAGTTTGTTTCTGTGCGTAAATTGCCATAGAGTAGGCTGTCAGCGGGATTCACTCTGTGGTGTGTTTTCTTGCTATATCTCGTCTTGAGGGTATCTTGTTATGAAAAATTCCTAATTTTTTTGACATGTATGGAGAGCTAGTTAGTCAGGCTACAACGTCCAACAAGTTTGAAGTCTGTAGACCCAATACTCGTGGAGAAAATTGGACATAAGCAAGAATATTTTGCCCAAGTTTGTTTCTCTGTGTAAATTGCCATAGAGTAGGCTGTCAGCGGGCTTCACTCTGTGGTGTGTTTACTTGCTATATCTCGTCTTAAGGGTAACTTGTTATGAAAAATTCCTAATTTTTTTGACATGTATGGAGAGCTAGTTAGTCTGGCTACAACGTCCAACAAGTTTGAAGTCTGTAGACCCAATACTCGTGGAGAAAATGGGACATCAACAAGAATATTTTGGCCGAGTTTGTTTCTGTGTGTAAATTGCCATAGAGTAGGCTGTCAGCGGGCTTCACTCTATGGTGTGTTTACTTGATATATCTCGTCTTGACGGTATCTTGTTATGAAAAAATCCTGATTTATTTGACATGTATGGAGAGCTAGTTAGTCTGGCTACAACGTCCAACAAGTTTGAAGTCTGTAGACCCAATACTCGTGGAGAAAATGGGACATAACAAGAATATTTTGGCCGAGTTTGTTTCTCTGTGTAAATTGCCATAGAGTAGGCTGTCAGCGGGCTTCACTCTATGGTGTGTTTACTTGATATATCTCGTCTTGACGGTATCTTGTTATGAAAAAATCCTGATTTATTTGACATGTATGGAGAGCTAGTTAGTCTGGCTACAACGTCCAACAAGTTTGAAGTCCGTAGACCCAATACTCGTGGAGAAAATGTGACATAAGCAAGAAAATTTTGCCCGAGTTTGTTTCTGTGCGTAAATTGCCATAGAGTAGGCTGTCAGCGGGCTTCACTCCGTGGTGTGTTTACTTGCTATATCTCGTCTTGACGGTATCTTGTTATGAAAAATTCCTGATTTTTTTGACATGTATGGAGAGCTAGTTAGTCTGGCTACAACGTCCAACAAGTTTGAAGTCCGTAGACCCAATACTCGTGGAGAAAATGGGACATAAGCAAGAATATTTTGCCCGAGTTTGTTTCTGTGTGTAAATTGCCATAGAGTAGGCTGTCAGCGGGCTTCACTCTGTGGTGTGTTTACTTGCTATATCTCGTCTTAAGGGTAACTTGTTATGAAAAATTCCTAATTTTTTTGACATGTATGGAGAGCTAGTTAGTCTGGCTACAACGTCCAACAAGTTTGAAGTCTGTAGACCCAATACTCGTGGAGAAAATGGGACATAAGCAAGAATATTTGGCCGAGTTTGTTTCTCTGTGTAAATTGCCATAGAGTAGGCTGTCAGCGGGCTTCACTCTGTGGTGTGTTTACTTGATATATCTCGTCTTGACGGTATCTTGTTATGAAAAAATCCTGATTTATTTGACATGTATGGAGAGCTAGTTAGTCTGGCTACAACGTCCAACAAGTTTGAAGTCCGTAGACCCAATACTCGTGGAGAAAATGGGACATAAGCAAGAAAATTTTGCCCGAGTTTGTTTCTGTGCGTAAATTGCCATAGAGTAGGCTGTCAGCGGGCTTCACTCCGTGGTGTGTTTTCTTGCTATATCTCGTCTTGAGGGTATCTTGTTATGAAAAATTCCTAATTTTTTTGACATGTATGGAGAGCTAGTTAGTCTGGCTACAACGTCCAACAAGTTTGAAGTCTGTAGACCCAATACTCGTGGAGAAAATGGGACATAAGCAAGAATATTTTGCCCGAGTTTGTTTCTCTGTGTAAATTGCCATAGAGTAGGCTGTCAGCGGGCTTCACTCTGTGGTGTGTTTACTTGCTATATCTCGTCTTGAGGGTATCTTGTTATGAAAAATTCCTAATTTTTTTGACATGTATGGAGAGCTAGTTAGTCTGGCTACAACGTCCAACAAGTTTGAAGTCTGTAGACCCAATACTCGTGGAGAAAATGGGACATAAACAAGAATATTTTGGCCGAGTTTGTTTCTGTGTGTAAATTGCCATAGAGTAGGCTGTCAGCGGGCTTCACTCCGTGGTGTGTTTTCTTGCTATATCTCGTCTTGAGGTATCTTGTTATAAAAAATTCCTAATTTTTTTGACATGTATGGAGAGCTAGTTAGTCTGGCTACAACGTCCAACAAGTTTGAAGTCTGTAGACCCAATACTCGTGGAGAAAATGGGACATAAACAAGAATATTTTGGCCGAGTTTGTTTTTCTGTGTAAATTGCCATAGAGTAGGCTGTCAGCGGGCTTCACTCTATGGTGTGTTTACTTGATATATCTCGTCTTGACGGTATCTTGTTATGAAAAAATCCTGATTTATTTGACATGTATGGAGAGCTAGTTAGTCTGGCTACAACGTCCAACAAGTTTGAAGTCTGTAGACCCAATACTCGTGGAGAAAATGGGACATAACAAGAATATTTTGGCCGAGTTTGTTTCTGTGTGTAAATTGCCATAGAGTAGGCTGTCAGCGGGCTTCACTCTATGGTGTGTTTACTTGATATATCTCGTCTTGACGGTATCTTGTTATGAAAAAATCCTGATTTATTTGACATGTATGGAGAGCTAGTTAGTCTGGCTACAACGTCCAACAAGTTTGAAGTCCGTAGACCCAATACTCGTGGAGAAAATGGGACATAAGCAAGAAAATTTTGCCCGAGTTTGTTTCTGTGCGTAAATTGCCATAGAGTAGGCTGTCAGCGGGCTTCACTCCGTGGTTGTGTTTCTTGCTATATCTCGTCTTGAGGGTATCTTGTTATAAAAAATTCCTAATTTTTTGACATGTATGGAGAGCTAGTTAGTCTGGCTACAACGTCCAACAAGTTTGAAGTCTGTAGACCCAATACTCGTGGAGAAAAAGGGACATAAGCAAGAATATTTTGCCGAGTTTGTTTCTCTGTGTAAATTGCCATAGAGTAGGCTGTCAGCGGGCTTCACTCTGTGGTGTGTTTACTTGCTATATCTCGTCTTGAGGGTATCTTGTTATGAAAAATTCCTAATTTTTTGACATGTATGGAGAGCTAGTTAGTCTGGCTACAACGTCCAACAAGTTTGAAGTCTGTAGACCCAATACTCGTGGAGAAAATGGGACATAACAAGAATATTTTGGCCGAGTTTGTTTCTCTGTGTAAATTGCCATAGAGTAGGCTGTCAGCGGGCTTCACTCTGTGGTGTGTTTACTTGATATATCTCGTCTTGACGGTATCTTGTTATGAAAAAATCCTGATTTTTTGACATGTATGGAGAGCTAGTTAGTCTGGCTACAACGTCCAACAAGTTTGAAGTCCGTAGACCCAATACTCGTGGAGAAAATGTGACATAAGCAAGAAAATTTTGCCCGAGTTTGTTTCTGTGCGTAAATTGCCATAGAGTAGGCTGTCAGCGGGATTCACTCCGTGGTGTGTTTTCTTGCTATATCTCGTCTTGAGGTTATCTTGTTATGAAAAAATCCTGATTTATGTGACATGTATGGAGAGCTAGTTAGTCTGGCTACAACGTCCAACAAGTTTGAAGTCCGTAGACCCAATACTCGTGGAGAAAATTGGACATAAGCAAGACAATTTTGGCCGAGTTTGTTTCTGTGCGTAAATTGCCATAGAGTAGGCTGTCAGCGGGATTCACTCCGTGGTGTGTTTTCTTGCTATATCTCGTCTTGAGGTTATCTTGTTATAAAAAATTCCTTATTTTATTACATGTATGGAGAGCTAGTTAGTTTGGCTACAACGTCCAACAAGTTTGAAGTCCGTAGACCCAATACTCGTGGAGAAAATGGGACATCAGCAAGAACATTTTGCCCGAGTTTGTTTCTGTGCGTAAATTGCCATAGAGTAGGATGTCAGCGAGCTTCACTCCGTGGTGTGTTTTCTTGCTATATCTCGTCTTGAGGGTATCTTGTTATGAAAAATTCCTAATTTTTTTGACATGTATGGAGAGCTAGTTAGTTTGGCTACAACGTCCAACAATTTGAAGTCTATAGACCCAATACTCGTGGAGAAAAAGGGACATAAGCAAGAATATTTTGCCCAAGTTTGTTTCTGTGTGTAAATTGCCATAGAGTAGGCTGTCAGCGGGCTTCACTCTGTGGTGTGTTTACTTGCTATATCTCGTCTTAAGGGTAACTTGTTATGAACAATTCCTAATTTTTTTGACATGTATGGAGAGCTAGTTAGTCAGGCTACAACGTCCAACAAGTTTGAAGTCTATAGACCCAATACTCGTGGAGAAAATGGGACATAAGCAAGAATATTTTGCCCGAGTTTGTTTCTGTGTGCAACTTGCTATGGAGAAGGCTGTCAGCGGGCTATCCTTTGATATATCTCGTCTTGACGGTATCTTGTTATAAAAAAATCCTGATTTATTTGACATGTATGGAGAGCTAGTTAGTCTGGCTACAACGTCCAACAAGTTTGAAGTCCGTAGACCCAATACTCGTGGAGAAAATGGGACATCAGCAAGAACATTTTGCCCGAGTTTGTTTCTGTGCGTAAATTGCCATAGAGTAGGCTGTCAGCGGGCTTCACTCCGTGGTGTGTTTTCTTGCTATATCTCGTCTTGAGGGTATCTTGTTATGAAAAATTCCTATTTTTTTTTACATGTATGGAGAGCTAGTTAGTTTGGCTACAACGTCCAACAAGTTTGAAGTCTCTAGACCCAATACTCGTGGAGAAAATTGGACATAAGCAAGAATATTTTGGCCGAGTTTGTTTCTGTGTGTAAATTGCCATAGAGTAGGCTGTCAGCGGGATTCACTCCGTGGTGTGTTTTCTTGCTATATCTCGTCTTGAGGTTATCTTGTTATGAAAAATTCCTAATTTTTTTGACATGTATGGAGAGCTAGTTAGTCTGGCTACAACGTCCAACAAGTTTGAAGTCTATAGACCCAATACTCGTGGAGAAAATGGGACATAAGCAAGAATATTTTGGCCGAGTTTGTTTCTGTGTGTAAATTGCCATAGAGTAGGCTGTCAGCAGGATTCACTCCGTGGTGTGTTTTCTTGATATATCTCGTCTTGAGGGTATCTTGTTATGAAAAATTCTTGATTTTTTTGACATGTATGGAGAGCTAGTTAGTCTGGCTACAACGTCCAACAAGTTTGAAGTCCGTAGACCCAATACTCGTGGAGAAAATTGGACATAAGCAAGAATATTTTGCCCGAGTTTGTTTCTGTGCGTAAATTGCCATAGAGTAGGCTGTCAGCGGGCTTCACTCTATGGTGTGTTTACTTGATATATCTCGTCTTGACGGTATCTTGTTATGAAAAAATCCTGATTTATTTGACATGTATGGAGAGCTAGTTAGTCTGGCTACAACGTCCAACAAGTTTGAAGTCTGTAGACCCAATACTCGTGGAGAAAATGGGACATCAACAAGAATATTTTGGCCGAGTTTGTTTCTCTGTGTAAATTGCCATAGAGTAGGCTGTCAGCGGGCTTCACTCTATGGTGTGTTTACTTGATATATCTCGTCTTGACGGTATCTTGTTATGAAAAAATCCTGATTTATTTGACATGTATGGAGAGCTAGTTAGTCTGGCTACAACGTCCAACAAGTTTGAAGTCTGTAGACCCAATACTCGTGGAGAAAATGGGACATCAACAAGAATATTTTGGCCGAGTTTGTTTCTCTGTGTAAATTGCCATAGAGTAGGCTGTCAGCGGGCTTCACTCTATGGTGTGTTTACTTGATATATCTCGTCTTGACGGTATCTTGTTATGAAAAAATCCCAATTTATTGGACATGTATGGAGAGCTAGTTAGTCTGGCTACAACGTCCAACAAGTTTGAAGTCCGTAGACCCAATACTCGTGGAGAAAATGTGACATAAGCAAGAAAATTTTGCCCGAGTTTGTTTCTGTGCGTAAATTGCCATAGAGTAGGCTGTCAGCGGGCTTCACTCCGTGGTGTGTTTCTTGCTATATCTCGTCTTGAGGGTATCTTGTTATGAAAAAATCCTAATTTTTTTGACATGTATGGAGAGCTAGTTAGTCTGGCTACAACGTCCAACAAGTTTGAAGTCTGTAGACCCAATACTCGTGGAGAAAATGGGACATAAGCAAGAATATTTTGGCCGAGTTTGTTTCTCTGTGTAAATTGCCATAGAGTAGGCTGTCAGCGGGCTTCACTCTATGGTGTGTTTACTTGATATATCTCGTCTTGACGGTATCTTGTTATGAAAAAATCCTGATTTATTTGACATGTATGGAGAGCTAGTTAGTCTGGCTACAACGTCAACAAGTTTGAAGTCTGTAGACCCAATACTCGTGGAGAAAATGGGACATCAACAAGAATATTTTGGCCGAGTTTGTTTCTCTGTGTAAATTGCCATAGAGTAGGCTGTCAGCGGGCTTCACTCTATGGTGTGTTTACTTGATATATCTCGTCTTGACGGTATCTTGTTATGAAAAAATCCTAATTTATTTGACATGTATGGAGAGCTAGTTAGTCTGGCTACAACGTCAACAAGTTTGAAGTCTGTAGACCCAATACTCGTGGAGAAAATGGGACATCAACAAGAATATTTTGGCCGAGTTTGTTTCTCTGTGTAAATTGCCATAGAGTAGGCTGTCAGCGGGCTTCACTCTATGGTGTGTTTACTTGATATATCTCGTCTTGACGGTATCTTGTTATGAAAAAATCCTGATTTATTTGACATGTATGGAGAGCTAGTTAGTCTGGCTACAACGTCCAACAAGTTTGAAGTCCGTAGACCCAATACTCGTGGAGAAAATGGGACATAAGCAAGAACATTTTGCCCGAGTTTGTTTCTGTGCGTAAATTGCCATAGAGTAGGCTGTCAGCGGGCTTCACTCCGTGGTGTGTTTTCTTGCTATATCTCGTCTTGAGGGTATCTTGTTATGAAAAATTCCTATTTTTTTGACATGTATGGAGAGCTAGTTAGTCTGGCTACAACGTCCAACAAGTTTGAAGTCTCTAGACCCAATACTCGTGGAGAAAATTGGACATAAGCAAGAATATTTTGGCCGAGTTTGTTTCTGTGTGTAAATTGCCATAGAGTAGGCTGTCAGAGGGATTCACTCCGTGGTGTGTTTTCTTGCTATATCTCGTCTTGAGGTTATCTTGTTATGAAAAATTCCTAATTTTTTTGACATGTATGGAGAGCTAGTTAGTCTGGCTACAACGTCCAACAAGTTTGAAGTCCGTAGACCCAATACTCGTGGAGAAAATGTGACATAAGCAAGAAAATTTTGCCCGAGTTTGTTTCTGTGCGTAAATTGCCATAGAGTAGGCTGTCAGCGGGCTTCACTCCGTGGTGTGTTTCTTGCTATATCTCGTCTTGAGGGTATCTTGTTATGAAAAAATCCTAATTTATTTGACATGTATGGAGAGCTAGTTAGTCTGGCTACAACGTCCAACAAGTTTGAAGTCTGTAGACCCAATACTCGTGGAGAAAATGGGACATAAGCAAGAATATTTTGGCCGAGTTTGTTTCTCTGTGTAAATTGCCATAGAGTAGGCTGTCAGCGGGCTTCACTCTATGGTGTGTTTTCTTGCTATATCTCGTCTTGAGGGTATCTTGTTATGAAAAATTCCTATTTTTTTGACATGTATGGAGAGCTAGTTAGTCTGGCTACAACGTCCAACAAGTTTGAAGCCTCTAGACCCAATACTCGTGGAGAAAATTGGACATAAGCAAGAATATTTTGGCCGAG
Organism: Patiria miniata; assembly: GCF_015706575.1. Lineage (NCBI taxonomy): Eukaryota > Metazoa > Echinodermata > Asteroidea > Valvatida > Asterinidae > Patiria > Patiria miniata. The sequence continues at coordinate 430,043 of NW_024037056.1, forward strand.
TTTGTTTCTGTGTGTAAATTGCCATAGAGTAGGCTGTCAGCGGGATTCACTCCGTGGTGTGTTTTCTTGCTATATCTCGTCTTGAGGTTATCTTGTTATGAAAAATTCCTAATTTTTTTGACATGTATGGAGAGCTAGTTAGTCTGGCTACAACGTCCAACAAGTTTGAAGTCTATAGACCCAATACTCGTGGAGAAAATGGGACATAAGCAAGAATATTTTGGCCGAGTTTGTTTCTGTGTGTAAATTGCCATAGAGTAGGCTGTCAGCGGGATTCACTCCGTGGTGTGTTTTCTTGATATATCTCGTCTTGAGGGTATCTTGTTATGAAAAATTCCTGATTTTTTTGACATGTATGGAGAGCTAGTTAGTCTGGCTACAACGTCCAACAAGTTTGAAGTCCGTAGACCCAATACTCGTGGAGAAAATTGGACATAAGCAAGAACATTTTGCCCGAGTTTGTTTCTGTGCGTAAATTGCCATAGAGTAGGCTGTCAGCGGGCTTCACTCTATGGTGTGTTTACTTGATATATCTCGTCTTGACGGTATCTTGTTATGAAAAAATCCTGATTTATTTGACATGTATGGAGAGCTAGTTAGTCTGGCTACAACGTCCAACAAGTTTGAAGTCTGTAGACCCAATACTCGTGGAGAAAATGGGACATCAACAAGAATATTTTGGCCGAGTTTGTTTCTCTGTGTAAATTGCCATAGAGTAGGCTGTCAGCGGGCTTCACTCTATGGTGTGTTTACTTGATATATCTCGTCTTGACGGTATCTTGTTATGAAAAAATCCTGATTTATTTGACATGTATGGAGAGCTAGTTAGTCTGGCTACAACGTCCAACAAGTTTGAAGTCTGTAGACCCAATACTCGTGGAGAAAATGGGACATCAACAAGAATATTTTGGCCGAGTTTGTTTCTCTGTGTAAATTGCCATAGAGTAGGTGTCAGCGGGCTTCACTCTATGGTGTGTTTACTTGATATATCTCGTCTTGACGGTATCTTGTTATGAAAAAATCCTAATTTATTTGACATGTATGGAGAGCTAGTTAGTCTGGCTACAACGTCAACAAGTTTGAAGTCTGTAGACCCAATACTCGTGGAGAAAATGGGACATCAACAAGAATATTTTGGCCGAGTTTGTTTCTCTGTGTAAATTGCCATAGAGTAGGCTGTCAGCGGGCTTCACTCTATGGTGTGTTTACTTGATATATCTCGTCTTGACGGTATCTTGTTATGAAAAATCCAATTTATTTGACATGTATGGAGAGCTAGTTAGTCTGGCTACAACGTCCAACAAGTTTGAAGTCCGTAGACCCAATACTCGTGGAGAAAATGTGACATAAGCAAGAAAATTTTGCCCGAGTTTGTTTCTGTGCGTAAATTGCCATAGAGTAGGCTGTCAGCGGGCTTCACTCCGTGGTTTGTATTCTTGCTATATCTCGTCTTGAGGGTATCTTGTTATGAAAAAATCCTAATTTATTTGACATGTATGGAGAGCTAGTTAGTCTGGCTACAACGTCATACAAGTTTGAAGTCTGTAGACCCAATACTCGTGGAGAAAATGGGACATAAGCAAGAATATTTTGGCCGAGTTTGTTTTTCTGTGTAAATTGCCATAGAGTAGGCTGTCAGCGGGCTTCACTCTATGGTGTGTTTACTTGATATATCTCGTCTTGACGGTATCTTGTTATGAAAAAATCCTAATTTATTTGACATGTATGGAGAGCTAGTTAGTCTGGCTACAACGTCAACAAGTTTGAAGTCTGTAGACCCAATACTCGTGGAGAAAATGGGACATCAACAAGAATATTTTGGCCGAGTTTGTTTCTCTGTGTAAATTGCCATAGAGTAGGCTGTCAGCGGGCTTCACTCTATGGTGTGTTTACTTGATATATCTCGTCTTGACGGTATCTTGTTATGAAAAAATCCTGATTTATTTGACATGTATGGAGAGCTAGTTAGTCTGGCTACAACGTCCAACAAGTTTGAAGTCCGTAGACCCAATACTCGTGGAGAAAATGTGACATAAGCAAGAAAATTTTGCCCGAGTTTGTTTCTGTGCGTAAATTGCCATAGAGTAGGCTGTCAGCGGGCTTCACTCTATGGTGTGTTTACTTGATATATCTCGTCTTGACGGTATCTTGTTATGAAAAAATCCTAATTTATTTGACATGTATGGAGAGCTAGTTAGTCTGGCTACAACGTCCAACAAGTTTGAAGTCTGTAGACCCAATACTCGTGGAGAAAATGGGACATAAGCAAGAATATTTTGGCCGAGTTTGTTTCTGTGTGTAAATTGCCATAGAGTAGGCTGTCAGCGGGATTCACTCCGTGGTGTGTTTACTTGATATATCTCGTCTTGACGGTATCTTGTTATGAAAAAATCCTGATTTATTTGACATGTATGGAGAGCTAGTTAGTCTGGCTACAACGTCCAACAAGTTTGAAGTCTGTAGACCCAATACTGGTGGAGAAAATGTGACATAAGCAAGAAAATTTTGCCCGAGTTTGTTTCTGTGCGTAAATTGCCATAGAGTAGGCTGTCAGCGGGCTTCACTCCGTGGTTTGTTTTCTTGCTATATCTCGTCTTGACGGTATCTTGTTATGAAAAAATCCTAATTTATATGACATGTATGGAGAGCTAGTTAGTCTGGCTACAACGTCCAACAAGTTTGAAGTCTGTAGACCCAATACTTGTGGAGAAAATGGGACATAAGCAAGAATATTTTGGCCGAGTTTGTTTCTGTGTGTAAATTGCCATAGAGTAGGCTGTCAGCAGGATTCACTCCGTGGTGTGTTTACTTGATTTATCTCGTCTTGAGGGTATCTTGTTATATAAAATTCTTAATTTTTTTGACATGTATGGAGAGCTAGTTAGTCTGGCTACAACGTCCAACAAGTTTGAAGTCTGTAGACCCAATACTCGTGGAGAAAAAGGGACATAAGCAAGAACATTTTGCCCAAGTTTGATTCTCTGTGTAAATTGCTATAGAGTAGGCAGTCAGCGGGCTTCACTCTGTGGTGTGTTTACTTGCTATATCTCGTCTTGAGGTTATCTTGTTATAAACAATTCCTAATTTTTTTGACATGTATGGAGAGCTAGTTAGTCTGGCTACAACGTCCAACAAGTTTGAAGTCTGTAGACCCAATACTCGTGGAGAAAATGGACATAAGCAAGAATATTTTGGCCGAGTTTGTTTCTGTGTGTAAATTGCCATAGAGTAGGCTGTCAGCGGGATTCACTCCGTGGTGTGTTTTCTTGCTATATCTCGTCTTGAGGTTATCTTGTTATGAAAAATTCCTAATTTTTTGACATGTATGGAGAGCTAGTTAGTCAGGCTACAAGGTCCAACAAGTTTGAAGCCTGTACACCCAATACTCGTGGAGAAAATTGGACATAAGCAAGAATATTTTGGCCGAGTTTGTTTCTGTGTGTAAATTGCCATAGAGTAGGCTGTCAGAGGGATTCACTCCGTGTTGTGTTTTCTTGCTATATCTCGTCTTGAGGTATCTTGTTATGAAAAATTCCTAATTTTTTTGACATGTATGGAGAGCTAGTTAGTCTGGCTACAACGTCATACAAGTTTGAAGTCCGTAGACCCAATACTCGTGGAGAAAATGGGACATCAACAAGAATGTTTTGGCCGAGTTTGTTTCTCTGTGTAAATTGCCATAGAGTAGGCTGTCAGCTAGCCCGACTGCGTCTGGCCGTACAGTACTATCGCAAGCTCTGTAGTACGGCCAGACGCCCGATGCTTCCACAGAGACTGAATTTTGTTGGCCGCCGATGTAGCGATTTTGCTACATCTTTCGATCGCGATTGTCCTTTCATCCAGGACACAAATTTCCAAAGTTAAGGTTTGTAGTCGTAGAGCAACTCATACCTTTTCGAAAAAAAAACGTTATTTGGTCTCAATATTTTCATCCATCTGGCCACAAGACGAATTTCAGTCATCAGATTCCACAAATATCGTCCCCCATGCGATCCCCCATGCGATTTCAAAATGGCGGCCGCGCTGTAATGTATGCAATATGCAGGCGCGCCCGCGCAAACTCATGAATATGCATAAACAGTCTGTGACGTATGACCTCGTGTTTTTGGACGTGCGTGCGGCGGGGCCGTACTTCCAAAAACACGAGGTCATACGTCACAGACTGTTTATGCATATTCATGAGTTTGCGCGGGCGCGCCTGCATATTGCATACATTACAGCGCGGCCGCCATTTTGAAATCGCATGGGGATCGCATGGGGGACGATATTTGTGGAATCTGATGACTGAAATTCGTCTTGTGGCCAGATGGATGAAAATATTGAGACCAAACAATGTTTTTTCGAAAAGGTATGAGTTGCTCTACGACTACGAACCTTAACTTTGGAAATTTGTGTCCTGGATGAAAAGATAATCGCGATCGAAAGATGTAGCAAAATCGCTACATCGGCGGCCAACAAAATTCAGTCTCTGTGGAAGCATCGGGCGTCTGGCCGTACTACAGAGCTTGCGATAGTACTGTACGGCCAGACGCAGTCGGGCTAGCTGTCAGCGGGCTTCACTCTATGGTGTGTTTACTTGATATATCTCGTCTTGACGGTATCTTGTTATGAAAAAATCCTGATTTATTTGACATGTATGGAGAGCTAGTTAGTCTGGCTACAACGTCCAACAAGTTTGAAGTCTGTAGACCCAATACTCGTGGAGAAAATGGGACATCAACAAGAATATTTTGGCCGAGTTTGTTTCTCTGTGTAAATTGCCATAGAGTAGGCTGTCAGCGGGCTTCACTCTATGGTGTGTTTACTTGATATATCTCGTCTTGACGGTATCTTGTTATGAAAAAATCCTGATTTATTTGACATGTATGGAGAGCTAGTTAGTCTGGCTACAACGTCATACAAGTTTAAGTCTGTAGACCCAATACTCGTGGAGAAAATGGGACATCAACAAGAATATTTTGGCCGAGTTTGTTTCTCTGTGTAAATTGCCATAGAGTAGGCTGTCAGCGGGCTTCACTCTATGGTGTGTTTACTTGATATATCTCGTCTTGACGGTATCTTGTTATGAAAAAATCCTGATTTATTTGACATGTATGGAGAGCTAGTTAGTCTGGCTACAACGTCCAACAAGTTTGAAGTCTGTAGACCCAATACTCGTGGAGAAAATGGGACATCAACAAGAATATTTTGGCCGAGTTTGTTTCTCTGTGTAAATTGCCATAGAGTAGGCTGTCAGCGGGCTTCACTCTATGATGTGTTTACTTGATATATCTCGTCTTGACGGTATCTTGTTATGAAAAAATCCTAAATTATTTGACATGTATGGAGAGCTAGTTAGTCTGGCTACAACGTCATACAAGTTTGAAGTCTGTAGACCCAATACTCGTGGAGAAAATGGGACATCAACAAGAATATTTTGGCCGAGTTTGTTTCTCTGTGTAAATTGCCATAGAGTAGGCTGTCAGCGGGCTTCACTCTATGGTGTGTTTACTTGATATATCTCGTCTTGACGGTATCTTGTTATGAAAAAATCCTGATTTATTTGACATGTATGGAGAGCTAGTTAGTCTGGCTACAACGTCCAACAAGTTTGAAGTCCGTAGACCCAATACTCGTGGAGAAAATGGGACATCAACAAGAATGTTTTGGCCGAGTTTGTTTCTCTGTGTAAATTGCCATAGAGTAGGCTGTCAGCGGGCTTCACTCTATGGTGTGTTTACTTGATATATCTCGTCTTGACGGTATCTTGTTATGAAAAAATCCTGATTTATTTGACATGTATGGAGAGCTAGTTAGTCTGGCTACAACGTCCAACAAGTTTGAAGTCTGTAGACCCAATACTCGTGGAGAAAATGGGACATCAACAAGAATATTTTGGCCGAGTTTGTTTCTCTGTGTAAATTGCCATAGAGTAGGCTGTCAGCGGGCTTCACTCTATGGTGTGTTTACTTGATATATCTCGTCTTGACGGTATCTTGTTATGAAAAAATCCTGATTTATTTGACATGTATGGAGAGCTAGTTAGTCTGGCTACAACGTCATACAAGTTTGAAGTCTGTAGACCCAATACTCGTGGAGAAAATTGGACATAAGCAAGAATATTTTGGCCGAGTTTGTTTCTGTGTGTAAATTGCCATAGAGTAGGCTGTCAGAGGGATTCACTCCGTGGTGTGTTTTCTTGCTATATCTCGTCTTGAGGTTATCTTGTTATGAAAAATTCCTAATTTTTTGACATGTATGGAGAGCTAGTTAGTCAGGCTACAAGGTCCAACAAGTTTGAAGCCTGTACACCCAATACTCGTGGAGAAAATTGGACATAAGCAAGAATATTTTGGCCGAGTTTGTTTCTGTGTGTAAATTGCCATAGAGTAGGCTGTCAGAGGGATTCACTCCGTGGTGTGTTTTCTTGCTATATCTCGTCTTGAGGTTATCTTGTTATGAAAAATTCCTAATTTTTTTGACATGTATGGAGAGCTAGTTAGTCTGGCTACAACGTCATACAAGTTTGAAGTCCGTAGACCCAATACTCGTGGAGAAAATTGGACATAAGCAAGAACATTTTGCCCGAGTTTGTTTCTGTGCGTAAATTGCCATAGAGTAGGCTGTCAGCGGGCTTCACTCTGTGGTGTGTTTACTTGATATATCTCGTCTTGACGGTATCTTGTTATAAAAAATTCTGATTTTTTTGACATGTATGGAGAGCTAGTTAGTCTGGCTACAACGTCAACAAGTTTGAAGTCTGTAGACCCAATACTCGTGGAGAAAATGGGACATCAACAAGAATATTTTGGCCGAGTTTGTTTCTCTGTGTAAATTGCCATAGAGTAGGCTGTCAGCGGGCTTCACTCTATGGTGTGTTTACTTGATATATCTCGTCTTGACGGTATCTTGTTATGAAAAAATCCTAATTTATTTGACATGTATGGAGAGCTAGTTAGTCTGGCTACAACGTCATACAAGTTTGAAGTCTGTAGACCCAATACTCGTGGAGAAAATGGGACATCAACAAGAATATTTTGGCCGAGTTTGTTTCTCTGTGTAAATTGCCATAGAGTAGGCTGTCAGCGGGCTTCACTCTATGGTGTGTTTACTTGATATATCTCGTCTTGACGGTATCTTGTTATGAAAAAATCCTGATTTATTTGACATGTATGGAGAGCTAGTTAGTCTGGCTACAACGTCAACAAGTTTGAAGTCTGTAGACCCAATACTCGTGGAGAAAATGGGACATCAACAAGAATATTTTGGCCGAGTTTGTTTCTCTGTGTAAATTGCCATAGAGTAGGCTGTCAGCGGGCTTCACTCTATGGTGTGTTTACTTGATATATCTCGTCTTGACGGTATCTTGTTATGAAAAAATCCTGATTTATTTGACATGTATGGAGAGCTAGTTAGTCTGGCTACAACGTCCAACAAGTTTGAAGTCTGTAGACCCAATACTCGTGGAGAAAATGGGACATCAACAAGAATATTTTGGCCGAGTTTGTTTCTCTGTGTAAATTGCCATAGAGTAGGCTGTCAGCGGGCTTCACTCTATGGTGTGTTTACTTGATATATCTCGTCTTGACGGTATCTTGTTATGAAAAAATCCTTATTTATTTGACATGTATGGAGAGCTAGTTAGTCTGGCTACAACGTCAACAAGTTTGAAGTCTGTAGACCCAATACTCGTGGAGAAAATGGGACATCAACAAGAATATTTTGGCCGAGTTTGTTTCTCTGTGTAAATTGCCATAGAGTAGGCTGTCAGCGGGCTTCACTCTATGGTGTGTTTACTTGATATATCTCGTCTTGACGGTATCTTGTTATGAAAAAATCCTGATTTATTTGACATGTATGGAGAGCTAGTTAGTCTGGCTACAACGTCCAACAAGTTTGAAGTCCGTAGACCCAATACTCGTGGAGAAAATGTGACATAAGCAAGAAAATTTTGCCCGAGTTTGTTTCTGTGCGTAAATTGCCATAGAGTAGGATGTCAGCGGGCTTAACTCCGTGGTGTGTTTTCTTGCTATATCTCGTCTTGAGGGTATCTTGTTATGAAAAATTCCTATTTTTTTGACATGTATGGAGAGCTAGTTAGTCAGGCTACAACGTCCAACAAGTTTGAAGCCTCTACACCCAATACTCGTGGAGAAAATTGGACATAAGCAAGAATATTTTGGCCGAGTTTGTTTCTGTGTGTAAATTGCCATAGAGTAGGCTGTCAGAGGGATTCACTCCGTGGTGTGTTTTCTTGCTATATCTCGTCTTGAGGTTATCTTGTTATAAAAAATTCCTAATTTTTTTGACATGTATGGAGAGCTAGTTAGTCTGGCTACAACGTCCAACAAGTTTGAAGTCTATAGACCCAATACTCGTGGAGAAAATGGGACATAAGCAAGAATATTTTGGCCGAGTTTGTTTCTGTGTGTAAATTGCCATAGAGTAGGCTGTCAGCAGGATTCACTCCGTGGTGTGTTTTCTTGATATATCTCGTCTTGAGGGTATCTTGTTATGAAAAATTCTTGATTTTTTTGACATGTATGGAGAGCTAGTTAGTCTGGCTACAACGTCCAACAAGTTTGAAGTCCGTAGACCCAATACTCGTGGAGAAAATTGGACATAAGCAAGAACATTTTGCCCGAGTTTGTTTCTGTGCGTAAATTGCCATAGAGTAGGCTGTCAGCGGGCTTCACTCTGTGGTGTGTTTACTTGATATATCTCGTCTTGACGGTATCTTGTTATAAAAAATTCTTGATTTTGTTGACATGTATGGAGAGCTAGTTAGTCTGGCTACAACGTCATACAAGTTTGAAGTCTGTAGACCCAATACTCGTGGAGAAAATGGGACATCAACAAGAATATTTTGGCCGAGTTTGTTTCTCTGTGTAAATTGCCATAGAGTAGGCTGTCAGCGGGCTTCACTCTATGGTGTGTTTACTTGATATATCTCGTCTTGACGGTATCTTGTTATGAAAAAATCCTAATTTATTTGACATGTATGGAGAGCTAGTTAGTCTGGCTACAACGTCAACAAGTTTGAAGTCTGTAGACCCAATACTCGTGGAGAAAATGGGACATCAACAAGAATATTTTGGCCGAGTTTGTTTCTCTGTGTAAATTGCCATAGAGTAGGCTGTCAGCGGGCTTCACTCTATGGTGTGTTTACTTGATATATCTCGTCTTGACGGTATCTTGTTATAAAAAAATCCTGATTTATTTGACATGTATGGAGAGCTAGTTAGTCTGGCTACAACGTCCAACAAGTTTGAAGTCCGTAGACCCAATACTGGTGGAGAAAATGTGACATAAGCAAGAAAATTTTGCCCGAGTTTGTTTCTGTGCGTAAATTGCCATAGAGTAGGCTGTCAGCGGGCTTCACTCCGTGGTTTGTTTTCTTGCTATATCTCGTCTTGAGGGTATCTTGTTATGAAAAAATCCTAATTTATATGACATGTATGGAGAGCTAGTTAGTCTGGCTACAACGTCCAACAAGTTTGAAGTCTGTAGACCCAATACTTGTGGAGAAAATGTGACATAAGCAAGAAAATTTTGCCCGAGTTTGTTTCTGTGCGTAAATTGCCATAGAGTAGGCTGTCAGCGGGATTCACTCCTTGGTGTGTTTTCTTGCTATATCTCGTCTTGAGGTTATCTTGTTATAAACAATTCCTAATTTTTTTGACATGTATGGAGAGCTAGTTAGTCTGGCTACAACGTCCAACAAGTTTGAAGTCTGTAGACCCAATACTCGTGGAGAAAATTGGACATAAGCAAGAATATTTTGGCCGAGTTTGTTTCTGTGTGTAAATTGCCATAGAGTAGGCTGTCAGAGGGATTCACTCCGTGGTGTGTTTTCTTGCTATATCTCGTCTTGAGGTTATCTTGTTATGAAAAATTCCTAATTTTTTGACATGTATGGAGAGCTAGTTAGTCAGGCTACAAGGTCCAACAAGTTTGAAGCCTGTACACCCAATACTCGTGGAGAAAATTGGACATAAGCAAGAATATTTTGGCCGAGTTTGTTTCTGTGTGTAAATTGCCATAGAGTAGGCTGTCAGAGGGATTCACTCCGTGTTGTGTTTTCTTGCTATATCTCGTCTTGAGGTTATCTTGTTATGAAAAATTCCTAACTTTTTTGACATGTATGGAGAGCTAGTTAGTCAGGCTACAAGGTCCAACAAGTTTGAAGTCTGTACACCCAATACTCGTGGAGAAAATTGGACATAACCAAGAATATTTTGCCCAAGTTTGTTTCTCTGTGTAAATTGCCATAGAGTAGGCTGTCAGCGGGCTTCACTCTGTGGTGTGTTTACTTGCTATATCTCGTCTTAAGGGTAACTTGTTATGAACAATTCCTAATTTTTTTGACATGTATGGAGAGCTAGTTAGTCTGGCTACAACGTCCAACAAGTTTGAAGTCTGTAGACCCAATACTCGTGGAGAAAATGGGACATAAACAAGAATATTTTGGCCGAGTTTGTTTCTCTGTGTAAATTGCCATAGAGTAGGCTTTCAGCGGGCTTCACTCTATGGTGTGTTTACTTGATATATCTCGTCTTGACGGTATCTTGTTATGAAAAAATCCTGATTTATTTGACATGTATGGAGAGCTAGTTAGTCTGGCTACAACGTCATACAAGTTTGAAGTTCGTAGACCCAATACTCGTGGAGAAAATGGGACATCAACAAGAATATTTTGGCCGAGTTTGTTTCTCTGTGTAAATTGCCATAGAGTAGGCTGTCAGCGGGCTTCACTCTATGGTGTGTTTACTTGATATATCTCGTCTTGACGGTATCTTGTTATGAAAAAATCCTGATTTATTTGACATGTATGGAGAGCTAGTTAGTCTGGCTACAACGTCCAACAAGTTTGAAGTCCGTAGACCCAATACTGGTGGAGAAAATGTGACATAAGCAAGAAAATTTTGCCCGAGTTTGTTTCTGTGCGTAAATTGCCATAGAGTAGGCTGTCAGCGGGCTTCACTCTATGGTGTGTTTACTTGATATATCTCGTCTTGACGGTATCTTGTTATGAAAAAATCCTGATTTATTTGACATGTATGGAGAGCTAGTTAGTCTGGCTACAACGTCATACAAGTTTGAAGTCTGTAGACCCAATACTCGTGGAGAAAATGGGACATCAACAAGAATATTTTGGCCGAGTTTGTTTCTCTGTGTAAATTGCCATAGAGTAGGCTGTCAGCGGGCTTCACTCTATGGTGTGTTTACTTGATATATCTCGTCTTGACGGTATCTTGTTATGAAAAAATCCTGATTTATTTGACATGTATGGAGAGCTAGTTAGTCTGGCTACAACGTCCAACAAGTTTGAAGTCCGTAGACCCAATACTGGTGGAGAAAATTTGACATAAGCAAGAAATTTTGCCCGAGTTTGTTTCTGTGCGTAAATTGCCATAGAGTAGGCTGTCAGCGGGCTTCACTCCGTGGTTTGTTTTCTTGCTATATCTCGTCTTGAGGGTATCTTGTTATGAAAAACTCCTAATTTTTTGACATGTATGGAGAGCTAGTTAGTCTGGCTACAACGTCCAACAAGTTTAAAGTCTGTAGACCCAATACCGTGGAGAAAAAGGGACATAAGCAAGAATATTTTGCCCAAGCTTGTTTCTCTGTGTAAATTGCCATAGAGTAGGCTGTCAGCGGGCTTCACTCTGTGGTGTGTTTACTTGATATATCTCGTCTTGACGGTATCTTGTTATGAAAAAATCCTAATTTATATGACATGTATGGAGAGCTAGTTAGTCTGGCTACAACGTCCAACAAGTTTGAAGTCTGTAGACCCAATACTTGTGGAGAAAATGGGACATAAGCAAGAATATTTTGGCCGAGTTTGTTTCTGTGTGTAAATTGCCATATAGTAGGCTGTCAGCAGGATTCTCTCCGTGGTGTGTTTACTTGATATATCTCGTCTTGAGGGTATCTTGTTATAAAAATTCTTATTTTTTTTGACATGTATGGAGAGCTAGTTAGTCTGGCTACAACGTCCAACAAGTTTGAAGTCTATAGACCCAATACTCGTGGAGAAAAAGGGACATAAGCAAGAACATTTTGCCCAAGTTTGTTTCTCTGTGTAAATTGCCATAGAGTAGGCAGTCAGCGGGCTTCACTCTGTGGTGTGTTTACTTGATATATCTCGTCTTGACGGTATCTTGTTATGAAAAAATCCTAATTTATATGACATGTATGGAGAGCTAGTTAGTCTGGCTACAACGTCCAACAAGTTTGAAGTCCGTAGACCCAATACTCGTGGAGAAAATGTGACATAAGCAAGAAAATTTTGCCCGAGTTTGTTTCTGTGCGTAAATTGCCATAGAGTAGGCTGTCAGCGGGATTCACTCCTTGGTGTGTTTTCTTGCTATATCTCGTCTTGAGGTTATCTTGTTATAAACAATTCCTAATTTTTGACATGTATGGAGAGCTAGTTAGTCTGGCTACAACGACCAACAAGTTTGAAGTCTGTAGACCCAATACTCGTGGAGAAAATTGGACATAAGCAAGAATATTTTGGCCGAGTTTGTTTCTGTGTGTAAATTGCCATAGAGTAGGCTGTCAGAGGGATTCACTCCGTGGTGTGTTTTCTTGCTATATCTCGTCTTGAGGTTATCTTGTTATGAAAAATTCCTAATTTTTTGACATCTATGGAGAGCTAGTTAGTCAGGCTACAAGGTCCAACAAGTTTGAAGCCTGTACACCCAAAACTCGTGGAGAAAATTGGACATAAGCAAGAATATTTTGGCCGAGTTTGTTTCTGTGTGTAAATTGCCATAGAGTAGGCTGTCAGAGGGATTCACTCCGTGTTGTGTTTTCTTGCTATATCTCGTCTTGAGGTTATTTTGTTATGAAAAATTCCTAATTTTTTTGACATGTATGGAGAGCTAGTTAGTCAGGCTACAAGGTCCAACAAGTTTGAAGTCTGTACACCCAATACTGGTGGAGAAAATGTAACATAAGCAAGAATATTTTGGCCGAGTTTGTTTCTGTGCGTAAATTGCCATAGAGTAGGCTGTCAGCGGGCTTCACTCCGTGGTTTGTTTTCTTGCTATATCTCGTCTTGAGGGTATCTTGTTATGAAAAATTCCTAATTTTTTTGACATGTATGGAGAGCTAGTTAGTCTGGCTACAACGTCCAACAAGTTTGAAGTCTGTAGACCCAATACTCGTGGAGAAAAAGGGACATAAGCAAGAATATTTTGCCCAAGCTTGTTTCTCTGTGTAAATTGCCATAGAGTAGGCTGTCAGCGGGCTTCACTCTGTGGTGTGTTTACTTGATATATCTCGTCTTGACGGTATCTTGTTATGAAAAAATCCTAATTTATATGACATGTATGGAGAGCTAGTTAGTCTGGCTACAACGTCCAACAAGTTTGAAGTCTGTAGACCCAATACTTGTGGAGAAAATGGGACATAAGCAAGAATATTTTGGCCGAGTTTGTTTCTGTGTGTAAATTGCCATATAGTAGGCTGTCAGCAGGATTCACTCCGTGGTGTGTTTACTTGATATATCTCGTCTTGAGGATATCTTGTTATAAACAATTCCTAATTTTTTTGACATGTATGGAGAGCTAGTTAGTCTGGCTACAACGTCCAACAAGTTTGAAGTCTGTAGACCCAATACTCGTGGAGAAAATTGGACATAAGCAAGAATATTTTGGCCGATTTTGTTTCTGTGTGTAAATTGCCATAGAGTAGGCTGTCAGCGGGCTTCACTCTATGGTGTGTTTACTTGATATATCTCGTCTTGACGGTATCTTGTTATGAAAAAATCCTAATTTATATGACATGTATGGAGAGCTAGTTAGTCTGGCTACAACGTCCAACAAGTTTGAAGTCCGTAGACCCAATACTCGTGGAGAAAATGTGACATAAGCAAGAAAATTTTGGCCGAGTTTGTTTCTGTGCGTAAATTGCCATAGACTAGGCTGTCAGCGGGATTCACTCTGTTGTGTGTTTTCTTGCTATATCTCGTCTTGAGGTTATCTTGTTATAAAAAATTCCTAATTTTTTTGACATGTATGGAGAGCTAGTTAGTCTGGCTACAAGGTCCAAAAGTTTGAAGTCTGTACACCCAATACTCGTGGAGAAAATTGGACATAAGCAAGAATATTTTGCCCAAGTTTGTTTCTCTGTGTAAATTGCCATATAGTAGGCTGTCAGCGGGCTTCACTCTGTGGTGTGTTTACTTGCTATATCTCGTATTAAGGGTAACTTGTTATGAACAATTCCTAATTTTTTTGACATGTATGGAGAGCTAGTTAGTCTGGCTACAACGTCCAACAAGTTTGAAGTCTGTAGACCCAATACTCGTGGAGAAAATGGGACATAAACAAGAATATTTTGGCCGAGTTTGTTTCTCTGTGTAAATTGCCATAGAGTAGGCTGTCAGCGGGCTTCACTCTATGGTGTGTTTACTTGATATATCTCGTCTTGACGGTATCTTGTTATGAAAAAATCCTGATTTATTTGACATGTATGGAGAGCTAGTTAGTCTGGCTACAACGTCATACAAGTTTAAAGTCTGTAGACCCAATACTCGTGGACAAAATGGGACATCAACAAAAATATTTTGGCCGAGTTTGTTTCTCTGTGTAAATTGCCATAGAGTAGGCTGTCAGCGGGCTTCACTCTATGGTGTGTTTACTTGATATATCTCGTCTTGACGGTATCTTGTTATGAAAAAATCCTGATTTATTTGACATGTATGGAGAGCTAGTTAGTCTGGCTACAACGTCCAACAAGTTTGAAGTCCGTAGACCCAATACTGGTGGAGAAAATGTGACATAAGCAAGAAAATTTTGCCCGAGTTTGTTTCTGTGCGTAAATTGCCATAGAGTAGGCTGTCAGCGGGCTTCACTCCGTGGTTTGTTTTCTTGCTATATCTCGTCTTGAGGGTATCTTGTTATAAAAAATTCCTAATTTTTTGACATGTATGGAGAGCTAGTTAGTCTGGCTACAACGTCCAACAAGTTTGAAGTCTGTAGACCCAATACTTGTGGAGAAAATGGGACATAAGCAAGAATATTTTGGCCGAGTTTGTTTCTGTGTGTAAATTGCCATATAGTAGGCTGTCAGCAGGATTCACTCCGTGGTGTGTTTACTTGATATATCTCGTCTTGAGGATATCTTGTTATAAACAATTCCTAATTTTTTTGACATGTATGGAGAGCTAGTTAGTCTGGCTACAACGTCCAACAAGTTTGAAGTCTGTAGACCTAATACTCGTGGAGAAAATTGGACATAAGCAAGAATATTTTGGCCGATTTTGTTTCTGTGTGTAAATTGCCATAGAGTAGGCTGTCAGCGGGCTTCACTCTATGGTGTGTTTACTTGATATATCTCGTCTTGACGGTATCTTGTTATGAAAAAATCCTAATTTATATGACATGTATGGAGAGCTAGTTAGTCTGGCTACAACGTCCAACAAGTTTGAAGTCCGTAGACCCAATACTCGTGGAGAAAATGTGACATAAGCAAGAAAATTTTGGCCGAGTTTGTTTCTGTGCGTAAATTGCCATAGAGTAGGCTGTCAGCGGGATTCACTCTGTGGTGTGTTTTCTAGCTATATCTCGTCTTGAGGTTATCTTGTTATGAAAAATTCCTAATTTTTTTGACATGTATGGAGAGCTAGTTAGTCAGGCTACAAGGTCCAACAAGTTTGAAGTCTGTACACCCAATACTCGTGGAGAAAATTGGACATAAGCAAGAATATTTTGCCCAAGTTTGTTTCTCTGTGTAAATTGCCATAGAGTAGGCTGTCAGCGGGCTTCACTCTGTGGTGTGTTTACTTGCTATATCTCGTATTAAGGGTAACTTGTTATGAACAATTCCTAATTTTTTTGACATGTATTGA
Source organism: Patiria miniata (assembly GCF_015706575.1). Classification (NCBI taxonomy): domain Eukaryota; kingdom Metazoa; phylum Echinodermata; class Asteroidea; order Valvatida; family Asterinidae; genus Patiria; species Patiria miniata. The sequence continues at coordinate 445,887 of NW_024037056.1, forward strand.
GAGCTAGTTAGTCTGGCTACAACGTCCAACAAGTTTGAAGTCTGTAGACTCAATACTCGTGGAGAAAATGGGACATAAACAAGAATATTTTGGCCGAGTTTGTTTCTGTGTGTAAATTGCCATAGAGTAGGCTGTCAGCGGGCTTCACTCTATGGTGTGTTTACTTGATATATCTCGTCTTGACGGTATCTTGTTATGAAAAAATCCTGATTTATTTGACATGTATGGAGAGCTAGTTAGTCTGGCTACAACGTCATACAAGTTTGAAGTCTGTAGACCCAATACTCGTGGACAAAATGGGACATCAACAAAAATATTTTGGCCGAGTTTGTTTCTCTGTGTAAATTGCCATAGAGTAGGCTGTCAGCGGGCTTCACTCTATGGTGTGTTTACTTGATATATCTCGTCTTGACGGTATCTTGTTATGAAAAAATCCTGATTTATTTGACATGTATGGAGAGCTAGTTAGTCTGGCTACAACGTCCAACAAGTTTGAAGTCCGTAGACCCAATACTGGTGGAGAAAATGTGACATAAGCAAAAAATTTTGCCCGAGTTTGTTTCTGTGCGTAAATTGCCATAGAGTAGGCTGTCAGCGGGCTTCACTCCGTGGTGTGTTTACTTGATATATCTCGTCTTGACGGTATCTTGTTATGAAAAATTCTTGATTTTTTTTACATGTATGGATAGCTAGTTAGTTTGGCTACAACGTCCAACAAGTTTGAAGTCCGTAGACCCAATACTCTTGGAGAAAATGGGACATAAGCAAGAATATTTTGCCCAAGCTTGTTTCTCTGTGTAAATTGCCATAGAGTAGGCTGTCAGCGGGCTTCACTCTGTGGTGTGTTTACTTGCTATATCTCGTATTAAGGGTAACTTGTTATGAACAATTCCTAATTTTTTTGACATGTATGGAGAGCTAGTTAGTCTGGCTACAACGTCCAACAAGTTTGAAGTCTGTAGACCCAATAATCGTGGAGAAAATGGGACATAAACAAGAATATTTTGGCCGAGTTTGTTTCTGTGTGTAAATTGCCATAGAGTAGGCTGTCAGAGGGATTCACTCCGTGGTGTGTTTTCTTGCTATATCTCGTCTTGAGGTTATCTTGTTATAAAAAATTCCTAATTTTTTTGATATGTATGGAGAGCTAGTTAGTCTGGCTACAACGTCCAACAAGTTTGAAGTCTGTAGACCCAATACTCGTGGAGAAAAAGGGACATAAACAAGAATATTTTGGCCGAGTTTGTTTTTCTGTGTAAATTGCCATAGAGTAGGCTGTCAGCGGGCTTCACTCTATGGTGTGTTTACTTGATATATCTCGTCTTGACGGTATCTTGTTATGAAAAAATCCTGATTTATTTGACATGTATGGAGAGCTAGTTAGTCTGGCTACAACGTCATACAAGTTTGAAGTCTGTAGACCCAATACTCGTGGAGAAAATGGGACATCAACAAGAATATTTTGGCCGAGTTTGTTTCTCTGTGTAAATTGCCATAGAGTAGGCTGTCAGCGGGCTTCACTCTATGGTGTGTTTACTTGATATATCTCGTCTTGACGGTATCTTGTTATGAAAAAATCCTGATTTATTTGACATGTATGGAGAGCTAGTTAGTCTGGCTACATCGTCCAACAAGTTTGAAGTCCGTAGACCCAATACTGGTGGAGAAAATGTGACATAAGCAAGAAAATTTTGCCCGAGTTTGTTTCTGTGCGTAAATTGCCATAGAGTAGGCTGTCAGCGGGCTTCACTCCGTGGTTTGTTTTCTTGCTATATCTCGTCTTGAGGGTATCTTGTTATAAAAAATTCCTAATTTTTTTGACATGTATGGAGAGCTAGTTAGTCTGGCTACAACGTCCAACAAGTTTAAAGTCTGTAGACCCAATACTCGTGGAGAAAAAGGGACATAAGCAAGAATATTTTGCTCAAGCTTGTTTCTCTTTGTAAATTGCCATAGAGTAGGCTGTCAGCGGGCTTCACTCTGTGGTGTGTTTACTTGCTATATCTCGTATTAAGGGTATCTTGTTATGAACAATTCCTAATTTTTTTTGACATGTATGGAGAGCTAGTTAGTCTGGCTACAACGTCCAACAAGTTTGAAGTCTGTAGACCCATTACTCGTGGAGAAAATGGGACATCAACAAGAATATTTTGGCCGAGTTTGTTTCTCTGTGTAAATTGCCATAGAGTAGGCTGTCAGCGGGCTTCACTCTATGGTGTGTTTACTTGATATATCTCGTCTTGACGGTATCTTGTTATGAAAAAATCCTGATTTATTTGACATGTATGGAGAGCTAGTTAGTCTGGCTACATCGTCCAACAAGTTTGAAGTCCGTAGACCCAATACTGGTGGAGAAAATGTGACATAAGCAAGAAAATTTTGCCCGAGTTTGTTTCTGTGCGTAAATTGCCATAGAGTAGGCTGTCAGCGGGCTTCACTCCGTGGTTTGTTTTCTTGCTATATCTCGTCTTGAGGGTATCTTGTTATGAAAAATTCCTAATTTTTTTGACATGTATGGAGAGCTAGTTAGTCTGGCTACAACGTCCAACAAGTTTAAAGTCTGTAGACCCAATACTCGTGGAGAAAAAGGGACATAAGCAAGAATATTTTGCTCAAGCTTGTTTCTCTTTGTAAATTGCCATAGAGTAGGCTGTCAGCGGGCTTCACTCTGTGGTGTGTTTACTTGCTATATCTCGTATTAAGGGTATCTTGTTATGAACAATTCCTAATTTTTTTGACATGTATGGAGAGCTAGTTAGTCTGGCTACAACGTCCAACAAGTTTGAAGTCTGTAGACCCAATACTCGTGGAGAAAATGGGACATAAACAAGAATATTTTGGCCGAGTTTGTTTCTGTGTGTAAATTGCCATAGAGTAGGCTGTCAGCGGACTTCACTCTGTGGTGTGTTTACTTGCTATATCTCGAATTAAGGGTAACTTGTTATAAACAATTCCTAATTTTTTTGACATGTATGGAGAGCTAGTTAGTCAGGCTACAACGTCCAACAAGTTTGAAGTCTATAGACCCAATACTCGTGGAGAAAATGGGACATAAGCAAGAATATTTTGCCCGAGTTTGTTTCTGTGTGCAACTTGCTATGGAGAAGGCTGTCAGCGGGCTATCCTTTGATATATCTCGTCTTGACGGTATCTTGTTATAAAAAAATCCTGATTTATTTGACATGTATGGTGAGCTAGTTAGTCTGGCTACAACGTCCAACAAGTTTGAAGTCCGTAGACCCAATACTCGTGGAGAAAATGGGACATCAGCAAGAACATTTTGCCCGAGTTTGTTTCTGTGCGTAAATTGCCATAGAGTAGGATGTCAGCGGGCTTCACTCTGTGGTGTGTTTTCTTGCTATATCTCGTCTTGAGGGTATCTTTTTATAAAAAATTCCTATTTTTTTTTACATGTATGGATAGCTAGTTAGTTTGGCTACAACGTCCAACAAGTTTGAAGTCCGTAGACCCAGTACTCCTGGAGAAAATGGGACATAAGCAAGAAAATTTTGCCCGAGTTTGTTTCTGTTCGTAAATTGCCATAGAGTAGGCTATCAGCGGGATTCACTCCGTGGTGTGTTTTCTTGCTATATCTCGTCTTGAGGTTATCTTGTTATAAAAAATTCCTAATTTTTTTGACATGTATGGAGAGCTAGTTAGTCTGGCTACAACGTCCAACAAGTTTGAAGCCTGTACACCCAATACTCGTGGAGAAAATTGGAAATAAGCAAGAATATTTTGCCCGAGTTTGTTTTTGTGTGTAAATTGCCATACAGTAGGATGTCAGCGGGCTTCACTCCGTGGTGTGTTTTCTTGCTATATCTCGTCTTGAGGGTATCTTGTTATGAAAAATTCCTAATTTTTTTGACATGTATGGAGAGCTAGTTAGTCAGGCTACAAGGGCCAACAAGTTTGAAGTCTGTACACCCAATACTCGTGGAGAAAAAGGGACATAAGCAAGAATATTTTGCCCGAGTTTGTTTCTCTGTGTAAATTGCCTTAGAGTAGTCTGTCAGCAGGATTCACTCCGTGGTGTGTTTACTTGATATATCTCGTCTTGACGGTATCTTGTGATGAAAAATTCCTAATATTTTTGACATTTATGGAGAGCTAGTTAGTCAGGCTACAACGTCAAACAAGTTTGAAGTCTGTACACCAAATACTCGTGGAGAAAATGGGACATAAGCAAGAAATGTTGCCCAAGTTTGTTTCTGTGTGTAAATTGCCATAGAGTAGTCCAGTCGGACGAGAAATCGACCAGACTTACCTCCAGACGGGTTTGCAGACGCGCTTGGGCTGAACAGCGTGAATCTGCCATCGATGGTCGTCACTTCGGGTTGAGCAGCCGATGGGCCGACTGATGGCGAGACTGGTGCGTCAGACAAACCGGCGATGTTTGTGGTCGGGTACGGGCTGGTGACTACTCCAAAACACGGTAAAAAAAAAATAACATTGTTCATTTTTTGAAGATGACTGTCCATGCATGTTTTCAACAAATTACATTTGTTTTCCAAACAACAAATTTTGATAGTACTTGTTTATTAACAATGTTCCAAAATTTGGAAGTCTGCACCCCAATAAACAGCTTTTATTTTGGGTTGCATTTGTGCACAACACAGCGAAAAGTTCCCGGTCCCGCAGACAATTGCAAAAGACGGGTGGGAACCAGACTACCCTGTGCGAATTGTTGTCGGGCCGCAAATTGTTTGAAAGTTGTATTTGTAAAGTAATTATTCCATAACTAAACGAACCTTTTTTCGGTTGATGTCTTAATCAAAACTCAGTGTTACTTTTGAATCGCTAGAAAAAAAGTAAAAAACCTCATCATATATTCGGGTTGTAACTTAAAAAAGACCCCGCAGTACATTGCAACAACCCAAAGAGCCTTGAAAGTAGAAAACATTTAGCAAATCGATGTCAGCATAACACTGCGCTGCAGCTGCTTATTTGTTAAGGACTTCATTAAATTTTAATGACTCCACATAGATTACGTTTCTAAGTGCAGCTGCACAGTACCTTGATATTGATTTTACTTTGCGAAGTGAGATCTTGGAGGACATAAAAGATGCACTGATCGTGCTTTATTTTGAAGTTTTGCCCCGAATGTTTTTTTTTTCATGCATTGCACATACAGGGTGAGTAAAAAAAAAAAAGCAGAACCCAAACCTCCAAAAAAAAATTGTCATATTTAAAAAAAATTGTAGCACCAAAAATAATGACTGGAAAGCCAATTTTATAAACTATTTATAGATGAAAAAATACTTAAATTGCTTAATCCGTTTAAGGTATGTCACCATTTAAACACAAAAACTGGCTTTCGTCCAAAATGCGATTTCAAGAAGCGTCGTCACAATTGTCTTCAATCATCACCAGCGATAAAACATCAGTTTAAAAGTTAAAAATATTCAACAAAGTTGTTTTGAAGGCCCGTCTTTTGAAAAAAAAGTGGATTTTATATGTCATATTGTTTGCCTAAGTAGGGTTGTTAATAAAGATATTGTGTACTACAGTTGGTGACATTTGTTGAAACAAGTATTCCGTGTCATTTTCTTTGTTGCTCAAAACAGTCAGAACACACAATAAATTGCAGGTTTTTTTGGGACGAAACAGGTTTTTAGGGTCATTGCGTTAAAATGGTTATATTGTTTGAACAGATTGGGCAATTTCAGTAAATTTTTCATCTAAAAGTAGTTTCTGAAATTGGCTTTCAGTCATTCATTTATTAGTTTTGGTGCTAAATATTTTTTTAATATGAAATACATTTTGGGGTTTGGGTTACGGTTTTTTTGACTCACCCTGTAATCATTCGCTAGCTGATTTGCTGAGTTAGTGGATGGTAATTTTATCAGTCGATTTCTTGTAGCGCCATAATTATGCGTGCAAGACCTCAGTGCCGGTGGTGCGATGCAAGATTCTGACAAACTCTTAAACTTTTCGTGACATCCGAATTTTACAAACACAACAAAAATACTTACACTGGCTAGCAAGCACCTGAATAATAGATTTCTATCCGACATAATAATGTGAGTATTATTTTTCTGATACATCTTTTTCTTGAGAAAAATGCGTTTCGCCTGATTCATTCTCAAGTTTTACGGGCTGCTTAATTAAGCGAGTTGCACGAACAATAATTTTGTGGGCAATGTCCCTGTGACGATTTTATATTCGTTTTGCTGAAGGTTCAGAAATCATTGTCGGTGTATACTTTGGTATATAGTGCTGCAGCTTAATGCACGTTCCAGACTTTTAGTTTTAATAAATGAAAATACTTGTTATTCAATATCGAAATTGTATATTCTTTCTTGTGGGAAAAGTGGATACAGTACACAAAAAGTGTACCATCTCCTTTATGTACAACCTTGGGACAAGTGAGTTATATTGATAAGTCAGAATTTTACCTTGCGATCGGACAGTCTGGAGGCACAGAATCTGTAGGTATGAGAACATTTGAAACAAAATCACAGGCAAGTCCAACTAACGCAAGGATCAACAGTTGTTGAAGTTTAAACAAAATGACGGCAGTCTTGTGACAATTTCTGACAATCTCTGAAGGTATTTAATGAATAATGTGCAATTATCATAAGAATAGATAAGAAAAAGTAAAACACTAAGTAGTAGAATTGAACCGAATTAAACAAAACTATGAGGAGTAACATGTACAAATGTTTTGGTACGTAATGCTTTGGCCAAACCAACTGCGTCAGCGCAGAGCAAACTATACACTCACCGATACAAGAAGACGCATGATATACCCATTCATTGCTGCCATTAATCGAAAACTTGCAAAACGTAATATCCAAGTCTTTGGTACACTATTCCCAGGAACACCTAATTTTCTTGGAGAGGCCTACATTTCATGGAGACTTTGAATCGCATCTATTTGTAGCCAGTCGAAGTTGACGACTTGCCGGTCCTCAGACCAAGAAGGCAGTAATGTACCCACAAAGATGGCACTGTGTATTGTCTGCTGAAAGTGGGCCGCTATTTTATCGATCTTCGTCCAGTTATATAGGTCTGATCGCCTATAACAGATCACGTACTATGCGCCCGTGTTTTGTGTCACTTTGCGAGTAGGCATGGTTTTCCGTGTTGTCGATGGAAGAGCCAAGTGTTTTGAATATCGATAATCAATAACACGAGTGGTGTTGATCAATAACGTTGAGCGGACTTTTATATAACTTTAAGTAACATACACTGCAGGGAAGGATGGGAAATACACCCTCGCCTAATAGTCCTGGGTCATATTGACCCAGACTCTGAATCCAAATTTGACATTTTGCTGGGTAAAAAAAATGACATTTTTGGAGGTCATAAAAACGTCATTTTTTACCCCGAAAAGGACTGAGCAAATTTGGATTCAGATTTCGAGTCAATTTGACCAAGGAGATTATAAAGTGTATTAAGGCAGCGGGAGTAGTTTTATTTATTTTTAAGGTAACTAATTTTTAAGGGGCTGTTTTCTTTCCTTATTTTTAAATTTAGCTTTTTTTCTTCAATTTCATCCCCAAATCTGCAAAGAGGAGCTTTAATAGCGCCCTCAATTGCTCAAAATCAATAGTCATTGACTACAGAACGTTTCTGAAAGTGGAGATCGAGAGAAGCCAAAAACGGTTTGAAGACAGTTTTTGATGATTTTTATTTCCAACACAAGGAATGGTTCCAAATGCTGGCGGCAAAAACCAGGAGGGCGCTGTTTGATTTGGGCAAAATATTTTGTACATTCGCTCGTACCCCCGCCCTGCAAACAGGACGCTGGAATACTATGGTTGCAGACCAGTAAATCGCTCCGAAATTGCCTACGCCGGCCAAATCATGATTTGCATGCCCTCAAAATCTTCAGTATTTGAGCATGCTGTGGGCCATGAACTTGAGGGTTTGTAAAAAATATGGGTGGAAGCCGTGCACAGGACTGTGAGCTTGTAGTTCCGTTCAATTTGGATGAAATTGGGGCCCTTAACGCGCTCTATTCCTACATTATTACGCTTTTCAACGAGAAAAAACATCTCTTAACTGGAATAAAAGAGTAATGAATCAGTCTTAACGGCCGTTTCAAACCTTGCAGAGTCATAACCTTGATGACGCGCATGTCACTGGTCACGCAAAATCCAACCAATCAGAGCGTGAATTCATCAGAGTATCCCAGCGTCCTGTTTGCAGGGCGGGGGTACGAGCGAATTTTTTACAGAGCCTGAAAGTCAGTGGCGTAGCCACGGGGGGGGGCGGGGGGGGGGCGACAGCCCCCCCCCCTCATGAAACCTTGTCGCCCCCCCAGTCGCCCCCCCCCCTGAGATTTTGAGTTTCTAAAAAAATTATCATTGATCTACTTGACGCCCCCATGAAATGTTCCAGCCCCCCCCCCCCGACCCCCCACCCCCCCCCCTCCCCCCCCCACCCCCCAGCGCCATAATTGGCAACGGAACATCTGGTTCTGCCACAACGGAATAAAATCGATTTGCAGACAATATAGTTTGCAAAAGTTTCAAAATTTAATCTTCCTTTCAACTCGAACAATAAATGCAATGTTGTGTTTTTTCCCCACAGATCGATTTGTGCACAGCTGACGTGGTCTATTTCGCCACGGTCTAATACATATAAACAGATTCGCTGATTAATTCGGGAGACTTGTATGCTCCGTGGATGACAGGTGATACTCAACTAACTGACGTGCAGATTACCAACAAGGATTATGAGTGCATACCGTTTTGCTCAAACGTCGCATGCTGATGTGTTCATTCAATGAGTTCATGTAAATTGCAGATGACAGATTGAACGGATTGTAAGATGGTTAGTCATTTAGTTAGTCTTTTCATGAACCAATCCGCGGCTGATTTTCACACGGCACCTTCATTTCAAAGTTTTTGGACTTCAGTTTAAACAGTTAAACAAAAAGTAGAATTGTTGACGTTAATATATATACACACAACTTGACCATTTCTGTTTTAAGTGGATCCCCCATTCCCCTACCCCATAGATAACTAGTGTCATGGCCTAATGGTTAAGAATACCCGACTCATGCTCTGGTGTTTCAGAGGCAACAGTGGTGTGGGTTCGAGCCCGCCGGGTGGACACTTGTGCCCTTGAGCAAGGCACTTAACCATTATTGCTTCGTCCTTCAGATGGGACGTGAAGCCGTAGGTCCCGTGTGTTGTGTAATCCATGATGCACGTAAAAGAACCCAGTGACACTTATCGCTAAGAGAAGGGGTTTGCCCCGGTGTTTCTGGTCTCCTGTATAAACTCCCACGCGGAGTATGAACCAACAAGAACCAAGATCCGCAGTTATCACCGCAAGAGTATTGTGCGGATTTAATCTACCTGTATCAATAATGCGCCTTTTTAACGTTAGCTATATAATCCCTCCCGACCATGTTAAGCGACCTCGACCAGGCGCCAAGAGTAGCCTATTATAAATGGTGTCCCAATGGTCCTCTCAGGGTTAAATAGCATACAGAATTCGAGAAAAAAAATGAAATGTTAGTTCTACTTTTGTGACATACCTATTAAATTGTGAAGCATATTTAATGTACTATTTTCTGTAATTAAACTTCCATCGGATTTGGTTCACCGGTTTTTTAAATAAAGGCAATTATGTAACACAGTACTAGGCCTATTTGTATGCAACTGTGACTTCGTATACAGGACACGGTGGAGCTTTACAATGTTCATAAAGGTTTACTGTCTGCATTCTGCAACTGGCGAAATTGTCTGCAGCAGCATTCTTACATCATCCCCTTCGGATGACACGCAGTGCCAGATACACACAAACGACACAGTATTGTTGACAACCATTCGTCCGTGCACAAATCCAAAGTAAGAAGCATTTGCTCCTTTACTGCGGTAGTGAATGCTGAACACAAAGAAATGTATTATTCGTGGTCTAAGCATCGGCTTTTCCTTAATGCTTTTACTCCAAAGTAAATGCTTTAATACATTTTGCTTGCATATACTTCCTAACATTTGCTAGTTTTATTCATTATGACCCATTAAATGGTCTAGTTATTCCGACTTCAAGCAAATTATTTATTATCGGTGGTTTAGAAGTAATGTGCGAGAAACATACTCCATCAGGAGCTGATGGGTATACAACTGTGTAAATAGGTTTTAAAAAATCCATCCTCCGAGCTCATAAAGAAAAGTTATACATTATTATTCTATTTAATTATAAGAGAGTTCTGAGAGCAACAGAATTGGGCAATTGGGCTTCCAATACTGAGCCGCAGTTTGGATGCAATTGGGCACGAAAGTGGCGCTATTAAACCATAATATGAAGGGATTGAAGGGATCGTTTTCATCAAGATCATTTTCCGCTTTGAGAAACCTCACTAGGGGTCGTCTTCTTTGGGTGAGAATTTCTCGAAAAGTCAATGGTCAACCCACCAAAACTTGAAATGAAAAATGACATGTTGATCATCATTCATTTCTATGCGGCATAAACCCCACTAGTGCATGAGAGTTCTGAGTAATTTTATTTTTAAAGACTTTTTGTTGTGGCATTTTACGCATCATGTCCACGGGAATTCAGGGTGCAGGCCTTATGCCCATTGGCACGACGTCACTGGCGGAAGGGCCAGTACAATGCTTTTTATATTGCAAGAATGGACGGAACCAGCGACTATACAACCACTATGCGGGTTGGTGCTGAATGTGTAGCGCACGTATAAACCTACACGTGTACACGTATTATTTTTGTCCATTGTGAACGATTGTAGCTTATGTGTCTCGCCCACTTCGACAGATGCAAATTAAGATTGGATTTGACCTACGACTTCACAAGGAACTGCATACTATATACTGCGTCTAGTCTGAGGTGAGTCATTGCTCTTTGCTTAACCATAGATCGTATTCTTTGTGAATGTATGTAATTGCTTGGCAGCATGGATCGAGGAATGATTCCTGCAGCATGTACATGTACACATGCTTGAATTATACTATCACTGTGTAGGCCTACTTGCTCCGTGAAAAGCAAGTATTCTACAATCCATGCAACGTGTAAGTATGTGCCACTATCACACGCTTCAGTCTTATGCGGGAGGTTTGTGTATGTATTATGTACATGTTTCATTGCCATATACATGTGTATTAATGCAATTTCCCCTCAAAAATATGAAACCCCCTTGTCCAGTACATTAGCATATTTCAAGGCCAGACCAAAATAACTGTACAGGTCCATTCCGGATGGTCATTGCACGCCATATGCTGTGAATAATGATGCGCTTATAGGCGCGCCTTAGGCAGATAGGCCTATGTGCTAATTTTTCTAAAACTTTTTTTATAGCATAGTTATTTCCATGCGAAATGTTATTTCCATGCGAAATTACCGGGTATTTTTGTTGTTGACTTTAACAAACAACTGTTATTTCATTCTGTGTTGGTTTGATTGCATGGTTTTCTTATATCCTGTATTTTTTTACACTGCAAAAACTGGAGTGTTAAATTTACACCATTGGTATCTATATAGGACCATCTGGTGTTAAATATTACTGGTGTTGTCCTATATAGATACCGAATGGTGTTAAATTAACACTACAGTTTTTGCAGTGTACCTTCAAATTATGCTTGGACCACAGCGCGATTAAGTTGTTGTCATGGCGTTCGAACGAAATCCTTTCTTTTCTCTCCAAAATATGCCATTTAAAAAAAATTAATTTAGGAGAAAAGGATTTTAGTAGTATGCCCTCGAAGCACAAAATGACGTTCGTTTTATTGTTACGGTCCCCTCTTTTATAGTTTCGACCAAATTAGAGTCAAGGGTGTTTTCTTTATCATTCAAAAATGACCTTTTCAACCTAATGCAGAATTCTCTCAATTCTAACGACACTTTTTTTGTAATTTTGAACATTTTTTTTTTGGGGGGGGGGTTAGAAATTACGATTTTTACGCGCGGTTTACGGTTGGTGTGGCGATTCAGCACGCCTTGCGCGTTCACGGTACATTCACGGGTGATTGCCATCTTTATTTTCGTGTTGCGTTTTGTCGTCATCGTCATTTTACACCCAAATTTCCCTCAAAAATTCAAAACCCTGCCCTCTGTCTATGACGTACCTGCATGTTCTCAATGTCGCCAAGTAGTTTGGTAAGTCAAATTAGTTAAAAGTGGATTTTGTTATTTTATATAAACCGGCCGGGGCCAGTAAAAGTCCGATCATGCACCCACAAACTTCAACATTTTTGCGTTCGTTCCCATTCCCATTTTGTGGGTCTCATATTAGTCATAATGCCCGTGGTTTATCATGTATTATTGTCACGTAGTTGTAAGCTATAATGGTCAAGTCTTTGTCTTTGTATGGTACGTTTGTACCGTGGAATCAATTAAGTGAGGCACCGGAAGATAATGACACTATCTGTGTTGGCGTGTGAAACGAGTTTTTGTTGTGCAGCCTTCAGGCACTGATGACGTGTCTGTGTTGACGTGTATTGCAAATGTTTAAATTGTTGGAATTGGTCTCGATAACAACATGCTTAAAGCCATCGCTAGTGTAAAACTCTCTGGAGTGGTAAATGTTATGAGACGTAAGCCTTTTGCTTTTGTGCATAATCTGTTTGACAAGTTAATCACGATATGTTTTATCGCTCCGTTGGTAACGAAGATAGATAACATGACCCGGACACCCGGTTTGTATTGTGTTATATGCATTGCTGATGTTTGCTGTGGGTTATATTGATGCCGTGAACCGGTTTTTTTTGTGGGCTTTGCAATTTTAGAAGGCATCGTGCAGTGTTGACATTTGGGCCGGTTTAATAGACACAAACTGTATTTTTGTTTGGCGATTCCTGTGTGTGCTAGATAGCCTATTACCAGAGGCGCATTAGATTAGGTAATCTCAAAATCATGCCCTCCGATAATTTGGGACCAAAAAGCATCATTTGCACGACCTCACGACTTCGTCTTTCGAGCTAGTTTTTCAAATTCCAAAACTTGGTAGCGGTGCAGTGGAGTACATGACATGTCCTGTCTCAATTAACAGTCGGTGAATATGCAATGAGGTCAAAGTTCATTTAGATAGGCATATAAATATATTTGAGTACATTTTTTCCAGTCCTTGTCACATCTGACATCTGTGATCTTCTGATGCACTTCTTAAATGCAGTCGTCCTCAAGGAGTGATTATGAATAGCAAACTACCTCACAACTAAAAAAAAATAGTTTGACGTCCTACTGATACTTGAATGGCAAACTACAAAGGTCAGAGGTCACGTGGATAGGAAAAAAAGTTGTACTTTGGACCGTACATTATAGAACGACCCATATAGCTTGTGATATGTTGACTTAACTGTGGGCTTATAGGGTGGAGTCGATTGTGGGCCTTATGCACGAGTCGGCCATATTGAACTGAAAAAGAGGTAAAATCCAAATTTTTGGAACTTACGAAAAGAAATGGAAGCAAGTTAATTACTAATTGATTCCAGTCTGCTTCAATGAATAATTTAAAATTTGTAATTAAACATTCACTAATAATTAAAGCCATATTAAAAAAAGAATGACAATAAAATGAGGCTGCATTATTATGCCTGCGTAAATAGTCTGGCACCATCTCATACAATAGTTAACAATTAGTGAAAAACGTTCAGGGAACTCGACAAAAATGGCCAACTCGTGCATAAGACCCATACCACGTACACTGATACGCCCGACCGGGAAGCTATCGTCCATCAACCGTCGTATTTTGTATCTTTCCCCCATCAGATACCATGGCTCCATTTCAGCGGTCAGCCGTGATTTACGTAATCTTTGGCTTCTGTCTCGGTCTCATGACATCTACACTATTTGGTGGATCGATCAGTTACTTAGGTGGATGCAATCAACCTGTCGTATCGAATACGCACATCGAATGCAAGTACCCCGACTCCGAAGTGAGGGCGCTGTGAGTATGGTTTTATTTTTACCTGTATTACCTGAAATTGGCTACTTTTCACGCTCTACCTCCAAATACATGCACCTATGGCTAACAGTGCCCCTGCATTGGTGAAGCAGGGTCTGCCATATTGGGTCACTTAGGACGCACGCGCAGTAAACGCGAGCATTAATTTTGTAGTTGCGGAAAGCAGCTCGACTGTTTATGCCTCTCCGTTAGTTGGTTGGTTGGTTAGTTGGTAACAAACGTCAGCAACAGCATGGCAATGCTGTCAATCACCTTGTCCTTCAGGCCCTCAATAGGCCTCCACTGACCAATTCATGCAGTCCTAGAAAATTGGATCACTAGCGTAAAATAACCTGATGTTTATACTGAAAACACTACTCCTTCCACAAATTACATGGCACAATCACGTCACACATGAATGAACACGCATGCATTGGCCCGCGGCTTCCGAGATCACTTCGAGATTGTTTTTGCTGGTAGTTGGTATTGGATTTTAGGCGCTGAAAATAACTCCTTTTTTGTCCGGCTTTCCCCAATATCTAATTAACAAATTGTAATTAGATGATATTGTTTTTAGTAGAAACCAACAAAAAAAGTTAACTGTCGTAGCCAAGAACGTGATGTTTTGGGGATCCTTAATGGTGGATCAGTTGCTTCAAGGCCCTATTGGCCAATTAGCGTGTGCAGCAGCCATGTTTGTAAACTGCTCAACGACAGTGGCGCACCCGGGGGGGGGGGCCTCGGGGGGCTTGAACCCCCAAGAGGTCACTTTTTTAAAGTATTTTTTTGTCCCACGATTTTACCTTGGTGATATGTATGTTTCGAGTAGTATAACAGTAGTGTAAATGGTGCAATAGGGGGTAAGTGGCGCCACCAACGTCAAAATAGTCCGCCTCCCTAAATAAAAAAAACCCAGTGAGCCCCCTCCCCCCCAAAAAAAAAAACCAAACAAAAAAACCCACAAATCCTGGGTGCGCCACTGCTCAACAAAAATACTGTTAAGTAATTTATGTTGCAATCTTTTTAACTGGTTAGTGTATCTACTATTAATTATCGTGCTCGTCAGCTCCTCAAAAGGGCCGCGGACTCACGAAAAGTGTAAAATCAATTGGAGTGTGAAGACAGAAACCAGCCTTAAAAAAAATAACCGAAAGATCTGTGAAAAAAATATTTAATCAAAACATGTACATGTATCAACTTCTGCGATATTGTTACTTGCATACTAGAACTGTTGGTGAGATCGCAAAGCTAGATTCAAATCCGAATCTCCCGCCGAACAACTCAGACTCAATAAACAGCGTTAAACCCGAGGTCCCCGAACGAAAACCCGAAGAACCTGAGGTTAAACCCGAAGTGTCGGAGCACAAAGCCGAAGTGTCCGAACCCGAGGCGAACGCACGTCGAACACCGAGGAAGATACTGCTTGACTGCGGAGGCAACGTGGCATCCACTGTGCTGCTGTTTCGTGAGACGTACCCAGGGGGACAAGATTATATCATCCATTCCTTTGAAATTGATGATCGTCTGTCACCGTACTTCAAACCGTACGACAATCATCATTTACACTGTCCCGTCGGCGTTGCAGGCCAAAATGGTTAGTGGCGCTAAATCTGCTTAATTCTAACAAACAAGTTTGAGAGTTTGAGTTTTTTCTTTCCATGTTTTTGGTCGTTTGGATGCAGTTTACAGTACATGTAAAGTTTGTCCCCCAAAAAGTGTCCGTCTGACTGTTTTTAAAATAACTACAAAATCATAAGGTCAATTTTGAAAATGTTTGGTTGTGCATTATACTCCTAAGCCTTGGCCTCAACCCCTATGAGTTTCATTTAATTTCAGTCACGCATCATTGCAGAGTGGTCAGTTGATCACAACAATATTTTTGGACACTGTGACCAATTTCCTTGCCGTATTCAATTTCAGTGCTGTATTATGTAAGCTTTGGAAAATCCTGCATGTTGTGAAGGAAAGGCTGATGTGGTTTGGGATTGGAATCATTTGCCCTTGAGCATTAACCTGAGGTCTTGCCATGATGACTGATAGCCAGGCAAATGATTCCAATCCCAACTGCAGCCCTTTTCACAACATAAAGGATTTTAGACAGCTTACTTAACACAGCACTAAAATTGAATAAGGCAAGGAACTTGGTGACAGTGTCCAAAAATGTTGTTTTGGTCAATTGATAATTGTGTAGTGATGTGTGACTGAAATTAAATGAAACTCATAGGGGTTGAGGTCAACGCATGTACTATTAACTAATAATTACAAAATTGCCCTCATGGTTTTGTAGTTGTTTCAGAAATAGTCAGACGGACACTTTTTTGGGACATAATTCAATCCGGGCACGCTATCAATTCTATCACGAAAGCCCCCTTCAATGGCGAAAGCATTGTGCTAGCTATTGTTCAGATAATCCATCACAGGGTAGTTGCGTTGTACAATAACATGCACAGTAGTTCTTCCATTGAAGGGGTCTCAATCGAACCGATTGGAATCTACGAATATGGCTTCGGTTTTTTTTCTCTCGAAAGTTGCCCCTAACTGAAACAATGACTGGGAGAAACTATCTAAGTCCACGTATAATTTTTCTTGCAGGAAACTTGACGGCCTATTCGGAGATGGTCTGGTCACCCAGTAAAGGTCTTAACCACGGCGCTGACATGCAGTGGGGCGGCGGTTCGTTGTTCGTGTCAAGTAAAGAAAAGCAAAATGAAAAAACAGGTTTGTCCTAAAATATCTGAGAAATATTGACGTCACACACTTTATTTACATGTGCGCTTTCTTACGAGAGCTTGTCTTCCGAATGATTTCGCTCCGAATCGTCTAGCCACTAGTTTCATTCTTTCGAAATGAGAAAGTACATTCACATTCTTTGAAATATGCTCTTCCATAGGTGGGTATCGTCAATTATCCTATCGGAAGACAATACCAGTCATTGACCTCTCGCAGTGGATTGTGGATAATTTCTCCAAAGATGATTACATCATCTTCAAGCTGGACGTTGAGGGCGCCGAATATGCAATTCTGAGGAAGATGATTGACAACAACGTGATGGCTTACATCGATAAGTAAGAATCTATCTTTGTTTTAATGACTTCTAAGAGTTTTGGAGCGCCCAGGCTATCTGTACAGCTGAGGCCACGAGATAAGTTGGTTGTGGTTTGTTTGAATGAAGACTACTTTTGTTTAACTTCCCAACTTCGAATTCAACAGATTCTACGGTGAATATCACGACTGGCAACCGACGGGCTGGTCCAAGGCTGACAAAGCCCAAATACGAACGGACATCAAGAAGGCTGGCTTCAGCATGATTGACTGGGTCGGGGAGAGAAGAAAATACTCGGATATCGAAAAGATGAACCCAATCAAGGTATAATAGAAAGTGCAGTCTCAGTGTATTCTAAAACTTGCGCTTTTTTGCTTGTTTCAGGGGGCCGGCCTCAGTTCATCACGGGACTGACTCGCTGACTGAATGTCTGTCGATGTCAAGTCTTGTGAATTAGACTGGGTATCTTATCTTGTGACAAGACTGTCACTTGCGACTTATACTCGTCTAATGATTGCCATTGGGGCTTTCATATGGATGAGTTCAGATGACTATGAAACATGACGAATGTCGCCAAGAATGTTTACATTATTGGACATTTGTTTTATTTTATTTTATAAAAGGTACCTGCTGGCACCCCTGGCGAGGCTGGAAAGGTTTATACGAATTGCGCCAGTGGCTCTGTGACTTTAACAGTCGCTGTGGGCATGAACTACAAACGTGCGCGGAGAGTGGTAGAGACACTGGCAGCCCACAAGTATAACGTTCCCATCACGCTGTTCGTGTACGGAGACTTCGTTCAGAGAAACTCCGAGGCTGTCAAAACCTGGAGCGAGCACTTCAACATCGGCATACGGGAGGATGGGCACAATCCTCCGGGGCACTTAGAGCTGATGCCCGGGGCTTGGGTCCGCATGGGTCTGATCAGCTCCATTCTGCGCTTGGAGGAGATAGGCATCACAGCGTCTTATTATCTACCTACAGTGCAGGGAGATGCATCGACGACGATCCTCGATGAGGCCAAGAACAGAGGTCTGCGGGTTATCAAACCGGTGGCGGAGTTTCCTGCTAAACAGGGTAAGAATAGTCCCGAGACAGGATGACGTCATACTTTGTTTACCTGTTTATCTTACGGGAGCTTGGTGGCTCTCATCCCAACCTGACTCCATGTAAACAATGCAAAGTGGTCTAACATTCAGTGACTATAGCTCTTAGTGAGTGCCATGCACATGTAGATGGGTTGGACCACAGTTGGATTGGTTTGGTTTGGTCACGAAAATATTTAATATCAAATTCTCCAAGTGTGATATCAACGTATCACAGTTGACTAATTTGGGGTTAAGTTATTGCATTGTATATGCTTTTCATTAATGTCTTGTATATCTGCATTTCTCAGGTACACCTGGGGAATTAACTTGGGACAACTACTACAAAAATCGTGATGTGGAGCGCGTCCCAAAGGCACTACGCAAGATCCACGATGCTTTGGCCAAGAACACTGGGGGCGTCCTAACTGTGGACTCGGACCTGCCAGACACGTACATGAACTCTGTTTTCATGATGGACTATTTAGTTGAGACCTCAGGTTTCAAGTTGGTGGATTTAAAAGACTGCGTCTCTCATTCGCGGTAATCCAAGTTTTAGGATGGGAGGATTTTTTAAAGCCATGTTTATAGTCTTGTTACAGGACGTTAGTAGTTCGCTCTTTACTCACACTGATCGATCCACTGACGTCTTGGGCCAAGACTAGTCCATCGATGGCTACATTCTTGGCATTGTACAGTACTAACAACCAACTTACTAAGATTTCTGTGCATCGCTGGTTATCAGTAGCCGTCTGTATAACAATGCGCAGCAGGGAATCAAGAACGGCCGAGAGTTTTTTATGGCGACTCTTGACCAAAGTTGGACTAAAGTTTAGCCCGCATGCGCACCATGCGGCACGAATTAAACACTAGTCAACAAATGTTCCTGATCGAACTTCCTCAAAATGAATCTTGTGCCGAGTATGACGTCAGGCCACAGTGCCGCCTTATTTGAGGAGGGATACTTTTTCGTGCACATTGGTTCTCGTTTAAGTAAATACTGAAGACTGCAGCTCATAAAATAACCCCGAATGTAGACAATACGCGTGAGCTGGATCGTGGTCACAACCAGTCTTTTTATTAATGTTTTCTGCCTGATTTTCGTTTTCATTTTTGCAGAGTTGTAACGAGTCACTGATTTTTGTGACTAGAGTCGATTCGAGTCATTTTAAAGAAGTGACTCGAGTCGGGTCATTAGGTCAAGAAGGTCGAGTCGAGTCGAGTCGAGTCACAGTGTGCAATAAATAAACACAAGAGAGAAAGTAATTTTGTGGGTTTTTTAATTTTACATTCGGGTTACTTCATGTGGTGACGCCACATTTGACTCTTAATGAAAATACAACGGGGATGCAAGCTGATCGCCATTCAACTAATGGGGACACTGATCAAACCACGTATGTATATGTATACATATGTATAGGCCTACATTATTCGCGAACATTCTAACATGACATGAACAAAAACCGGCAACGGCGTGAGTCATTGCAAATGTTTTTTCGCAAAGTTGTGCTTTTATTTTTGGGACTCGAGTCTTATTAGCCTTCCTCGAGTCGAGTCGAGTCACTTGCCCTCAGGGACTCGAGTCGAGTCGAGTCATCAAAAATTTTGACTCGAGTCGGACTCGAGTCGAGTCATTGACTCGAGTCATTAAAACTCTGCATTTGTGTGTGCCTTCTACTGCGACACGAACTCATTGTAACGTTCCCCATCGTGTGCCTATCTGATAGAAACCCGATTGCATGAGTAAAGCCCACTCCTTTTTTTTTTAAAATTTGGGTATTTTGTTGGTGATTTTTATGTGGTTGGTATTTTGTTGGTGTAATCTGCTTTACATGCAGTATTTATCATCGCTTAACTTAGGAAAAATAGTACATGTTCCCAGATTTATTTAAGCAAAGTAACGTTATACTGAGCCGCTGAATTAACTGAATCCACACCAGAATTTCTTGGGAAAGAAATAATGCTAAAGCGTTGACTTAAATTTTAAAATGCCTGCCAATCATAATTGGAAGACATCGCCTCGGCACAGTACGCAGGCGCGCCTTTTTTTTACTGAACGAAAAGCAGCTAACAAATTCTACGTCTAGCCGTGACTTGACTGCAAAATCATGTAACTGATTGCTGGAAATTGTTGACCCAGCAATTATTACTAAACTGTGTAATTAATCAATTTGTTTAACATTTAAGTGCAAAAAGCAATTAAGCAGTTTTTATCCTAACATATTGTCCATGCTCGACTACTCAAATTAATGGTTTTTGATATTTTAATTTAGAAGACACGCAACAATGAGAAAGAATAAATGCAACTGAGTATATTAAGCTCATCTAGATTTATTTCGGCATCTAGCATGTTTAATGAATTTCAATGGCAGAGCCTTCTTGTTATATGTTGATGTAAATATTGTTTAGAATGCCTATGTATCTAGTTGTATATGCATCTGACGTCACATCGGAGGGCGTGCCTTTGTTCCTCCGTGTTTGTCAAGAGTACATGTATAGACACTTTGAAATTAATAAATAATTGAAATTGAAACACCGAATGCTTCTCTCATTATGGCCTCAGTGCCGACAAAGTGTCTTGATTGATGGAAGCAGTTATCTCTGTTTGCCCTCTTGATGGCGCTCTAATCATTATGCGCCAGGAGATCTGCATCCGCCTTGACCTTACGGTAGCGCCAGTATCACAACTCCAGCAGTACCACTTATCATAATTTATGCCGTGAACTGTACAGCGTCATCAAACTTATGAATTATGTACATCGTCGGTCCGCGCGTCTCGTCGTGTGCATGTCCTCCTTTAGCAGGCCTGCAGCACGGTCACCCATACATGTCAAGGGTTCCGTACGTACATGTAATTGTACGGGGTGTAACATGTACAATGTTACGACTCGGCCCATAATTGCCGTACACGGCGACCTTCGATACCCCCTCCTCCTCCTCCAATATCGGTGCGGTACTGCATCTACTTCAATTGTTTTAGAGCTGATGTTGTTTGCAACCATAATGCACTTCTCCTAAGGCACCGTTTAAGCTTGCATGGTGGGCCCCTATGGTTTTCCTCGATTAAAAAAAAGTATGGTAATTTTCTTGGTAAAACCACCAACCCTCTTTGGCACAAAAATCATTACACACACCTTTTTCTGCATGGCTTCACAGGTCATCTATTATTCCCTGAGAAAAATATCTTGACTTGAGACATGCTAGGTCAACCATCCCATACACTAGGGTAAAGGATAAATCATAATTAGCATCTCCAAGGATTTCTGTGGTTATTATGGCGTTACGCAGTCCACGGATGCACACGGAAGTAATCATGATTGAAAACCGCGGAGATTTTTTTCAACGACAGAAACATTACGGACACACTCTCGCAAAATGTGGTCCAGCAGCTTTCTATACAAAAACCTCGTTGTCTTGGGGTTTTGTACGTAAACCTTATCAGTCAGCCGATCACGCTCAATCGACTTCGGCCAAACCGCAGTCCCATCATAAGAAATAAGTTAACAATGTTATCCGAACCATTTTTTCCGAGAGTGTGTCTTTAATGAATAAGATTTTGATACAGATTCAAATCCATTAATTCAAAATAAATTCTTTATTCAATAGCTTTTTTTTAGAATATTAACAAGGTTTATGTAAATACGGTATGTCCTTTCTCTATGGTTGTGTCAAAAGGAAAAGAGTAAAAATAAACAAACTAAATAACAATTAATGCAAGCGTTCACGATAAAGTAATCATACCTACTTTTTGAATGCTAAAATGTAAAAATAAATCATGGAAGAATATGCATGGGACCCGAATCATCTGCCCAAGCCGGTTAATCTAACATTGGTCATTTCAAAAAGAAGGCTCCCCTTATCTATTCGTATTATTTTTTTAAGCGCACGTTGAAATCGACTAAAATGCCGACACTGTGTAAAATAGTATCCGCCGAGCACGTAGTAAACTTGACAAAGTCACAGATCAGTTAGCCCAAGTACAAGTAATTCTACCTCCGTGGTACAACCGAATGCTATTGTAATTGTTTGCACTAGTTAGTCTGTCACAGCTGGCTCTGCTCAAACACGAGTTTAATACATTCCGAAAGTTGACCGATCATTCGATGCGAAACCTCCCGCTCCCCGGAGCTCCGCCACTGATCGCCATTGATACTGCAATTTTACGTCCTGTGACCTGACGTGCCTGACTTGTGGTGACGTAAGCATAAATTATCATAAGTGGTACTGCTGGAGTTGTGATACTGGCGCTACCTGACCTTACCACTACCAGAGCAATGAGCAGTTTAGCGTAATCCCCATGCAGAGCAGTGGACTTCGATGAAGCTTTTCAAGCCCACGCCGTACGTACAAGGCAGAGGGCGATTTTCACGCTGTTCATATCGATCTTCAAAGAATATTTGCAGTTCAAACAGAATATGTACGTATGAGCCTGCGCATTTTATATTAAACAGTTGATGAGTCAATAGAGGGCCGCGTAAACTGAACGCTCTCACGTTGGACAGGTCTGTGGGTAGACACCACAGACATGGTAGACACAGTTGATCCATCATTGTGCACAGTGGAGGCGCTCTGAGCAAGCTCTCTATATTTAGGATAGCATTTGCTATAATAATTGCTGTAGTGCATGCGTGAGGTGGACATACTTCCTAGCCTACGATGATGAATGTGCTGTGCGACGACTAGCCTGGTGGTATCTCATACATATTACACAGTATTGATAGTCCCAAATTTTCGGACTAGGTTGAACCCAAATCTCACCGGTAAATGTGGAAATTCCGGGCTCAATGTCGGACGAAGGCTAGACTCCCGTATAGCGCCGTAGGGATGCCTTAAATCGGTCCGAAATTGCCGACGCCGGCCAAAATCACGTTTTTTTGTGGGCCGTAAACATGAGGGTTTGTAAAAAAAAATAAAAAAATAAAAGTGGAAGCCGTGCACAGGACCGTGTATGTCTGTGAAATTTGGATGAAATTGGGGCCCTAAAAGCGCTCTATTTTGCAATGGAGTCTTTGAAAGGTTTGCGGAAACACCATGTGCGAATAATTTCTCAACTAAGAGAATGGTTCTGAAAAGAACCAGAGGTATGAACTCGACGTTCCGGTCAGTATGCTCTGACCGACGGTCAGAGCATACTGAAGACGGTCAGAGCATACTGACCGGAACGTCGAGTTTATACCTCTGGTTCTTTTCAGAACCATTCTCTTAGTTGAGAAATTATTCGCACATGGTGTTTCCGCAAACCTTTCATTATTTAGTATCTCCACCATGCAAAGCCTCAAATCTTACTTAATGGAGTCTTTGGAGTGTAGCACCGTTTTTCAAAATGGCGATGGGCTTCAGGACTATTTTAAGGGGTGATCATCTTCGGGTGGAAATTTCTCGCAAAGGTCATTAGATTACCCGCAATAAACTGAAAAGAAAATGAAAGTCGACTGTGAAACAAACTAATTTGTTGTGTGTCTCGAACGCCTTGGAGAGTTGTGTGTATTTTTCCTGAATTTCTGAAGTGGGGGCATGCAGTTAGTATTTGGGTCTTTAGCAGGGACTCGTAGACCGGCTGCCATGATTGGGCTTAGTGCGCCCCCATAATGTGCGCAGCTACTATGTCAAGGTTAATTAGTCCCGAATAATTATGGCTTCTGAATCCATGCACAGTACGGTGCCGGTGATGCCTCAGCCGCCGCAGCGCTGGCTAGGCCAGAAGGTACGGAACGCCAAACGTGCCAATTTATGATGTTAATGGATACAAGTTATTTGTCGCCAATCCATTCTGTGGTGTAGTCAATCCATCATGTGATGTTGTCAATCTATGTATAGTCAATCTATATGTCAATATGTGATGTCGTCAATCTATGTTATGTTGTCAATCACTGATGTGATGTCAATCTATGTTATGTTGTCAATTTATTATGTGATCATCCATCATGTGATGTCAATTTATTATGTGATGTTGTCAATCTATTATGTGATGTCAATTCACTATGTGAAGAGGTCGATCTAGTATGTGATGTCAGTCATTATGTGATGTCAATCTGTGATGTCGTTAATCCACTATCAAAGTGATGTCAATCCATTATGTGATGTCGTCAATCCATCATGTGATGTTATTAATCTATTATGTGATGTCGTCAATCTATGTGATGTCGCCAATCACTCAATCGATTATGTGATGTCAATCTATTATGTGATGTTGTCAATATATTATGTGCTGTAGTCAATCTAATATGTCGTCAATATGTCGTCAATAAATCTATGTGATGTCGTCAATCCATTATGTAATGTTGTCCATGTGATGTTGTCAATCCATTATTTGATGTCGTCAATCTATGTGATGTCGTCAATCTTTATGTGATGTATGTTGTCAATCTATTATGTGATGTCGTCAATCTATGTCATGTCGTTAATCCACTATCAAGTGATGTCAATCCATTATGTGATGTTGTCAATCCATTATGTGATGTCGTCAATCTATGTGATGTTTTCAATCTTTATGTGATGTATGTTGTCAATCTATTATGTGATGTTGTCAATCTATGTCATGTCGTTAATCCACTATCAAGTGATGTCAATCCATTAAGGGCCTTATGCACAAGTTGGCCATTTTTGTCATGTTCCCTGAATGTATTTCATTAATTGTGAACTGTTGAATGGGATGGTACCAGACTACTTATTCACTATAGCCTCACTTGGTTTTTTTTAAATGTGGTTTAAAACGTAAGAGTATGTTTAATCAAACATTGTAAATGATTCATCACAGCACGCAGACTGGTGTTAATTTGTAACGTCATTGCTTTCATTTCTCTACACAAATTAAAAAAAAAAAGATTTTACCGCACTCTCAATCCACTGAATATACTCGTGAATAAGGAGTGTGATGTGATGTCGTCAACCCATCATGTGATGTAGTCAACCCATCATGTGATGTCGTCAACCCATCATGTCGTCAACCCATCATGTGATGTAGTCAACCCATCATGTGATGTCGTCAACCCATCATGTCGTCAACCCATCATGTGATGTAGTCAACCCATCATGTGATGTCGTCAACCCATCATGTCGTCAACCCATCATGTGATGTAGTCAACCCATCATGTGATGTCGTCAACCCATCATGTCGTCAACCCATCATGTGATGTCGTCAACCCATCATGTGGTATGAGAGACACAAACCAACACCACACACAACACCACATAATAAATTGACAACATCACAATAATACAATGTTGATTGACTACACCACACATTTACGACATCATCAAATAACTTTTATCAAGTAACATCATAAATTGGTTCGTTTGGCGTTCCGTAATTATCATAGAGCTAGTACATAGCTAGCTAGCTCTATAATTATGAAGGAGGCATCACCGTGTAGTGCATGGATTCTGAAGCCACATTAGGACGAATGAAGTCAATGAACTTTGACATGGTAGAAACGCACAATACAGTAATGGCGCATGCGGGCACACTTAGCCAAATCACGGTCTACGGGAGTCATCTCGCCTTCTTCTGACTTTGAGCCCGGAATTTCCACATTACCGGTGAGATTTTGCTTAAACCATGTGGATCCCCAAACAACTACTCAGTATGGTGTTCTAAAACGGACAGGCAAACGTCGTGTGCGTTAGTTTGAAACGTCGTGTGTGTGAGGCGGTTCAGTACCTTCGAAGCACCAATTCTACAATTTGAGTTCCTTTTAGTTTTACTAGCCTTGTTGGGCCGCCACTGCATGCGCGTTAATTGACATTCATGTACATGTATAATAATATCATGTAATGAACTGAAAGCCTGTACTATCTTTGCTGTATGTACGGTTTGGCAAAGAGGCCGACCCTTGTACCTTGTACTGCGGAATCCGGATGCACATGCAGATATTGCATACAATCGATATCTGCATTGTGAAATTTATGCAAGGCTAGCCTTGGCGTTTGAAAAAACAAGGCTTTGTTCATTTGTATACAGCGTAGCCGCATACAGAATGAATCATCCGCGTTGACGTGTATTGCAAAGGTTAAGCACGTGTTGGCATTGTGCATAAGTTGTCTGCATAGAATAATTATGAACTAAAAGCATTATCGTTTAACTCTCTTGAACCTCCATGCTTAAATGTAAACATTTTGCTTTGGTGAATAATTTCTGACAAGTTTCCCTGTGCTCTTTCAATTTATGAAGTGTTTGTGGTCTGTAATATCACAATCTAAAAATGCTCTCTGCTTAATGCAGTCGTTTGTAACGAATAGAAAATTACCTACCTAACAAAAAAAATTACTGATACACGAATGGCAAATTACGAAGTTCAGAGTTCACGGGGAAAGGACAAATATCGTACTTCGGACCTAACGATAATGGCCCAGTATAGCTCGTGATGTTGACTTGACTGTGGATAACGTGTGATGAGTGACAAACGTATAGTCGACTATACCACACTGATAGGCTATGGGAAGCTAATAAATCAACCGTCGTATTTTGTCTCCATCCCCATCAGATACCATGTCTCCATTCCAGCGATCAGCCCTGATTTACGTAATCTTTGGCTTCTGTCTTGGTCTCATGACATCTAGACTATTTGGTGGATCGGGCAACTGCTCATCCAATCAACCTGTCGCAGTGAATACGCACATCCAATGCAGATATCCCAAGTCCGAAATGAGAGCGTTGTAAGTAGCATTTTTTTTAAATTATTAAACGTGTACATGTACTTTGCTAGTATCTACAAACACATTAATATTCAAAGTCTCCTTAATCGAATCACTAATTTGAGTCCAGAACGATAAAGAAATCTCACAAGTGCAAAATAAGTGAATCAGAGTTTCCTTTTCTACATGACAGAAGGAACACAAGTCGTTCTCCCCTTTACCGATCTTTACCAAATAAGAATTGACGCCCAGGATTCTATGGACCAATCTGTATTGAAACCATCGTAATTTTGTATCACAAGTAATCGTAAAAGGCATACTGCAGAAAACCGACCATTTAGTGGCAGGGAAATTGATACTCAATTTTGTTTCCCATTTGTCAATGAACTTACTCGCAACCTTTTTCCCTGAAGTAAAAATATGATAAATACGGGTAGAACCTTTTTTATCTGACAAAAGTATCTCAAAATTAAATGGGATAAAAGGAAAGCAAATATTTGACTTAACCCCTTTAAGTAAATCACGAAAAGAATTTTTGACGGCCTTGACAACTCCACCATACTCTAGAAAGTTAGTCCTAATACTGAATTTTAACATAAAGCGTTCTAAGCTCAAAAAAGCACCTTTATCGTCAAGTAGGTCAGACACAAAGTTTGCCCCTTTGTTTGCCCAGTGTTTGTAAAAAATGCAATTGTTCCCAATCGTAATTCTGTGGTTCTTCTACGGCTGTTTCGCGTAATAAAAAGTACGCCCTCTGTTGTTCAAATGCGGCCAGCCGTGCAAACATCGCTTGTGACGTCATAATTGCTTTTTAGGGTTCGCGCGCAGGGAGGTTTGACCCCTCTTTAAACCCTCATTTCTGATTGGCCCCTTGTTATATATTTGCATAATTTATAAGATACATCATGAATATTTACAAAAGGTCATGATTCAAAGGCATTTAACTGTTGGGTCGACTTGTTGACATATAAGAATAGTGGCGCAAAATGGCCCATGTGACCACGTGTGACCACGACGAAACGAGCGGGACCGTGAAAATGCCCGTTAATAAGGTCGTTTTTCACCAATGTACGCCAATCCTGTCAACAATTGATGACTACCTGTGAAAAGATAAAGTCTTCTAGATGGATTTTTCCCCGAAGGTGAGAATGGGCCAAAAGGATGTTTAGGATTATAATGGATTGAATTTGGTTATTTTTCAGTGTCGTGTTTATCACGCGCGTATACAATGTGCACATCCGTACATGTATACTAGCCTAGCCTCACAAAATCTACTCGATTATGCTTCATCATGCGAATTGTGTTAAGGCCATGTTTTCGCTTATTTTAAAATCATCATCCGTATGCCGTTTTTCTAATTAAATTGTCAACGTAGGCCTACCAACAATACCATGGCAAATAAAGACGAGGGAAAATTGGAGAAATAGGCTAAACAAAAATCCGTGTCCGAAATCTGGGCCACGCCATCATTAGCCCCATAAATGTGGCCTATTTACTGGACTGCCTCCGTAAACATAGGCCACACATCCACATGTACAAAAATCGTGTCGACGGAGCCAAATTTTGATTTTCACATTTAGGCTTAGTTTGTAGGTTTTTTTTGCTTTAGAAGCATACTCACCCTCTTTATAGGCTAATCAGAAAGTGCTGCCTTTTTCAGATGTATATTTTTCGTGAAATTTCCAGATTCATTTTTACATGTTTGCGTATCAAAATTTCAACATGAAATTTCACAAAAATTAGACATCTGAAAAAGGCAGCATTTTCTGATTAGCCTGTAAAGAGGGTGAGTATGCTTCTAAAGCAAAAAAACCCTACAAACTAAGCCTAAATGTGAAAATCAAAATTTGGCTCCGTCGACACGATTTTTGTACATGTGGATGTGTGGCCTATGTTTACGGAGGCAGTCCAGTAAATAGGCCACATTTATGGGGCTACGCCATCATATGCGTTTGTACGTGTGTCCGGAAATTGGGCACGAAGTTTGCCGTACACTGTACGGTAAACTTCGTGCCCAATTTCCGGACACCGCCTCCTGTTTCATTTCATTTTCAGATCCAAACGTATTTAACGATGTGAAAATTCGGCAAGCTGAAACATGAAATTAAACTTAGGCCTAGCATTTTTTTTACTTTTAGTAAGTCACTAGTCAGCTAGTGTAATTAGCCTTGGCCTGTTCATTAATGACTGAGTGATCATGTCATATGATCATGATGATTGTGATTTGTGAGTCGAGTACAGTGTAACTCAAGAAAGAAAAAAACTAGCGTTGTTAAGTAAGACTAACGATCAAATTTTATTAAGGAAGCAACAAGAAAATTCATTAAATGTAAACATAGTCAACATGTTCAACACTGTGAAATAAAATATGAATCAGTTGCCTTCCCTTGGCTTTAGCTTTACAAATTACTTAATATAAATTGTATGGCATATTGTACACTGTTAATGACGATCTAAAAATTGTTACCCTCATCCCATTTGTAATCTAAGGAGCATTGAGCTGGAATTAGCATAACCTTTTGCAAGATAAGACCTTAATTTTTGCTTTATTCTCAGGTTCACGAACATGGAAGTCCTATTGCTGCATTTCTGCATGGACTTCAGGGAATGTTGTAGTCAGATGGCGGCGCATGATGCTCATCAACTTCGGAAGCTCATCCCTCATTCCATGCACTGCTCGCCCAGCTCTGTTGAATTCGGTGTGTAACAGTTCACCGCCCTGCTCATTCAGCAATCCTAGGCCAACTTTGAATGTCTGCAGTTGCTCCATGGTGTGGTCTTCTAACATATGCAGCTTTGGAGTAATGCTGGTATTCGGAAATGACTCTCGATAAACACGCAGGAAGTGTTTAATGCACACATCTATGGAAACAGAGAGCAGAGTTTAATACAATTCAGTCAATGATCTGATACACTTTATTTTTATTTTATTTTAGAAATTTGTATGTTTATTTTTATGTAAAGAATGGTTTCTGTAAATCTGCAAATTCAGCTGTCGTACCTGTACGTTCCATGTCTGAATGTGATATAGGATTGGCGTGGTTGATGGCATGGTGGACATCAGCGAAGCTCAGAAACACTTCATGGAATGATTTGCCTATTTCTGCTGCCTTTCTTTTTATTCGCTCAGATGCTGCAATTGTCAGGCCATCGAGATGAAGTCGATCAGTCATCCGTCGAGGTTGGGCAGTGAGGTCTTCAATGACTGGAATCTGTGATGGGATACAGTAGAACACAACTTTGAAATCACCAGGTATGTTTACTTAAATATTCAATAAACAACATAAAGCAGGCAGAAGCAGTAGATATTGGATGATTGATTCTGCTTTGTCATAGTATATAAAGAGACAACATTTTCAAGTACCTGGCAACACTTATTGACGTGGTTTCCCACGAAAGACTTGCCATGGTAGGCCTGCCTGTTGACTTTATGTTTTTGTAGCACATCATCTAAACTGCTGGTGATGGGACCTGTCCCAAACTCCAGTTCAGCTTTCCCGTCACTCTGCTCCTGCAAAATAAAATACACAGAAAAAGAACATCTCAGTGGCTCTTGACTTAAATTATAAAGATAATTTTAAACATGAAAAAAAAAAACTTTTTTCTGTACAAACCATTTCAGCAATGTCTGCCCTGAGCATCTGGACTTTGTTGACCATTTCATTGCCCGTACTGTTGTGAAGGTCATTCAGGAGAGGGAGGGGAACTTCTTCTTCGAGTTCTTCTAAGTTGTTCCGCTTTTCCTGCAGATCTTTCTCTACTCTCCTCTGCCTGGACAATTCATCCTCGACTTTCTTGTCAAAGTCGGTGGCCAAGCTGTCATCCTCATCGTCCAGCGACCTTCCGATGGCTCTCTGCTTGAGGACTTCGACATCAAGCCTGTGGCATTCCATCTCAAAGAGATCGTACAGCCGCTTGTACACACCGAGGGAAATGTGTAAGGTTGGGACAATTACCTGTATCAGAAATATGAAGTTATATTTTTTTAAAGTAATATTAAAAGAAAATAAATTCCCTGACGTTTAATAAATGTTGGGCAATTGTTGACATCTCTTATAGAAAAAGACGTACATTGTGAATTTCAACATGGAGCATGGGGGTACTGACGACACTGTACGACACGTCTTTTGCTCTGTTTCGTCTTTGCCCATCGTTCACAAACAGCTGATGCTGTTCACAAATAGACTGCAAAGATCTTCTGAATGATGGTTCCCTTTCACACAGTGGTTTCTGCATCTGGTCCTTACTGATGCGGCAGTATATGCAACAGCAACGGGCTGCACAGAAAAAAAGACAATGAAAATGGAAACTGTCCTTTAATATGTGTGCATGGCAAACAGTAAATAAGTACTTAATGTTCCACAAGACCAAGATATCTTAGTGCACTCTGTACACACATGTCAACGAATACAATGCACTTACCGTTTGAGCTGCATATTCTATACAGCTTCGTCAGGAAAGCATAGTCCCCAAAGCACAGGAGACGGAAGTTTCGTCCTCTGGAATAAAAAAAAGAGGTAGAAATTTAAGCCCAAGAATGATAAAGACCCGGAATTATGCCTGCAGCTGTCTATACATATGCTTTTATGTCTTGCTGTTTTGTACATGTACCTCCATTTTCGCTGGGCCAGATCAGATACTTGGTCGATCACCTTAGGAAGGGTTTGAGGAACATTTACAATCTGAAAGGCCATTTTGAACGTGGATCCTCCTTTGTCCCCCCCCAACTTTATCCATATCTCGTCGTCCGGTATTACACCATTGTGCCATGTTAGGGAGTTGGTCCTGTTGGGGGTGAAAAAATTAATTTCAGTTTAGGTGGAGCTACGACATTGAATCAAGACAATGCCCTTAAAATTCTGGAAAAAAAATTTGTCTCCAATTTAGACTTACTGATCGAGTCGGTCAAGGTAGTCAAATATCATAGCACAAAGGTCATTCACTCTGACGAAGGGCACATCTTGACTTATGTAGCCATCAACTGCATCCGCTTTCGAGCTGGGGAAGTGAAGGGGGACCATTTCACCTTCAATGTAGTTCTTCAGAAGTTCTTTCTGGCTACGTCTCATGGCTCGCTCGGACGAAATGGCAGAAGTTGGCACATAGCTGAAATGTTCAACAACACAATACATGTGATGAACAAATAGCATTCTGATACATGTATGAAATTTGTGTGCATAACTTAAATTAATAAGGATGATGCAAAAATATACTTTACTTACCGTCTTATTTTTCGCATCTGGTCCCAGGCCAGATGACAATCCCTCATCATGGCAAGTGCTTTGTTGGGTGGCATGGGTGAACTTTCCTTTATGCATGGACTTGACACACTTTGTTGGCTCTTACATGACACTTGGCGGATATGAGCAGGCTAAATTAAGAAACAGATAAGATTCCAATGTGCAATCTACAGCATTGCGGTATTTTCAGTGTTACAATTACAAGTGTTCAGTGGATCCAGTTTTTGTGAAGTATTTTTAAAACATTAAACAAAATGAATATTGTATTATAATGTTTAATTAATGATGATTTCTGGAAAGAAATCTTACAAAAAATGATAATCAAGAAAACAAAATCTTAGTAGACTTTGTAATTACTCCAAAATGTAAGATAAATAGCCCCCCCCCCTCACTTGAACTAATCATTGTTTATGTTCAGTATATATGTATTGTGTGAATTAGATTACCTACCCTGCCTCCTGTTTCTAATGTGGTGGCCTTTCCACTCTGATTTTTTTCTAATCCAGGTCCAGCGGTCCGCTGCCTTCTCAACTGCCAATGGAATTGGCTGGTCATGAGGATGCTGCAGGGCACTCTTGCGAAGAACGTTTGCAGCTTCAGCAAGTACATCCTCAGGCTTGGAGGAAGCAACGCTCTCCACAACAGTGCATCGCAGTTTCTTTTGAACACTTGGGTGTTGTGATGCAGCTTCACAGGAATGTTCGGCTAATTTCTGAAGTTTGCCGATGACACCACAAACACTACAAGCTACATCCGAATTTTGAAGCTGGACATTCAAAACTCGTGGACTATCCCGAATGTCTTTGAACTGAATTTGTGACTGGCATATTGGACACTTGAGAAGGGCTAATCGATGAAATGTGAAATATGATGACAAGCAAACTGCACAAAAATAATGTTCACAGGGTGTTTGCACTGATGGGGTAGAAATTATGCACTGACAGATGGAACAAGTTAAAATAGAATGTTCCTCAGAGTTCCTTCCAAAAAGTTCCAGGTACGGAGAACTTGCAGTGTGGGAGTTTTGAGAATTGCTTGAAAAATGTTCAAAGATATTCCTGGATGTAATATCGAATGGCAAATCAGCCAGCACAGCGGATGGGCGTTTTATGGAAGTACGTTTTTTAGGTTGAGGCCCAGTTTTTGAGTTTTCGCGATACAGATTACATATACTACACTGTCTGTTTCTTACATGTGGTGTCCAATCAACTGCAGGAGATTCTGGAGTTGTGTAGTCCCTAGTCCCAGCCCTTAAGTGTCTGACTTTCCTAGAACAGTTTAGACAAATATACCTTGGATGTTGATCAACCCTGTCCTGTGAAGTGTCTATTCCAAAGATCAAATAAATGTCCTTTCTGCAGTTAGAAATATCCTGTAGTTTTCTTGAATCTTGATTCTTGAGTGTAAGCCTTTTTCCACAGCAACGAC
This sequence comes from Patiria miniata, assembly GCF_015706575.1. NCBI lineage: Eukaryota > Metazoa > Echinodermata > Asteroidea > Valvatida > Asterinidae > Patiria > Patiria miniata. The sequence goes on from NW_024037056.1 coordinate 479,175, forward strand.
ACAGTTTATTGAGAATTGTTAAGTGGAAGTCATAGTTACTCATAGCGAGTTATTCAGCAAACTGCGGTGCATAGAGCGCTCATGCGCTTTGTGCATATTGATTTGTGTACAAAAACTTTTTTTTCAATTACGCGCGCTTTATGATGACGTCACTCCCATTGAAAAGCACACGAAAAGTTCGTATCGCTACGCGCATCCGTGCAACGTAAGCTGAATAACCCCTCAAAAACGAGGCCCAAAATCTCATGAAATTGTACTGGCCCAACTTTATAACGTACATTTTTAATGAAATATGTTTCAAATCAATTGTAATTTGCTGTAAATATGTATGTACTATTGGAGTATAATTTATTTGGGGAGATTTTGCGAGTTGTTTGATTAAAAAGAAAGAACGGACGAAAACACAAAACGTCCACACAAAAAGCGTCATTTTTTCCTGTTTTATTCGTTCCAAGCAGTTTTGAACCCTAAATCTTGTAAATATATTTAAACTAAGTAAATTTAATGTTTCAGTTATGTTTAAATTCAAACGGGGGGCTTTAAAAGTTACAAAAAAAGACGATTGTTTTCGTGTTCAATTTTTGTGGTCACACTGCGCAATAGTCGTAGCCTTGTTGCCATTTTGTGATTGGACAATGGACGACGTTCATTTGATGGTGTTTTCGTATCTCCAGTGCAAGTAGCTGCAAGCGCGGTCGCAAGTAATGCTGCTTACGCACCTGGGATCCGTCCGCACTCAATCCTTATCAGTCCTTTTTAGATATTAGGGATGTATGTTGTTTTTTTTTAATTAAAACAATGATTGAAGAGAGAAGCAGGGGTCAATTTAATACGCACAATATGTACATAAAATTAATAAATTTACATTCATAAAATATTTTTTTTAAAGAAAGCATGAATATAGATGAATAATATAAGTTTCTTTTTAAAGAGAGAAGTAATTCTTCCATTCCCAAAGTTTATGCACAAAATTAATGTCCAACGAATCATTGCAGATAGCTTGCAATTAAATATTAACGTTCATTTAAATATCGAGATATATATTCACAGTAGGGTTTTGTGAAATGATTTTTCTTTTTCCCCTTTCTGTATCATTATGTGAACGAAATGTGTCACAAAAAACCTGCAGAATCTGGCCTTGTACGATGAACATGTACATGTGTTAACGGAGGCCGCCATCTTGTTTTTCCCCTGGTCATTACCGGAGTACACAATTCACGATTGTGTGTTTGTTCAGACTTTATTACGCACGGTCTATGGGAATGAAACAGCCGTGCTTCCACAAAACATTGCTAAGAGGATCATTCTGATTAACTGGCACATGGCATTGCACAAAAGAACTCCAAGCATTGAGAACGTCAATCCAAAACTGGTTAGGGTGAGCTGTCCTCTTAAGTGAATGAACAATACTAGAATGACCGCCTTCCACAAAAAGCACATTCTCAATTTCAGAAATCTTATAAAACAGATTGGGCCAAGCTGAGGCCTTAATTAGTGTTCAATAATCTACGGATCCAGGTACACTTAAGAGCACTGATGTAGGATCGCAAATCAATCATCTTAACTCCCCCATGACCATAATTCTGAATCATCTGATTTCTGGCAACTCTATCGCCACCTTTCCAGATAAATTTATACAACATAACATTTAGATTCTTAATTCATAAATACCTCAGACAGTTTAGCTATTCCATTGGTCGAGAGCCCGTCACGTGGCCGGTCTTAAACGGATGATAAAGACATGGCTAGCTGGTCTTAAACACTTTTCCAGTGTCACAATAAAATGTGGACTCCTAAAAATCCAGTGCCTCTTACCGTTTCATTGGTTGAACGTTCACAATCCTCACGTAGGCATGCGCAACACTACAAGCGAGTCAGAATTTTATAGTTCTAAATTCAAAACGCAACGCCCCAGGTGCGTTCTGCGTGACATCGCGCAGAACATGTTACGCGCGCGTCAATCTCCATAAAAGGGTTGTTTACATCTTACTCGCCAGCTGAACACTCCATTATTTTGCTAGAGGGATGTTTCAAAAAGCATGAAGTGAACTTGTTGAACAAAATCGGGATTTTTCGAACGAATTATTTGATATTTTTTTACGGATAAGGTATTTATGAATGGGAATAAATATGTGCTCGGTCGGTATTTATCACTCTGTTTAATACCACTTAGAGTCTGGGTGCTGATAATTACCCTCGCCTCCGGCTCGGGTAATTATCAGCACCCAGACTCTAAGCGGTATTAAACGAGTGATAAAAACCTGCGGAGCACACATTTATTCCCTTATTAAATACAAAGGTGGGTCAGGGAGTGACAAAATAAGGAAAGTAAATTTGGATAAAATAAGCGACTTCACTATGGTAACACGGCCAAGAACGGTTAAATTTCTTCTAGACCACTGGTCAATTAAACTACAAGTAGAATCAAAAACTCTGTTATAATTCACAGTCGTCATATTATCAAGGTTGGTGGAAAAATCAATACCAAGTGCCCTAAAATAATCTTGTGGACCAACCCACTTCACATTAATATGATCACATAGACCTTTCTGTCGACCCTTATTACCACCAATCCACACCGCATTGGTTTTTTCAATATTTACTTTAAGACCAGAAATGCTAGCAAAATCGCCCAAAATCTTGAAGGCTCTATCAAAAGAACGCTCTGAACCGTCTAAAAATAATATTGTATCATCAGCATACTGAGAAAGTCTATATTCTCTGCCATCTACCTGAATTCCCCTTAAAATCTTATCACAACGAACCATCATGCCCATAATTTCGGCGCACAAAAGAAACAAATAAGGGCTCAAACCATCACCTTGTCGACAGCCACGCCCTATTTTAAATGATTCCGATAAGAATCCATTTACTAACACCGAAGCTGTCGCTCCACTGTAAAAAACCCGAAACCATTTCTGTATAGAAGGACCAAAATTAAACTGGTTCAAAATTTTGAGTACGAAATCATGCGAAACAGAATCAAAAGCTTTCTCAAAGTCAATCAATAAAAACATACCAGGAATCTTATGTTTTTCTGTATAATTAAGCAAATCATACATTAAACGAATATTCTCACCTTGCAAGAAACCCTTTTGATTTTCATGAATAAGAGAGGAGAGGCATGTTTTAAGTCTCTCTGCTATACATCCAGAAGCTAATTTGTACGAAGTGTATAGTGAGATCGGTCTCCAGTTCTTTAAAAATTGACAAGGTTTATCCCCTTTAGGCAACAAAGTAATAATACCGCACTGCTGAGTAACAGAAAGTTCACCGGTTTCATAACCAAAATTGAGGGACCGTAATAAATACCACGATAAATCGTTGAAAAAAAACTTGTAAAATTCAAAACTAAAACCATCTGAGCCAGGGGACTTGCCATTTTTTGTGTTCTTCAAAACATTTAATATTTCTCGATGGGACAGGGGGCCCTCTATGCTATCACGTACCATATTTGAAAGAACTGGAGAGTCCGAATTCTCAAAAATAGATTGTAAATTAACTGTTGTTTCCCCTTCTGAAGACGAGTACAGTTTTTTATAAAAATAACGTGCCTCTTGTATAATATCCCTAGAGGATTTTAATTCGGTACCATTATCATTAATAACACGATTAAAAGTCTTGTTAATACAATTACGTTTCTCCATATTAAGGAAGTATTTGGATGGTTTTTCACCGTGTTCCATCCACCTTGTTCTAGATCTAATCATTACACCATCCAATTTAGTCTTACGAAGATTAACAAGGCTAGTTTGTTTAGACTTCAATGTACCCAACAGACTATCATCACCGTGAGCAACCTTATTAGACAAATCTTTAATTTCGTTTTCGAGACGAGATTCATCTCTGCAAGCACTCTTTTTCTTCCAGGCTGCAAAAGAAATTGTTTTAGTTCTAATCGCCATTAATAGCATTTCAAAAAAAAAGTTGATCATTAATAATAAAATGAATATCTCTGGGGTGAATGGTGTGTATAAATTCGAGCGTAAATAAGGCAAAGCTGCGTAAGTTTCTACAACAATCCAAAAGGATTATTAATTAATTATTAATAATCCTTTGGATGTTGGTCAGGCCTGACTGCCACAACAAAATTATGCTTAGCAGTTTCGTGAAACCCACTGTCTGCTATGCCCACTCGATAATTAATAATTATCGAGTGGGCATAGCAGACAGTGGGTTTCACGAAACTGCTAAGCATAAAATTAATGCTTATCAATTTTGTTGTGGCAACAATAAACTTGTAATCATCGCTTAAAGTGTTTACTGGTTACTTGTTTCCCGCTAGCCTATAGTAAAAAGTGGCCGCGGATCATGAAAATTGAAAGATCAATAGTGTCATGTTGTCACTTGAATACTAGAACTGCTGATGAGGTCGTAGCGTCAGTCAACAACGTTAAGCCCGAAGTTCCCAAACACAAAGCCGATGTCTCCGAACCAAAGGCGAACGCACCTCGAACACCGAGGAAGATCCTGCTTGACTGCGGAGGCAACGTGGCATCCACTGTGCTGCTGTTTCGTGAGACGTACCCAGGGGGACAAGATTATATCATCCATTCGTTTGAAATTGATGATCGTCTGGCACCGTACTACAAACCCTACGGTAATCACCATCTTCACTGTCCCGTCGGCGTTGCAGGCAAGAATGGTAGGTGGCGGGATTTCAAACAACCAAGTTTGTGTGTTTAGTTTTGTATTTGAAATTTGAAATTGACTGGAGCAGGGCTTGAACTTGCGACCTACGGATTACCGTTCTAGTGCTCTACCAACTGAGCTATCAAGCCCTATGTTGGCGGTTCCCAATTGTCTTTGTTTAAGTTATTGTTTGTTTTTTTCTTGTTTTTTTCTTCCACGTGTCTGGATGTATTTTCTCAGTACAGGCAGCCACCAATACATGTATAATATTTCGGTAATTTTTGTTCCCCGATTTTGAATTAAAAAGAAATGTCTTCATTTTAGTAAAGTTGCCCCTCACTGAAACAATGAAAGGGAGAAACTCTTTTCTTCCAGGGGAAATGACGGCCTATTCGGAGATGGTCTGGTCACCCAATAAAGGTAGTAATCATGGCGCTGACATGCAGTGGGGCGGCGGTTCGCTGTTCGTGTCTGGTCAGGAAAAGCAAGATGACAAAACAGGTTTGTCATATAACATTTGAGGCATCATGACGTCACACTTATTCTTGCTCTTGTCTGCACCTGCTTATACAATGGAACTAATTAAGCTTCTGTAGCTTTTTCCTTTGTGCACATTGTATTTATGTATTTATGGGATTCTAGTCTGTTTTTAATTTAATTGGTAATGTTATGTTCATTGTTCTTTGTACGATATCCGTGGAGACTGTCAAATAAAAACAAACATTTAGAAAGCACACATTTAAACAAAGCGTGACATCATTAAGTCTCACGGCTATACATGCACTTTACAAACAATAGTTTTTATGATATTGATTCGTTTACATTATTAGCAGCTTTCAATCAATCTCATCAACTAGGGACAATAAATTCAGATTGAACATTCGTGCATTTAATCGAAAGACCGAGTTTTCCCTCGATTTTCAACTGATTTGTGATTTTCTTTCACAGTATTTCAATCTAGAATTGAGAGATTTTCGCTCTTAGTTTCACTCTTAAAAAACAACAACTGCACTCAGATAATATTTGAAATTTGCTCTTCGATAGGTGGTTATCGCAAGTTGTCCTATCGGAAGACAATACCGGTCATTGACCTCTCGCAGTGGATTGTGGATAATTTCTCCAAAGATGATTACATCATCTTTAAGCTGGACGTTGAGGGCGCCGAATATGAAATTTTGAGGAACATGATTGACAACAACGTACTGGCTTACATTGATAAGTAAGAATCTCGCTTACTTTTTTTTTAAAACTACTTCTAAGATTTCTGGAACACCTAGACTAGCAGTACAGCGAAGCACATTCCAAACAAGTTGGTCGTGTTTTTCCCTGGAATTTAAAGGACTCTGTTGTCGGATTTTAACCTTAAAACTTGGTTATTATAGGCCTACAAGTAAATAAACACCCATTAATGTACATGTATGTGTCGTTAAGATAATTGACTTGAATATCTGGGTTAATGGGTCTAGTAGAAACCTACAGCAATCGTTGGCTACATGGCATAATTATATTTTAGTCTGTTCTCTAGACGCATTTACAAAACCAGCCAGCATTATGATAATGTCGTTTGAACGAAGACTGTACTTTTGCTTTATTCCCAATTTCGAATTCAACAGATTTTACGGTGAATATCACGACTGGCAACCGACGGGCTGGTCCTGGTCCGACAGACGCCGAATACAATCCGACATCCAGAAGGCTGGCTTCAGCATGATTGACTGGACCGGGGAGGAAAGAAAATACTCGGATATTGAAGCGATGAACCCCATCAAGGTATAATTATCAAATTGCAGTCTCAGTGAATTCTAAAACTTGCGCTTGTTTGCTTGTTTTCGAGGGTCGTTCCCCATGTGACTGACTCGCTGACTGATTGTTTGTCGATGTCAAGTCTTGAAAATTAGACTGGGCATGCTATCTTGTGACAAGACTGTCACTTGCGGCTTATACTCGTCTAATGATTGCCATTGGGCTTAACTTCATGGATGACTTCAGATGACTGTGAAATATGACAAGAAGTCGCTAAGAATCTTACATTGTTGTCCCATTGTATAAAAGGTACTCGATGGCACCCCTGGCAAAGCTGGAAAGGTTTATACGAATTGCGCCAGTGGCTCTGTGGCTTTAACAGTCGCTGTGGGCATGAACTACAAACGTGCGCGGAGAGTGGTAGAGACACTGGCAGCCCACAAGTATAAAGTTCCCATCACGCTGTTCGTGTACGGAGACTTTGTTCAGAGAAACTCCGAGGCTGTCAAAACCTGGAGCGAGCACTTCAACATCGGTATACGGGAGGATGGGCACAATCCTCCGGGGCACTTAGAACTGATGCCCGGTGCTTGGGTCCGCATGGGTCTGATCAGCTCCATTCTGCGCTTGGAGAAGATAGGCATCACAGCGTCTTATTATCTACCTACGGTGCAGGGAGATGCATCGACGACGATCCTCGGAGAGGCCAAGAGCAGAGGTCTGCGGGTTATCAAACCGGTGGCGGAGTTTCCTGCTAAACAGGGTAAGAATAGATCCGAGACAGGATGACGTCATACTTTGTTTATCTGTTACTTTCTTACAGGAGCTTGGTGGCTCTCATCCCAACCTGACTCCACGTAAAGAAAGCATAGCGATCCAACATTCAGTGATTGGACTATAGCTCTTAGGGAGTGCCATGCAGATCAGTTGGACCACATTGGATTGGTTTGGTTTGGTCACGAAAATATTTAATATCAATTTCTCCAACCAAAGTGTGATATCACTTAGCAGAGTGGTCTAATTTGTTTTTTTTCCATATGCTATTCAATAATGTCTTGTATATCTGCATTTCTCAGGTACACCTGATGAATTAACGTGGAATAACTACTACCAGTATCGTGATGTGGAGCGCGTCCCAAAGGCATTACGCAAGATTCACGATGCTTTATCCAAGAACACTGGGGGCGTCCTAACTGTGGACTCGGACCTGCCAGACACGTACATGAATTCCGTTTTCATGTTGGATTATCTAGTTGAGACGTCAGGTTTTAAGTTGGTGGATTTAAACGAGTGCGTCTCTCAGTCGCGGTATTCCTCATTTTTTGGTGGGATTTTATAATTTAGAGCCATGTTCATATACATGAATAGATCGCAATCCACTCACACTGATCGATCCACTGACGTCTTTGGCCAAGACTAGTCCATCTTTGGCTACATTCTTGGCATTCTACAGTTCTGTACTGAGGACCAACTTACTGAGGTTTTTGTGCATCGCTGGTTATCAATAGCCGTCTGTAATACAATGCGCAGCAGGCAACCAGGAACGGCCGAGAGTTTTTTTTTTATTACGACTCTTGACCAAAGTTGGACTAAACACCATGCCTCCCGAATTTAACACTGATTAACAAATGTCTCCTGATCGAACTTCCTCAAAATGAATTGTGTGCCAAGAGTTCGAGTATGACATCAGGCCATGGTGTCGCCATGTTTGAGAGGGGATTGCTCGTGCACATTGGGTCTTGTTATAAGTACAATGTACTGAAGACTGCTCCTCAGTAGCCCCGAATGAAGACAATACGCGACAGTGGTCTGGATCGTGATCACAACCATTCTAGTTGATTAATGTTTTCTGCCTGATTTTCTTTTTCGTTTTTGTGTGCCTTCTACTGACACGAACAAATTGTAATGTAGGAAAACGTCTTTTAGGAGGCACCGTACATTGGCACATTGCCCAACTTCTTTTATAAATGTATTATAAACGCCTGCAGTCAGTGCGCTGTGCGCGCGAAATGGGCCTAATTCGCGAGTTGGCCATTTTTGTCGAGTTCCCTGAATGTATTTCATTAATTGATAAATGTTGAATGGGATGGCGCCAGACTATTTATGCAGGCACAATGCAGCCTTATTTTACTGTAATTTTTTTTTGAATATGGCTTTAAACATTAGGGAATGTTTAACAACAAATTTAAAATTATTTTTTGAGGCAGACTGGAATTGCAATTAAGTTGCTTTTAAGATTTTACCTAACTTTCTATTGAATATGGCCGACTCGTGAATAAGGCCCATGATCCTTTTCAGTCTGCACACCGTACCATCAAAGTGTGAGTATCGTATAGATCGATAAGTGCTCTGAACCAACCATTTCACTTAGGTAGACCAGACTTTGTAATTGCTGTACATTCTCATTTCATTGTGTCACTATCCCTGACACTGCTGATTGAAGTATAGTATGTAAAAAGGGAGTGATTTTGAGGTGAATTTGTTCCATTTTAATCCCAAAAGTTTCATGTGCAAATCTCATTTTGATATTGTTGCTCATAAATCTCAGGTTGTTGCTCTAAACTGTTTCATGTTGAGTTTATGTGGCGACCGTTGTATGTTTTAGCGTTTTGATCTGTGCCGGGCCTCATATACTGTACTGTATCATAATCTGGAAGGCGGAGTCCACACAGTCGTGCACTGACCCGGCGTTCGGGGAACTTTAACTTTAATAATTAGACTACTCAGAACTTTGATTATTTGCAACTGTATGGGAATTTTACACTTGGAATTAGGACTACTAGGAACTTAACTTAACTAGGAACTTACTTAACTTTACTTTATCAACTTAGAACTTAGTCTTGTAGCTTGTAGACATTGAATCTAATTCATCTATAAGTGTAACAGTACACTATTTTTGTGAGCTCAAATAGACCTAAGACCTAATGACGTAATGCCTTTGTTTACATCTGCGCTTTCCTATGGGAGCGAAGTCGGGAAGCCAGACTAAGTAGGGACCGTCTACCACATAGGAAAGCGCACATGTAAACAAAGCGTGACGTCATTAGGTCTCAGGCCTATTGATATTGATGTCATAATCATGAGATGAGTTTTGGAAAAAAAGTACATTTTGACTCCTGTTTTCATTCTGTTGATCGCCTTGGCTTCCTTAAATCTTATAATTTGAGTGGGCCTCCTCAATTGCGTACCGCTACAAAATGGCGTCGTAGACAGGATGTTATACGGCAGAAATCAACCTCGTCCCCGGTGCTTACTTTATTTCCAACCTCGTTTCCAATAGTAAGCCCTGGATAGGAAACTTTCTTCCTGTATCCTGATTCGATACCGCAATTTGCTAGTAATGGATTTATATGGTGTAGTTGGTGTTGTTATTTCCAACGTGCATTATGTGTTTTCACGATTATTGTAATTATAACGTTCTCGCCTTCTCAAAAATACTCCTTTCCTTTCCAGTTTGCTCATTATATGAAATGTGATATTGCATATTTGCGGGCCAGATTGTTACATTTTAACTTCAAAAAAAAAGATCGTGCTTTCATAACTCACGGCGCGACGAATTGATGCTGTTTTTACCCCAGACACCGCATGCAAAAACAAACGCTAATTTAACGCACATGCAGGCACCAGACTCCTCATTTGCATACGTGTTCAAAATCTTGCACATGCAAATTAATTATCCAATATACCAGGGTGAAAGAGCAGGTCTAGTGATGGGCGCGTACTGCTCGACACCCTGGGGACGAGTTTGGTAGAAATATTTAGCTCCCAATTCAGCAAGGTTCGCCAATTTGTGCCCATCTGATGGAAATCCGATTGAATGAATGAAACGCATTCCTGGTTAGGAATATTAAAAAAAAAAAGGAAAAAAAGAAGGTAATTTTGGTAATTTTTAAAACATTATTTTCCCCAAAACAGTGAAGACGTGACTCTTGAAGAATGTTCTCCTGTAGAATAACCTCATTTATCCAAATATTCGGATAATTTCGATCGATCCATCCATCTTAAATTTTCTGTAACTTTACAAGAGTCACTCGTTCACCGCATACACTATTTAGGCCGCCATGTTTGTTTTGATTATTTGCTTCACTATGATTTTCAAGATGGCGTACCCCAATAAAGGTCTATTATGCCACATATCGCAAGGTCAACAACTACAAGTCTTTTGCGGTTGCTTCAGTTCACACGATGTTTTTATATCTGTACTATTTTTCCATCAGATTTAGAGTGCAAGTTATTTGAATTCAATTTTTGCAGACAGTGCTAGTGCAGCGTAGCCTAATGGAATAATGCCGGATATTTTTTTTGAAAATGGCAAACTGTTAAAGAGTTATTGGGTTGCATGTTTTCACTATCCTGACATTAGATTATAAGACCCTCAAAATATACCTTATAGTGGATCAATGTGGATCAAAGCGTATTAATGGTGTTCGAACGAAATATTTTCTTTTCTCTCGAAAATATAGCATTTTTTGAAACGAATTTAGGAGAAAGGCGGTTCAGTTGTAGCTTCGAAGTACCAATTTCCACAATTTGAGTTCGTTTAGCCTTTTGGTTCGCCACTGCGCGTTGTTATTCATGTATGGGCCTATCATGTCAATCAATCAATAAATCAAATCTTTAATTTTCCCAACGCATACAAGTACATGTACATAATAATATTACTGAACATTTGAATTATTGTGTATGGATGGATGGAGGTCTCCAAAAAGCATAAGCTTGTCGAGTGGAGACCCCCACTGTAATAAAGAACAATTACAATTACAATTACAATTACAGTTACAATTACTTACAAGTACAAGTACAACGATAGGAGTTAAATATCAAAAACTATTGGTACAGAGCTAGTAATACGAAATAAAACTAGAGTTATTTGGTCTTACAAAATGGGATTATTCTACCACATATTTGTTAATTTATTGGGTTTTGTATTTGCGATTGAATAATGACACATTTGACACCTTTTTAAGAGACGGATGGAGAGAATTCCACAGCTTGGGGCCTTCATGTTTAACAGTTTTTTGAGTTAAAGTTGTACGAGCCCAGGTCTGGTGAATATCATGATAACGCTTAGTAAAATGACGGTGAACATCCTGATTTTTACAAAACATTGAACAGATAGACATTAGTGTTAGGCAGGTTATTGTTGGAAAGCTGGTACATGAAGGTCCCAAGCTGTAGAAGGTAAATATCATTGGCCTTTAGTGTTTTGTGTTTATAAAATAAAGGATTGCTGTGGGCCCGAAAGTCGGTACGGTTAATTATTCTCAGAGCGTATTATGTCGTTGCTGTGCAGTTTGGCGAAGACCTTACCCTTGTACTTTGTACTTTGGAATCAAGCGACGCCTCTGAAGATATTGCATACAAAACATTCGTGTATCTGCATACATTGTATATGTTGCAATATATGAGTAGGCATTCGAAAATGAGTATTGTTTCGTTTGTATCAACGTAACCAAAGCGAGGCTGGAAGGAAAATAGTCTGGTTCCTTTTTGCACAAAAAACATCATTCAGTACTGTTATTGGATACAGGGAACATGACTGAAAATGGTGGCAGCATGACAAAGGTCTATTCTACAAAGGTATTGCTGGTAGCGGCCAGTGTCCGATCTGAGTCGGTTCAGGTTGGACCATTTGCCTGCGGGAGAGTTCCCATCCCACTGGCCTTTTTGATTGAGTGTCGATGTAGGCGTTGAGCTGAATTGTCTCCATAACAATAAGTACTGAAAATATCATCATTTGTGTTTAAATCTCTTGAAAGTAAACCTTTTGCTTTGGTGAATAATTTTAACATCTCCCTGTGCTCCATTCCCAAGTAAGGTGTTTGTGGGCTGTAATATCACAATCTTTAATGTTGTATCTCTGGTACGTAACAAAGAGCCCGATACATTTTATAATATGACTGGGTCTTTATTGGTCGATATGCATTGCTAATGTTATGTGATGTATAATATTGCTGCCGTGAACTGTTATTGAGCGTAAGCTGGACTTCTGCGGTGTTTAATTTTTGGTTTTGGCTGGTTAAATGGTACGTGTGAGTGCTAATGTTCTACTCTTTCCACACAATCAGTGATTTTTGTCGAAGCTCGACTAATTATGTCCATGTAACCTCCTGTGTGTACTTGATAGCCTGTACCCATAAACAAGTGCCGCGTTCGAATAGGTCATTTCACTATCGAGACATCCAATAATTAGGGACAAAGATTATAGTTTTGCACGACTATTGGCTTCGTCTTTCAAACTAGGTGGTCAACTTATACTTGTTCTTCAGGGTACATGACGGCCTATTCGGAGATGGTCTGGTCACCCAGTAAAGGTAGTAATCATGGCGCTGACATGCAGTGGGGCGGCGGTTCGCTGTTCGTGTCTGGTCAGGAAAAGAAAGATGACAAAACAGGTTTGTCTTAATACATCTTCGGCATCATGACGTCACACTTATTGACATGTGCGCTTTCTTACGAGAGCTTGTTGCTCTCGTCTTCACGTGGCGTACGCAATGGAAATAATTAAGCTGCTTGTAGCTTTTTCCTTTGTGCACTCTGTAATGATGTGATTCTTGTCTGTGTTAGTTAATTTAATTGGCAATGTTATGTTCATTGTTCTTTGTATGATATCTGTGGAGACTGTCATATCAAAACAAGCATTCAGAAAGAACACATTTAAACAAAGCGTGACGTCATTAAGTCTCACGGCTATAGTTATACATGTACTTTATAATAGTTTTAATGATATTGATTCGTTTTATATTATTATCAACTAGTTTTCACTCAATCTCATAAACGAGGGACAATACAATTCAGATTGAAATTTGAAAAGCTTGAGTTTTTCCTCGATTTTCGACTAATAAAAGTGATTCTCTTTCAAAGTATTTAAATCTAAAATTCAGCGTGATTTTCGCCCTTAAATCGTTTAGTTATAGGCCTAAGTTTCACTTTAAAAAACCCCTAAATTCACAGATTTATTTGAAATCCACTCTTCAATAGGAGGTTACCGCCAGTTGTCCAATCAGAAGACAACACCGGTCATTGGCCTCTCGCAGTGGATTGTGGGTAATTTGTCCAATGATGATTACATCATCTTCAAGCTGGACGTTGAGGGCGCCGAATATGAAATTCTGAGGAACATGCCGGATAGACTACAACGTGCTGGCTAACAATGATAAGTAAGAATCTTGTTTACTTTTTAAATTACTTCTAAGAATTCTGGAGCACCCAGATTAGCAGTACAGAAAAGCACATTCCAAGCAAGTTGGTCGTCGTCTTTTCCCCTGAAATTTAAAAGGGAATCTGATGTTGGATTTTTACCTAGTGGGCCTACAGTAAACACGAATTGGTGTAGCATACATGTGTCGTTAAGATTATTGACTTGAATATCTGTTAATGGGATTCTAGTGGAAACCTACATCGATCGTTGGGTACATGTCACAATTCGATTTTAGTCGGTTTTTCCCAATTTCGAATTCAACAGATTCAACGGTGAATATCACGAGTGGCAACCGACGGGCTGGTCCAAGGCCGACAGAGCCCAAATACGAACGGACATCAAGAAGGCTGGCTTCAGCATGATTGACCTGGTCGGGTAGAGAAGAAAATACTCAGATATCGAAAAAATTAACCTAATCAAGGTATAATTATCAAATTGCAGTTTTAGTGTCTTCTAAAACTTGCGCTTGTTTGCTTGTTTTTGAGGGTCGTTTCTTCATGTGGGTGACTCACTGACTCGCTGACTGATTGTCTGTCGATGTCAAGTCTTGTGAATAAGACTGGTATCTTATCTTATGGCATATGACATATGTCCCTTGCGACTTATACTCGTCTGATGATTGCTATTGGGGCTTCATGGATGACTACGAAACATGACAAATGTCGCCTAATAAAAGGTACCCGTGGCACCCCTGGCAAAGCTGGAAAGGTTATACGAATTGCTCCAGTGGTTTTAACAGTTGTTGGGTTTTAACGGGTTTTGTGGGCATGAACTACAAACGTGCTTAGAGGATGGTAGAGATCGACACTAGCAGCCAAGTACAATGTTCCCATATCGCGGCGTGATGTTTGTCCTTACCCGGCGTGATGTGTGAGTATCGCGGCGTGATGTGTGAGTATCGCGGCGTGATGTTTGTCCTGATACCCGGCTTGATGTGTGAGTATCGCGGCGTGATGTCTGTCCTTACCCAGCGTGATGTGTGTGTATCGCGGCGTGACGTGTGTCCTTACCCGGCTTGATGTGTGAGTATCGCGGCGTGATGTCTGTCCTTACCCAGCGTGATGCGTGTGTATCGCGGCGTGACGTGTGTCCTTACCCGGCGTGATGTGTGAGTATCGCGGCGTGATGTCTGTCCTTACCCAGCGTGATGTGTGAGTACCGCGGCGTGATGTCTGTCCTTACCCAGCGTGATGTGTGAGTACCGTGGCGTGACGTGTGTCCTTACCCGGCTTGATGTGTGTGTATCGCGGCGTGATGTCTGTCCTTACCCAGCGTGATGTGTGTGTATCGCGGCGTGACGTGTGTCCTTACCCGGCGTGATGTGTGAGTATCGCGGCGTGATGTCTGTCCTTACCCAGCGTGATGTGTGAGTACCGCGGCGTGATGTCTGTCCTTACCCAGCGTGATGTGTGAGTACCGTGGCGTGACGTGTGTCCTTACCCGGCGTGATGTGTGTCTATCGCGACGTGATGTGTGTCCTGTTACCCCGTCGTGATGTGTGTGTATCACGGCGTGATTTCTGTCCTCACCCGTAAGCAAAAAAAAACCTGGTATGCCAATTACCCACACTATGGGACACGCCTGTATTTTAAATATTCATGCATGCTGCATGCTATGCGTTACTCTTGTTCCTCTTCGTAAGTGTGACGTCATTTGGCCAGGAACATTAGTGCAGTGCAAACTGGTGTACTTTTGGTTATCATAAGTTTCGAGAAGAAGCGTCTTAATAAATTTGAAATGGCACAAAACCCTGGCAGCAGTAGGCTTCAAGAGATCATATAAGCTGCTGTTGCACAGATTAAAGGCGTAATTGCTCATCAATCTGCATAGCCCCGTTCACTAATGAATTCAAATTCATGCTTGCATATGCATAAATAAAACTGAATGCAAAAAGCGCAATCGGCCCATTGAAAATGTACTGGCAGGGGTCAAAACAGTTTTGTCATTTTCTCTCAATTCCTCCATGATTGTCTCGGCCACATTTGTTTTAGGAAAAGTCCCTGAAATCGTCATATGTACTACTTCCTGTTTTAACTGTGCTTTCTTTGCCGGTGAGGGGGTACTTGTGAATGGAGCGGATAGGCCTATAATTATGAATATGGCTCTAAATTCTAAAATCCCATAAAAAAAAATATGGAATACCGGGACACACTCGTTTAAATCCACCAACTTTAAACCTGACGTCTCAACTAGATAATCCAACATGAAAACGGAATTCATGTACACATGTACGTGTCTGGCAGGTCCGAGTCCACAGTTAGGACGCCCTCAGTTTTCTTGGATAAAGCATCGTGGATCTTGCGTAATGCCTTTGGGACGCGCTCCACATCACGATACTGGTAGTAGTTATTCCACGTTAATTCATCAGGTGTACCTGAAAAATGCAGATGTACAAGACATTATTGAATAGCATATACAATACAAACCCCAAATTAGACCACTCTGATAAGTTCATACCACATTTTGGTTGGAGAACTTGATCTTAAATATCTTCGTGACCAAACCAAACCAATCCAATCGAACTGTGGTTCGACTTATCTACATGTACATGGCGTGGACTGTTAGTGTCTCTTCTTACCTCCGAGCTCCGCGCATGTTTGTAGTTCATGCCCACAGCGACTGTTAAAGCCACAGAGCCACTGGCGCAATTCGTATAAACCTTTCCAGCTTTGCCAGGAGTGCCATCAAGTACCTTTTATACAATGGAACAAAATAATGTAAACATTCTTAGCGACATTGTCATGTTTCATAGTAATCTTAACGCATCCATATGAAAGCCCTGTTGACAAATTATTTCTAAATAATAATGTGGCCAAAGTATTTGAAAAAAATCAGAAAACGTTAGATTTATTTTGTAAATAATTATGTTGCAAAAAATGTAGATAATGACATGACGTTTACAAATTATTCGTAAGTCAATAATGTTGCAAAAAGAATATTTGAAAATAATGAGATAATGTGACAAACTTATTCGTAAATAATGCAGTGACAAGAAATACTAGACTACAGTGAACATGGCTCTAAATTATGAAATTCCACCAAAAAATGAGAAATACCGCGACTGAGTGACGCACTCGTTTAAATCCACCAACTTTAAACCTGACGTCTCAACTAGATAATCCAACATGAAAACGGAATTCATGTTCGTGTCTGGCAGGTCCGAGTCCACGGTTAGGACGCCCCCAGTGTTCTTGGCTGAAGCATCGTGAATCTTGCGTAATGCCTTTGGGACGCGCTCTACATGACGATACTGGTAGTAGTTATTCCACGTTAATTCATCAGGTGTACCTGAAAAATGCAGCGAGATGTGCGTGTACCATGGCGTGATGTATAGCCTTACTCGACGTCATGTGTGTGTATCGCTGCGTGGTGTCTGTCCTGACCCGGCGTGATGTGTGTGTATCATGGCGTGATATTTGTCCTTATACCCGGCGTGATGTGTGAGTATCGCGGCGTGATGTGTGCCCTTTCCCGGCGTGATGTGTGTGTATCGCGGCGTGATGTCTGTCCTTACCCGGCGTGATGTGTGTGTATCGCCTTATCGCGGTGTGATGTCTGTCCTTACCCAGCGTGATGTGTGTGTATCGCGGCGTGATGTCTGTCCTTACCCGTCGTGATGTGTGTGTATCGTGGCGTGATGTCTGTCCTTACTTACCCGGCGTGATGTGTGTGTATCACGGCGTGATGTGTGTCCTTTCCCGGCGTGATGTGTGTGTATCGTGACGTAATGTCTTTAAACAAAAATATAGTATAAGTTTGTCACATTTATCTCAATATTTTTTCAAATGATTTTTGCAACATAATTATTTACAAGTAATTTGTACATGAAATGTTATTATTTAGAAATAATTTGTCAGCTTAATTCCATTATTTATTATAGCCAATAAAAAGTCGTTTAAAATGCTAGCATAAACATATTTTGATGTGTAAATAATCCTTAGTCTTACAAATAATTAGCTCAATCATCATTTTATACAAAAAATATTAATCATTTCTTGTGAAATATACCAACCACGCTGCGGTACACACACCCACGCCGGGTAAGGACACACATCACGCCGCGATACACACACATCACGCCGGGTAAGGACAGACATCACACCGCGAAACACACACATCAAGCCGGGTATCAGGACAAACATCACGCCGCGATACTCACACATCACGCTGGGTAAGGACATACATTACGCCGCGATACACACACATCACGCCGGGTAAGGACACACGTCACGCCGCGATACACACACATCACGCCGGGTAAGGACACACATCACGCCGAGATACACACATCACGCGTCACGCCGGGTAAGGACAAACATCACTCCGCGATGGACAAACATCACGCCGCGATACACACACATCACGCCGTGAAACACCCACATCACGTAAGGACACACATCACGCCGCGAAACACACACATCACGCCGTCAAGGACAAACATCACGCCGCGATAGACACACATCACGCCGGGTAAGGACAAACATCACGCCGTGATACACACACATCACGCCGGGTAAGGACACACATCACGCCACGAAACACACACATCACCCCGGATATAAGGACAAACATCACGCCGCGATACGAACACATCACGTCGGGTAAGAACAAACATCACGCCTTATAGGTGACCTTTTATAGTATACAAATAATGAATGTTTGTGAGTGCAATAGTAAGAATAATTTCATGAGGTGACAGATGAAATGTTCCATTCCACTCGGCTTCGCCTCGTGGAATGGAACATTTCATCTGCCACCGAATGAAATTATTCTTTCTATTGCACGAACGTGAAACATTCATTATTTGTTTTTTATAACACCTGAATAAATCCTTGTCATCTGATGGGTTGACTTTTAATAGCCAATTTATTCAAGTTAAAAATTCTTTACAAGTTTGACAAGTTCAGAGTTATCATATTTAATTTATGCAAACTGTTCAATAGGTTGAGAACAATCATATTCAAGTTATCTCAATTTAAATCTTTTCCATAACTTTAAAACTTAAACAGTTCAATAAGTCCAGAACTTTTATTGCCAATTTAAACACCACAGCGCCACCTTTGGCAACATGTGCAGTGACAGTGCAATGGTACTTCTAATCACAGTGCAATAGTACTTCCATTGCACTGTGCGCTGCGCGCCACGCGCGCGCCGTGCATTGGTACGAATAATTCAATGACACGTGATCAACGATCCACCAATCAGATGACGGGGATTTATTCAGGTGTTGTTAAAACACGATAACTTGCCGATGTTTTTGTGTACCGCTGGTTATCAGTATCCGTCTGTATTACAATGCGCAACAGGGATTTCTTTTATGTCCACTTTTGACCAACGTGAGACTTAAGTTTAGCACGCATGTGCACCGTGCATCACGAATTTAACACTGCTTAACAAAATGTTCCTGATCGAACTTCCTCAAAATGAATCTTGTGCCAAGAGTTCGAATATGACGTCAAGAGTTCGAGTATGACGTCAGGCAACGGTGCCGCCATGTCGTTCACTGACCTGGCGTTCGGGGAACTTTAACTTTAATTATGACGACTATAAGCAGAATTTTGAATATTTGAAACTGTATGGAACTTTACAATTCGAATCAGGAACTGTAATTATAGCAGGTGAAACTTAGACTACTAGGAACTTAACTAAACTTTACTTTATAAACTTAGAGCTTAAAGTTGTACCTTGTAGAGATTGAATCTAATTCATCATATTATGACACTAGCTTTGTGAGCTCAAATTGATATTGATGTCATGAGCATGAAATATTGTAAAGTCTTTCTGAAAGAACAAGTTTTGGATCAAGTACAATTTGACTCCTGTTTTCATTCTGTTTGTCTTCGTTGCCTTGGCGTCCTAAATAATAATTTGAGCGGACCAGTCAGTGGCCGTATAATGCACACAGCCCTGTTTGACCTCAGCTTCTTGTCCCGAGGTCACACACGCATGGCCCAAAAGCCTTCGCGAGATTTTACGAGACTGTGTTCGAGACTGTGTTCGCTTACCCTTGTAATATTGCATACAAATTATTCATGCATGAGTGGAACACCCTCCTGGTTTTTGAATAATTTAAAATTTTGGTAATGCTGTTGTTGATTTTTTTCATTATTTTCCCCAAAACAATGAACGCGTAACTCTTGAAGAAGTTCCTCCTGTAGAATAACCGCATTTATCCGAGATCCTTGTTTGAAGGAAAAAAATCCCAGGCTCGAGCGATTTCTTTATTTTTTTTGTGTTGTGTTTTATTTCAAACAGTTTCTTTTCGGGTTTTTTTCAAAGCGCCCTTTCCGATGAATCATTTGTTTCCGCTTTGATTCACAAAATAAATCACAATGATGTTTCTAAAGAAAACTTAACAAAATACATTCCGTGGTAATCTTCTTGACATGCATTATTTATCATCGCTTAATATAGGAAAATTAATACAATGTACCTTACTTATTAAGTTAAGCAAACTAACATTTAGCTGAACCCCAAAATCCGTATACCAGAATTTCTTTGAGAAGAAAGTATGCTGAAGCGTTGATTTGAATATTAAAATGTCTGCCAGTAATAATTTGTCTGTTTACCCAGCTTGGAACGATGTACGCATGCGCTCCTATTTCATTTAACTAAGGCAACTCAAAAATAATTGGAATTCTTAAAAACTAATCGTTAATTCGGCGTCTAGCTGTGACCTGACTGTAAGATAATTTAATGGAAGTTGTTGAACCAAATTTTTTTTACTAAACTGTGTAATTATTCACTTTTTTAATATTTAAGTGCAAATAAAAAAA
Source organism: Patiria miniata (assembly GCF_015706575.1). Lineage (NCBI taxonomy): Eukaryota > Metazoa > Echinodermata > Asteroidea > Valvatida > Asterinidae > Patiria > Patiria miniata. Next base: position 499,527 of record NW_024037056.1, read on the forward strand.
TCCATCAAGAATTTGTAATCGTAACATTATTGTCCACGACTATTGAAATTAATGGATGTTTGATATTTGGATTCCAAAGACATGCAACAATGAGAAAAAATAAATGCAAATTATTACTAAGCAAATCTAGATTTATTTCAGTATCTAGTATAGCATATTGTGTGCGGAATTTGGATGGCCATGGAGCATATTTAACTGCCTAGTATGTCGATGTAGCTACTTGGGTATAGATGCATTGCATCTGACGTCACATCTGAGGGCAGTGCCTTTGTTCCTTCATGTTTGTCATGAGTACATGTTGACACTTTGTATTTTTATTATTTTTTATTTCAACAACAAAAGACTCCCTCAGAGTTGGCCTCAGTGCAGGCTCTAATGTCTATTGATTGATGCTATTTTGATTAATAAGTAATTGGCTCTGTTTGCCCTCTTGGCGGCGCTCTAATCCTCATCCGCCTTGACCAGAGCAACGAGCAGTTTGGCGTAATCCCCAGAGCAGTCGGCCTCGATGAAGCTTTTCAGGCCCACGCCGTACTTCAGGAAGAAGGCAATCCTGATGCTCTTCATGTCGATCTTCAAAGAGAACACAGAGGATATTATTGGAGGTGTATTGCTTCATTTGGTTGAAGTTGAACTGGGTGTGTTGTTTATTCCTGCATGTGTTGAGTCAAGAGAGCCCTCACGTTGGACAGGTCAAACTTTGACCCTGGATATGCACGCACGTGAGTTGACATTTTGCTCTTTGATTTCACTGGTTTTAAATAACAGAACCTGCGTGCTCTTTGCAAGCACTGTATAAGCCTTTGTGCTGATGACGTCACGCTTTGTTTACATGTGTGCTTTCTTATGGGAGCCTGGTGGGAACAATTTGTAGCCCCATAGAAAAGTGCACATGTATTTTTTTTTTGTAAACAAAGTGTGACGACATCGGTACAGAGGCTGATTGAGGACAGTATGTTATATTAACTGAAATACTTTAAGTTTTAATGAGTAAGGCGAAGTTAAAAAAACAACATGTTTCTCGTCCCCGCCCGCTTCCTTTTTGGAGGCTGCCTTGATTTTTTAATTATTTTTTATTTTGAAAAATGCAGTAAAAAAACCGAAAAAGTCCACAAATTCATCGGAAAATAAATACTTGCGAATATGTGACAAACACAACTCTAAATGACACTGTAAATATGTTCAGCTTTCTTGTCCAACTTGTCTTTCATTTTCAAAGTGTCTTTGAACAGTGGAAACACCAACGGTTGCAGGAAATTTTAAAATTGCGACCATCTTGAAAAAGATAAAAAATAAAAAGCCCCTCTTCCTCCTTTTTTTCAAAAACCCGGACGAGAAACATGTTTTTTTTTATTCGGCCTTACATGGACTGGCTAGGTTCTTTGCTAGTCTTTGCTAGGCTTCTAACCAAGGGCGGATGAGAACACAATTTTTTTGGGGGGCCAACATTTTTTTTGGATTCTAGATGCTCTATGGTGCGATCTGAGGCAATTTCTGACCACTTTAACCAATGTTTTTTTTAAGGAAAAGATGGTGGTGTACTCATTGCCGGCCTTTATTGCGATGTCACATAAAAAAAAAAAATTGCTTTCGTTTTGGGGGGGGGGGGGCATGGCCCCCTTTGGCCCCCCCCCCTGGATCCGCCCTTGGTACTAACATACAATACAAGAAAATAGACTGGCACCTGAAACAATCAGTCCAACACCCTTATAGGGAATGCATCAATCAACTGAAGGGTCAATCTTTTTAAAAAGTTGGACATGCACCAGTCTAGTCTTAGGCTTCAAATTGAAATCACTTTGCATCACTCTCAGGCGCAAAGTTTTGAAGAAAGGTCTTCTTGGCTGATGACATACTGAGGACCTTGTCTTTGCCCCATGAAAAGTTTGGGAATTTTGTCTGCTAAATTGTGGGTAAAGTTGGTCAGATTTTGTTTTGCATGTTTTTCTGGGAAAGAATTCCATACATGGACATTACCAATTTTACCCTGCAGTGACCTATCAGCCTTCAGAAAGTGACAATATGTCCTAAAAAGTCAAATTTAGCAGGGAATATATTGAAGGATTTACAGAGACAACACGGTATCATGGTTTGTGCACACGGTGTCAAGTGTTGTCCAGTTATACTATTTTTTCCTTTCTCTGCTCTCAAGGTCCCATTCTGAGCCTTCCTCGTGATGCAAAATAATTTTGAAAACCATTAGCAGCCTTGTTTTCAGATAGGCGTTTTTGCAACTCTTGACAATGAGCCATTATGGAATCTCCCACTAAAAAATGTCAGGTAAGGCCAAAAAAAAAAGTCTCCGGTTTCTGGTATGGAGCTTGTCCAAAAAGTGGTGCGGCGACGCGGCTTTTTTTTTTTTTACCTGACTGTTTTGCTTCAGATGTCGGCTGATGACTGCAAATGGTGCCCGACTAAACTTAGTGAAAATATATGGGAATCCAGAGAGGCCACATAAAGCTTATTCTCGATCATAACCCCATCTAAAAAAAACGTTAAAATTGTGCAGCAGCAGGATTCCAGTCAAACCAGTGAGTTTGGCGGTTTTGAGACATCATCTTGTATTGAAAAAAAATTTTTTTTCATTTTGCCGACGCGCATGGCTACGGCAACGCGCGCGCATACCAGAAATCGGAGACTTTTTGTTTTGGCCTAATTCATCATATTGGGATAAGACGCTCTACATAATGTTCCAGGGGGGCCGCCATCTTGGATTTGTTAAACAGTGAAGATTACATTGACCATTATAGTCATAATGGGGGCAGAGAAATTATAAGAAGCTTGCAGATAGACCTACCGTGTTTTTAAACCTCACTGGTTTAGATTCACCTCATAAGGTGTACATATAAACATTTGTCCACGTTGTTATGTCCAGTTTTGTTTAATTAATTGAACGAACTGAGTTGTGTTTCGGCACATTACCTCAGAGCGTGTGACAATACATCTGATGAGACGTTCATCGTCTGTCCCGGCGCCTTTCATCGAGTCGTACATGCGGTCTGCAAAGAACTCGGCACAGCTCTTTGCGCGGGAAACTGAAATAAAACAAACACATAAATCACCGATTTTGTTTTTTATTGGAATACACTTTTGTTTATCATACCACACGTTAACAACAAACGAGTAATTAAAAAAAAATCTCGGTGCATAAGATGTCGCCGTGAGTTTAAGTTGCCTCCCTGAAGCAAGCACTAGGTGGCGCTCTAACTGTTTCAGATTACGCGACTTATTTAACGTACCAATGGCCAGGTATCCTTCCTGTAGGTTCCCGCTGGTCTCACTCCTAATGGACTCCTCGATGTCGCAGTCGGCAATCTGAATCAAAATGAAAGTAATATGTGCTCCTAGATCAAGATCCCGCACAGACTTCCTTTACAGCCTTCGGCAATAATATTCCTTGTTTTATTTGCTTACAAATACATACTTCACAGGGTGAGTCGAGAAAGAAAGTGACCGAATTTGAAAAATATTTTTATAAATTTGGCTTGCTCCATTTCATGAAAAACATAGGGTTAAGTACATTTTATTGAATTTTAACTGTGAACATTTCACGTCATTTGCATGTTATTCCAAAGTTATGTCTATTTCAATAAAAAAGGATCACAAAACGCGGCTGTCCACCACTGAAAATTTACCGCACTACGAACTGATGAATACCCATTGATTACAATGAAACATGGACGTTTTCCCACCTCCATGAATGAACGAAAACTTGCAAAGGAAAACAATCAAAAATTGCCATCAATATTTCAGAAAAAGAGTTGACAAGTTGTTCCTCTTTATTGAAAACACAAAATCTGACAGTAGTTTTTTGTTTTTCAATCCTGATTTTAATGATTAAAATCTCATTAATTTGAATGCTTGTATGTAATCTGTTATTCTCACTAAGCTCACAGCTTCCAATGGCATTTCATGGACAGCTATAATAATAGGTTCTTTTAGTAAAACATGCATAACTTCTGAAGGTATCGATCAATTTCAGTAATTTTTTTTTTCAGATGAGTGAAAGAACATGCTCTTGTAAGACATACTTCATTGGTGAATCAATTTTGATTGCTTTTTAAGAAAAGAAATCTTTAATCTGGGTCACTTTCTTTTTGACTCACCCTGTACAAAAAAGATACTTCCCAGGGGTGTGAAATCTCAGCTTTAAAGCTGATTTCAGCTTTTTTTTGTTTTGGATTTCAGCTTTTTCCCTCACTTGCTGTGTACAAAAGTACATGTATCGGAGATTTCCAAAGTTCAGCTTTTTTTACACATTTTTCAGCTGTTTTCAGCTATTCTTATCAGTGGTCACTCACACCCCTGACTTCCGTAATTTTCCATACCTCTTTGTACTGCTTGAAGGTTTCCTTCAACTGCTCGAAGTTCCTGGTGGCCAGGATGCGGTTGAATGTGCTCTCATCTGTACCCCAACGATCCTCACCGGCCTGTGCAAACACATTGACAACATTACAGTACAAAAATACAGACCACTTGCAACTGACGTCATATCTGAGGGCAGATCTTGCTCCTCTATGATACGTATCAATATAGAGTGTAATGTACTTTCATTGTCACTGAGTTGAAATAAAAACTGCCCCTAGAGAGGGCGCATAGTGATGCACAACGTGTATAGAAATGACGACGCAACATGTCTTTACTCAATGGACCATAACACACCCATGTCTTTTAAGATCACACTAGGGTGTTTTGGAGGTTTGTAGGATGTCCGAAGTATTGATTAGTCGTGCAATGTTACAAGACCTTGAACTTCATTTCACAGAAAATAAAAAGAATGCTACATCGGTCTCCTGCAATTCCATTAATGAAGAATTAAAAGATTAAAAGGGGGGATGGCAAACATAACAAGGGGTTTATGAGATGTCACCTACATCGAGGAGTTCTTGGGCATCCTCCTTGGCTTTGTCTTCATCCACCTCGTCACTTTCATCGCGTGCACACTGACAACAGAAAAAGGCGACCGATATCACTATCATGCACTCGATATTATGGAAACTTGGCCTATTTTGTAAGGTCGTTGTCACAACAGCACGGTATGGGGTTCAAACGGACCTGTATCTTATTCCTCCATGGTTCAAGAATGCTCCGAAACAAAAGCGATCCAGGTCGAAGCAAATGGAATTTGGTATCGGCAGTAATTTCGACGTTGCCACTTCTCACAGTTTCAAACGTGGAAATTGTCATTGACTAAATTTAAAAGCGATTCGTTTTTGTTGAACTTCAAGAAAATTATTTATGGTTTTGTAGAAATGTGCGTTTTAAATAGCTACCACACGCAAATAAATTCAGTAAATTAAAATAAAATGTGGTGGTTATACCGCATAGATTGCCAGCATGAGGTGTTTGAAATCTCCAGATGTCTCGTTGTAAAGATCCTCTCCGAGATCGCGATCATAAACTTGAAAAAGTGGGGAAAATCACCAAGAAAATAACAATTCATTACGGAGAAACAATTGATATGTGGCATAGCTTGCCCAAATCTGACTCTGTTTGTAGGCTAGTCTGGTTCCCAGACCAAATATTCTGACTATTTCTGATGAGTCTAGTCAGGTAGCCGTCAGTGTCACATGGCCAAAACGACAGGAATTCTGTTCGAAAATGTCCGAAGTTTGCCGAATGCAATTCATCGACACTCTCGGATAGCGCCCGGGTATTTCCGTGTATATATAGAGGTTTTATTTACCTCCCATGCCAATTCAAGTATAAAAAAATGAGTTGATAATTGAAATTCATTGCTTGCATTAAAAAAATGAAATTTAATTTCAAACGCTTTGCTGCGTCATGTACCATGACGACGGTTACCTTTTTCTAAAACGCGGCATCGTCTCCATTTCGGCTTCGCCTGCTATTTGGGTGTCTAACTTTGAAGATTCAAGCTGAACATTAATCAACTTTTTAAAAAGAAAAATCTAACTGTATGATGAAACAAGCGATTTTCGATTTTTTTTTATATGATCAGTTCGATTTTTTTTTATATGATCAGAATTTTGTGACATCAAACCTGAAACAAAACCGAGCTTTGAGAAAGGGGCCATCATGTTTTATTTTTAGCTGTGAGGGCTACCTGACCGAAGACTCGTCAGAAATAATAGTCAGAATCTTTTGGTCGGGGAACCAGACTATTATGTAGGCTTAGTATTTTCTTCATAAACTGTTCACAGTAAAAAATGTTGTTGGTAAGAGTTCAAAGTTCAAAAGCTTTTGTATACTGAGACGAGCTGGGAAATGGCCCATACTTGAATTTCGATACTTTGGAAATGCAGAGACGGAAATATTGGCCTTGTCAACGGTCGCGATACTGTGTATGAAAGGGACGTCAGGAAAAGTCAAATATAACGAATATTGCAATAATGAGATGAGGTTGTATTTGCTCACTTACTTATGTTGTAGGCCATCTTGATCGCCTCGATTTCCTACGAAGACAAAATGAAACAAACAAAGCAAAACGTTATTTCCAAATTCAGGCCGCAACTTTACAACCCAACAAAATGTGCTGTTGAATTTCGAAGTCATTTTTTTCCCGCTCCGTCGCCCTTTTTATTTTTTGTATTTCAAAAATAGGCACATTTTGGCAGTACACTTCAACGAATCGGGTGACTGAAAACGGAACTCTTCCTAAATTCCGAAATTGTTATTTTCTTCAGTTCACAGGTACTACTCTAAAAACGCGGTACGTGTGTGTGATTTTTCCAATTTTATTGTTTTGTGTATTGTGTGAACATTGAGCACAGGCTACCTGTAACTTTACAAAACTTTGTTTGTTATTTTTGTTTGCCTGACCTCGTTCATCCTCGTGCACATGATCTCAATGATCGTCTTTTCGTCCGTGCCAGCACCCTGTAAAGTTAATGAAAACAACAATATATCAAACATCAAACTTATTTTGATCAGCTTACTGTACAACAATACAACACAATGCCAACAAATGTAAAAAAAATACAGGACAAACTGTATTAAGTCGTCAAAATGAACATTATAAACATTAACGTCGAAAAGCCTGAAATATTTTCTAAATAACAAAACCTTAAAGGGCTCATGCAATGTAATTTCTGTAATTCAGTCCTTGAAAATACCCCTTTGTGTCCTATCTAAACTTATTTTTAATTCTCGTTTTGCCATTTCAAGGTATTTTGGTGCCTTTTTGTGTTTTTATGCTAATTCGAAATTAAATATTCATCAGCAAAATGTGTGATGTCATTTCAGGCAGAAACCTCACTGTTACAGCTATTTCAGCACCTAAAGTTGCCAGAAACTGAACGGTGTCTTCCTGAAAAGTCAGCAACAGCGCCCTCTGTTGTTCAGAAAAGCATGGAATTAAAAAAAAATTGAAAGCAGTGCACGATTCAATCAAATTAACCAAAATGGATGCCAAATAGTTTTCATACATGTTAGAGGAGTAGAAAGAGTAGAAAGGAAAAATTATGTCATAGACCCGTTAAGTATTCATTTTTCAGAATAACCATTGATTGGTTTTATGCTAATTCAATGATACTGACTCTCATTGCATTACGCAGTGTCTTGGCGTCGTAGACAGGCGCTGGGAGCATCACGGCTTCGACAGCATCCTCCAAATTGCCTCTCAGCTCCCGCTTCAAGTCATCCACAAGGCTCTACAAGGTAAGACAAAGAGTCAAACATTTCGACATTTATTATCCCATATTATAACCAATGTTACTATTCTGGTACAACTTTGTCTTTGCGAAGGCCGATTTGTAAGGGTTACGTAATGCTATATTTTGGATGAAACAAGCTCAAATTACGGTTACCGGACATTTTGATGTTCGCAGGCAAAATCTTTTAACATCAATATCTCCTGTTTTGAAGACCGTATTTTCATGCCACTTATGGAGTTTGTTTCCCTTACGATGATCCAACTACGTGCTAAAAATCGTTTCGATATGTTCACTATTTTCGTTAAAATAGGAAAAATAGGCTTGGGTACGTCTATTTTCCAAAGCTGTAACAAATGGTGTTTGCAATATCTGTCAATCTTTTCAAGCCTCACGAATATTAATAAGGTTCCTATCCATATATAGTGTGCAGTAAAAATGTCTACGACCCCCTCTTTCACGAGTTATTAATTAAACGTCAGCCTTTTTATGCTGCCTTCTTTTGGGCGATACCGAGACCCACGCGAGATCACGCCGAGTCTTGCAAATGCTGTTGTGGCCAAATTCGGTCGTGGTTTAGACCATGTGTTGATTTGGTCGGCACTGAGAAATCCGAATTGAAATTAACCATATGGCTATTCAATGACTCCATAATTATCAGACCAAGGTGACAATATTGAAGATTTAGAATGCTTAAAATTTGATATTTACCTCGCCGTAGCAAGCCTTGTACTTCCAGGCGATTTGTTGGCGCTCTTCGGAAGTCCTGTCGGTAATTAACTCGATGATTGCATCCTCATCGGTGCCTTTAAAAGAAAAGGAAGAAATAACATTATTTGGGATCTGTATTTCTTCTGGATTCTTAACATTCTGCCCGAAACTTTGAGTTGAAACCATGTCGATCGTGCTTTTCATGGGAGTATGTTAAGTCGGTTTGCCTGTCGGTTTGTTTGTTGGCCCACTTGTCAGATGTTTGTCCAAATGGTCGTTTGTTCTGGTCATGTTCTGGTCGACTACTTGCGGATTTATTCATGTATACGTTTTGACTAACGAACCGGAAGTGTGTAGTGCAGGTATACGTTGCGTTGCATTGTGGGACTGTTAAATGGGCCACGAATTGGGATTTTGTGCAGGGCAAGGTATCCCACAATGCACCACAACGTATGCCTTCAGTGCACATTTCCGATTTGATAAATATACCAAATCCCTTCATGGCCTCTTTGAGTGTCTTGGCATCTTCCTCAGCATCGAAGTCATCTTTAGCGAAGATGGTTCCCTGTTCAAACAAGATAAATTAATTTCTTCATAATCTAAGATCGATATCTTTATTCGGTAATAAAAACAGCACATTTACCCGAAATTCCAGTCGTCAGCACTCCAGATAGAAGTGAAATACAAGAAGTCGTTCAATGTTCTTTTCGGGGTGGGCCTGCTTTGGGATTTCATTGAATTCGACTTTTTGCACTTGATATCAGAAAAAAACAAGAATAATGAGTCAAATACGTAATCATGTGTAAAACGACACGATATCTCTGCAAGTTTCAATCGGGATACACGAGCGCATGTTCCTGCGTTTTCGGGTAAAAAGGTAGCCCGTTTGATTTCTTTGGGATAAAAAAGTAAAACACCTCACAACCTTTTAACTGCGAGAGTGAAGTCATCATTTTAATACACTTCAAAAACAAATTGGACAAAAAATCCTTTTCAATTCATGAAGTCTGCTTCTTAATTTACAATGAGTGATACGAAGAACTCACCAGTAGCTCCAAGCCAGCACGTGCGGCCTTGTATTTAATGATGTACTACAAGAAAAATGAAACAAAACATCATTTTAGGACGATTATCTATTTGTTCTTTGTGGACTTATTTGAGACATAACCACTTAATGGGCTCAAAAATATTCTTAAGAGCTTTGGTGGTATCTTGTGGATGTTTCATAAATTTGCTGCATTTTATGAGTAACTTAATTTCCGTGTTTGAAATTTTTTTAATTGCTTCCTTTTGCTGACATTTTGGACATGTTCCTACTTATAGGCTTCGGGAAGTCTCCTCTCATCCCGTGCTAGCTCACTTTCGTGCCCTTGAACATGTGTATTGAACACGGCTCAACAAACTAAGAAAAACAGGTGAATTTCATCACCTTTACCTTGCCGCTCAGTGTACGCAGGCTACCGCTTAGGTATCCATTATGCACTTGATACAATCTATTCTAGTACAGATGTTTACACGAACTTTTGAATAATGCTCAGTTGCATATCCTCGTTTTGGGAATCGCCATTGAATTGGTGTTTATTTTGTGATAACGTGTCTATTAGCAAGTTAGACCCGGACTTCAAACGCCTACGCAGTCCACGTTTGAAGAGACTTGTACTATCATGTACCACAGAGGTAGAATTAGAACCCTGAATCAAATATCCTGATGGGAAAAATAACTTATCTCTCACGCCACTTGTTGGTTGTGTGGTGTTCTTGCAAGTAACCAGTAGATTATGTAGCACTATTTAAATTATGGTCGGGGTTGAGCAAACATTACATGCATAACAAGTACCACCAAAGAAGAATGTGGTTATTAAAAGATAACTCTTGGCTATGTTATTTTTTCCGGTGATAGTCCTCTGAAGTAAATTTAAAGGAATGTTTAATTAGCTTTAAATTTCTCAAACCAGTTTAAACTTAAGATTTCTGAAACTTCGGTTGTAGGTGAAGTTTTGACTGAGTATTGGGCTTCTACATTGCCATTTACAATTACCGCCGAAATGGCAAATCCGATGCTCGAAACCTAAACTGTGTTTCGTGAATTTAAAGTAAAGATTGGTCGACTCAGTGTCATTGTTGCTAAACTGTTCATTTTTTAAAAATGACGTACATAAATTCAAGACAATTTTAATTTTTATATTAACAGCCCACACTGTCTACATTCAAAGTTCACATCGAACGATTAAAATAATGCTGATTATGCAGTTATTTATTAACTTAGGTGAATCTATACCTAATGCCACGTGGCAAAGAATATTGACTGATGTTAGCATCGAGCAGTCGATAGGCGATTTAGCTCCATACAAAATCAATCCCACTTTTAATTCTACAATTATTTTTTTTGCTCTGAAATTCGCCAATTTTTGTTCAATTGTAGATATTACGCAGCAAGAGATATATTAAATTTTACTAAATTTAATTGTAATCTTAAAAATGCCTCTAATTGACATTCCAACTACGCCATGTTTCAATATCAAGTTTTTTCCTTGAAATTTACTAAACACAACACAAATATCGAGCCAAACGCTTCCTTGAGTATGTTAAAGGTACAAATGTACCTTACAGGAAATATAAAGTAAACTATCTCTATATAGTTACACATTCATAACAGTATTCTTTTAAAAGTGTAAACCGCGATGTAAACTTCCTTTGTATACGGTATTTTTAAACAACGATAAATTTAGAATAGCATACAGCGCGAACATAAACAGTTCACTCTTGTAGTGTTTTGGTTTCATTCTGGTAAATATTCTAAACTTTCTTATTATGATGTCAATAACAAACAGTTCCTTTCACTTTCGAATTATTCACTTTCTTTGTAAATCACATGATGTATATTTAACAAAAGAAAGCAGTTTTTGGCAATGCAAAGGACTGACAACCTTCTCGTGCACAAAATAAGATTCGAACCAGGGCCACCAGAGGCGGAAGCCTGACCATACCGCCCCATAATGTCTGCACGTTGTAGGCGTGGCTCTTCTATATTAAACCGTAAAGTCTTAAGGGTTTAATCATGCTACAAAATGTCATCTAATCTCTGCAACATTGTTCGCTTTTATAGTTTGCTTGGCCTACGTTGATTGCATAGGATTGCATGCACTTCCTAGAAATGGACACACATTTTTCATAAGAGAAAGTATTTGCATTGACGAGTGTAAAAAATATACTTACTTCGGCAAGCTCAGCCATTTCTTCTCTAACAGCAACCTGTTGCGGATCCGGAAAATTTGATAAATCAGACCTTTGTCACACAGACGCCCCGTTGAAAAGAACCCAACCCTGTTCTGCGGCAGATGATATATTAAACTCGATCAGAAATTGAACTTTGGATTAATGAATGGTAAATACGCATGCGCGGCTTTCGTGTATTGGATCACTATAATCACCTCATCACGTTATGCAAATAAGAGTGGGTATAAAGGCCAAACAGCTTGTTGATTTTAATGAATAATTAACTTTAATAAATTAACATGTGTAAATAATTCAGACTGGTAGCATTCCGCATGCTATGGTGCATTTTAAAAAGATAACATTGGACACAACAATGCAGACCTAGTAAAGCTGGTCACAGAGAGCATACAATTCTATTCAATTGATTCAGTATGGCTTTTCATTGGTCGGAAGTGTTTTCATGCATCAGGTGTATACAGACTATTATGCGGTAATCCTATACAAGAGCACTGCTCGGTTCTCTTCACCGACAATCAATCATAAGTGATGTCAGTCAGTGAGTCAGTCAGTAAGTCTGGTACCCAGACGACATTAGGCTTGCCCTCTGTGACCAGCACAAGTGCATTCGTCTAGTACAACTGCGTAAGCGCACACCAAATAAAAAAACAAATTTTGGACTTTTACTCGTCTCGGTGGCCGCTTATTCTTTTCGTAAAAACTTCTGAAGGAAGTGAGACGATGAGACGATGAAATGTTCGTCTCTTTCATGTTATCTGGTTGTCTCGCCTGCATATATAATATGTACTGATTTTGCCAACCCCTGAATTCAAATATCAAATATACTGATTTTCGATATTTTCCCAATGAGTCATACTGAGAGTCACACGACGTGGCATCACATAATATGCAGAGACCTCGCCAGACTAATCGATCCTAGGGGTTGAAATGTCAACAAATGGAGTCGGCTGAGATATCGTTGGGTTTTTTGGGGTGTTTTTTGGGCAATTCTTAGAACTCGTTTCAGCTTGAGAGGGTTTTCGAAAATTATGGTTGCATTGCAAGGACATCGAAGTTGTGAATTTTTGAGAATTTCTTCGCGATGTAATGATATCTCCGATAATTTTGCTTCCAAAATTTACCGAGTTAAAGAACAATTGAGGAGTTGGTAATAACAATACAGTTAACCATATTGTTTTACATTTGTACATTGTGACTTTGGAAGTATTACAACTTATTTGTCCTTATATTCTGTAGACAGGCACGTTCCGCGTTTGCATTTTTATCAGTAATTATAGGAATGTTGCCATGGTAGCAGACGAAATATGGACTTTGAGAAAATGTTTACGTGTCCAAATTGATCGGGTCCATATCGAAGCAGCTGGCTAGCTGGCTATAAGTATGTATACAAAATTACGACGTGTGGGCGATTTCTTTTCTCACATTTGCAGTTACACCTGAATTTCCTTGGTAATATACTATGAAGATTGTAATCATTGTAAGATTGGTTGAGACTCTCTTCTAAATGCGCATGCCCAGACCAATTAGGACATGCCTATTACAACATGAAGCTGAACGTTGAGTCTTTTCGGCGATGGTTGGGATTTGTCATGCAGTCGTGAGAAAGTCATTCTTTTGTTGAATGTGGGCGTAGATGTTGCTATAATCGGACTTTGAATGTATCATTAAATTTGTTGAAAAAATTCAAAAGAAAGTAAATATGAAGATTCTAATGCATGTACGTCATCCCGCATCTTCATATTTATGCTTGCCTCGATGCTCACTTCACTCAGTTTAAGCGATCCACTTTGTGTGACTCTGAACCGCCATTTCAAAAATAACGTCTCACACTAAAAATTACCAGACGTATGTGGCGCCCTTTCCCATGCAATGTGGGTAATTTTTAACCCGGCTTTCTTTGATCTCGAGATTGTTAAGTTGATCATTAACTTGTATCTCCGGTATTGAAGGGCTTAATGGCCACTTCTATGTGCAATTAGATGTATCGTGTGATACATATTCGTTATACCAGCACTTAGGTGTGTCAACAAAACTTATTGTACTTTGGTTGTTTGTCTGGCGAGATGTGTTTAATCTTCTGATCCGCTATCGGCTCTTGCGATACCACACCGAGGATATAATGTGGGATGGGCCTAATGCTACAATATGCATGACAAGAAAATGTTCATGCTCAGGCCAGAAGTGTTTTGATTTCTTGTATGAAATGATTACAGTTACTGTATGTTGTCAGTACAGCCAGTACATGTCTCATTATCAGAAAACCTGACTGAGTAATCATTCCGTAACTGGTGAGGGGTTAAAGGCATGGGCGTCGCCAGGATTTTTTTCTAGGGGGGGGGGTGGAGCACATTATTTCCCAGAATCATTGTACTTTCTCTAGCGTATTCTCAATTTATCATTTTTTTCGAGGATGGGCGGGGGACATTTGCCCACCCCACCCCCATTGACACCCCTGCGGACGCCCATGTTGTTAAATGTGCATTAACAGCAATATGACTTCGCACCTCTTTTTTTTTTTTTTTTTTTTTTTTGGTTGCAAGCGCCCCCCCCCCCCCTTGCCCCCTCCTGGCGATGCCCATGGTTAAAGGTTTTTTCGCCTTACATGAATTAGAACTACGGTTAAAGAAAGCGGTATTTCTTTTGAAGAAACCTTTCAAGTTACGTTGGGATTCGCAGTGGTGTTTTGGGAATTCACCCCGACCACACAGTACATGATGTAATACGAAAAAAGGGGAAATGGAATGTGTTGGATGCAAATATAATGCAAATTTAAATATGGAAACGAATGAAAAAGGGCTAAAAATGGGGCCAAGAACAGTATCCCAATTCAATTATGGCGGGAATTGCTGAAAAAAATAAAATGCCCTAGACAGACTTGAATGAAAACAATACATTTTGCTATTTAGCCAAGTCGATTGGTGGATCAAGATTCTAAAACGGTTCCTGGCCCTAATCACTAAATTACTAATAATGGGATTTTAAAATGAATATCACCGAAAACAGATCATGCCCATCCTCAAAAATCTATTTTAATACTATAATGACGTGATTGTTTTTAGCTTGGAGACCGTACTGCATGCTGTCTACAAAATTGGAAGTGGAGCCGTGGTATTTAATCAGAATATCATGGAGATTAACTAAGCTTGATGCCCACGCGTATAATCCTTTGCGACAACATGGCACAGGAACCAGATTTTAAAATCAACACGTGCTGCTACGAGGAGATGGAGTATGATTACGTCATTAGATGACGTAATGCGGTAAGTCGAATGTACAAAGTTCACAGACCATCCTCTTGCCCCCCCCCCCATAGTAACGCCACGTTTTCTCACAAGGACTGACCATTGTCGGTAACAGACCAACGCCCAGGTTTCTTCACGATTAGACCAGCTGTGAATGGATCTTCTCTCAGAAATGGTAAGATTTAAATTAATATTTTGTCTTATATTAATATCCGTAGGCATTGTGTACAAAAAAGTTTCATCTAGGCTAGATAATATTGACTGATTCCTGAAAACCTTTATCGACTTGCAAATGTTTTATTCAAATAGTTATGCGAGGTTAGTTTGAAAAATAGTCGGGACTTTCATTAAACGTTGGATAAGATATAGTGGTATTTAGAGGCCGTCGTCCAATGGGCCTTACTGTTTCTGAATTAAATCAAACAAGAAGGTTGTTTTTGCTTTTATCCCATAAAAAAATCAATGCTGCCGGACGAAAAATGATTTATGTAATCGATAATTTTATTATAAGCGTGCGTTAAGCGGAACAAATGCACAGCCGTTATTCATTTTCAGACCTCGGTTAATGTGTAATAGCTACATTTAAATATTGAAGTTAACCCTTCATATTAACATAATTTCTGCCAATTTCTTTTTAACCTTTTATAGGCTTCAGTGTAGTGCACCCATTCCCCTCTTTAGTCTCTCGATTCTTCATGATTATGCTAACGAACTGTATCTTTTTCTTCAGGAAAAGCCTAATTCGGGCTTTCAACTTCAAATTGGGTGTATGATCGGTAAAACAAATATCAAATTGTGTTTAATGTATACCCTGTTTAAAACCAAGTTCTACGCGGAAACTAAATACTTGTAGGCCTAGTTGTATAGTTTTCATTCCTAATGAGTAATTGTATACTTCTCAAGTATGGGTGGGAATTATGTTATCAAACAAAGTTGTACTCAAGCACATTGTTCAGCAGCGTTATCAGCCCTTGAAGGTTTTTAAAGGTTTTCGTGAACGAAATTGTTGCCAATTTCCTGTTTTATTTTCAGGCTACTGTCACGGCCGCCGCCAATTTCGACACTGACAGTGACTGTCAGATACTGAGAAAAGCCATGAAAGGACTTGGTAAGTAACGGAAAACCTATAGAGAAATCGACGCTCTGCACCTGGCATCGCAATATTGGAACATGATAGCCTTATTTAGAAAACCAAGGCTTACACAATGACTATATCATCATGCTGACTCTCCGTCAGCACAAAGTCTTCATAAATGTTCGATTACATTTCTCTTTGTAAAGGATCATAAACCAGAATTATCTTTTCTCAAACGAAACTCATAAAAGCCGCATTTTGTACAATCCGAAGGAGGGAAATAATTATTAACGAAATGTTCCATGCAGTGCCCCGTAGCTTTCAGATGCGTTTCTGAGCTAGTTTCACCTTGTTTTTTTCATATTTTCCTAGCAATATAGATATTTTGAATGAGACGTAGAACGAAAGAAATCAACCAGTGTTTAGTTATTGAAAACAATCTTCTCAAATTCGAATTATTGGCTGCAAGACAACAGTTCGGCTCTTGCAGGACGAGTTCATTTATGCGCGAAATGAAAGCAAAACATACAATTTGAAGATTCGTTTAGGAAAAACGCGGGTTTTTTTTTTTACTTTAATAATATTCGTGTAGTAATTAACCTCCAACACAAATTGCAAAATAAACGTCCAGCCCCGCCACGCTAATTTCATATGCAAACATGTTTTCCACTCATGTTTGCTTGAATAAAAAAATGCGACCTTTGTACTCGACAACATGATCCATGCTACGAGATAGCCGCGGCAACCATTGATAATTGTTATCTGTAAAGCAACAGATGAGATAAGGGTATTGGGATTTTTTTTCATCTCGAGTTGCACTTATGGACCATACCTTGATCACCACAGAAAAGGATCAGTTTTGAAAATTACACTTAGGAACAACCTAAATATGATAATAATTAATATTGGAAGATGTGATACATGAGTTTGATTTTGACACCAACTACATGGTCATTCCTATTGAGGATGACAGGGTCATTATAATGGGAGAAATTCAATGTAATTCAATGAAACTCAATGAAATGTCAATTGTTAACATGTTAGTACAAATATAAAGAAACTACAAAATGAATGAACCCTCAATTACCAGACGAGAAAACTACCATTTCATGACCTTTAAAAAGAATGTGAAAGACTGTTTCCAGCCTCCTTTATCGAACAACACATCAATCCACTGTCATAAAATGTAACGATTAACTTTTTAACAAGTGCGAGTGCACAATAAGCTCTGGCGAAAAATGCGACGCCGATGGCACATAAGGAACACCATACTTTTGGTCAATTTTTGGAACAGGCAGACAGACCATCCGACCGACAGACCGCCCGACAGACCGATCACCAAGTGACATGTAGAAACTCCTGCGAGAGCTTAAAAGTCGCACCCCGCCCACCTTTTTGGGGACATTTCCTCCTTCTGGATACCGTTCAACCACTACACAAAATGGCGTCCACCTTATTCGAGGAAGATGTTGTACAGCGCAAGTGCAATTGCACAATAAACTGTGGCCGTGTTGCAAAAAAGTTTTGCATGAAAGTCTTGCATGAATTTGATCAAAATGATCCCTGCCAGAGCTGAAAAATGCGACGCCGAAAATTCAACTCAGATGGCATATATGGAACACCACACTTTTGGTCAATTTACGGGGATAAACAGAGAGACAGAGAGACAGACCGACCGACCGACCGACCACCTTGTAGAATCTCTTGCCAGAGCTTAGCTTAGACATATATCATTGGTCAGTTTTCTAAATGCTGGAAATCAGAGTTTTAATCCAGTCGCACTTCTTGTCCACTTTATTACACGAATGTTTTTCGTCCTCACATCCAGGAACTGATGAGAAGGCTATTGTTGATATCCTGGCGAATCGATCCAACGCACAACGTCAGGAGCTGAAAGTGAAATTCAAGGCTTCATTCGGCAGGGTGAGTGGTCTCAAGACCTCATGAACCGGGTTAAAGACGAAGTTCAAATTAGCGCTCAAACCGAGGCTATCAGTGCAAAGCCATTGTATGAATGGAGGACCTTTGTTTTTATATTTCTGGGGAGTGTATGTGGTTCGTGACTCATGATCAGAGGGTCGGGGTTCAAATCCAGCTGCTGGTCATATGTTGTGTCCTTGGGCAAGCCACTTCACCCCCACTTGCCTCTCTCCACCCAGGAGTATAAATGGGTACCGGCATTAGCTGGTGAGTAACCTGCGATGGACTAGCATCCCATCCAGGGGGAATAGAAATATTCTCAGTCGTTCATGCTACTGAAACCGGAGATAAACACTGGCCTGATGGGCCACATTGGCTCAGACTTTATGGTTTCAACTTTTCTTTTTTGAATTCTCTCAACAAAGACAGTACTGATGCACTCGTCCTGAGTGCCATTTTGAAATTCCTCTCTTGTGAAGTGTTTTGAGACCAATACCATTGATGGAAAGCGCTATTTTATTACACATTATTGTTGATATTCTTTTTAATTTTGCTTGAAGGACTTGGTGAAAGATCTCAAGAGTGAGTTGGGAGGGAACTTCGAGGACACCGTCCTAGCAATGATGGACCTGCCTGCGGTCTTCGATGCAAGGTGCCTCAAGAAAGCTATGAAGGTATGAAGCTAAGAAGACACAAGCCTAAATGTGATTTCGCTTTCATTGACTCTGGCAACCCTATAATAAATTGGCAGAGAAGTGTTTTTATGTTACAATGAGGTGCCTATACTCCATGAAAAGACATTTCGTTTAGCTTTCATTTTAATCATTTTTGTTATAATCTTATTTTTTTCTTTGTATAGGGCATTGGAACTGATGAGTCTGTGTTGATTGAGATCATGTGCACCAGAAGCAAGGCGGTAAGTATATTTTAGGGAACATTGTGATTTTTCGCACAGTCCTGTCTGATGTCGCTTAACGAGATTGTATTTATACTAAACTTTATAATTAAAGAATTGCAAACTTGGAACCTTTTCTGTCACGTATTGCTATGATAACTAGTTATTTTCTATTTTTAAATAAAGAGACATGTTCGCTCATATTGTGAGATTTGAGATTTTGAGATGAACCTTTCGTCGTTGAATACATGCTCATAAGTTTGAAAAATGGATAATAATTACCGTAATTTTAATTTTTCTTACAGCAACTTGCCGCCATGAAAGCTGCTTACAAAGCTGGTAAGTTCACTCTTTTTCCTACGAAGTTCTTTTATTTGAAGTATTAAGCGCCGTTAAATGTGCATTTAATTGAATTGACTTGTTCCTGAAATTCAATGTTTCTTTCAATTCTAATCTTGGCAGCATTTGGCAAGGATCTGGAGAGTGCGCTGGAGAGTGAGACTAGCGGTGACTTTAAACGCGTTCTGGTTGGCCTTTGTGCTGTAAGTGTAGACGCTGATTGGTCAATTGAGTAGAGCTGACGTCAGCAAATAGACGTTACTCAGACTAGGCCTAAAGAAGAGCATTCCCATCCCCCATCCCCCACCGTAGGCCACCAACAAAAATAAATAAAGAAATGCCCTGCTACTAGTTGTATTCAAAGAATTGAAAACATAATGTACATTTACGAAGTCATGTTAAAATTCCAGGAATTCTTTTTTGAGGGGGGGGGGGGTTATCGCTTGACGTATTTGATGATATTATGCAAGTAAAATGAGCACTTTTGAGCTTTTTATGAAAGGAAATTCTAGTAATTTTTGTGATTTATTTTCAGGGTGGCAGAGACGAAGGTACAGGCGTCGAGGAGGGGAAAGTACAGGAGGACGCCGAAGCCCTGATGGAGGTAAATTTTATTTTGGACAAAATAAATCCTTTGTAAATGTAAACTTCATTTAAATCATCACTTAAGGAGACAGAGAGTGTACTGGAAGCAAGTCTATGCTTTCTATAGAATGTACGAATTTCAAATGTACTTGCATCGAGATGGAAAGATTTGTTTGTGGCACTTTTATGAAATGAACTTTGATGTTATTGTTTTTTTGTAGGCTGCTAAGGGTCTAGGAACGGACGAGTCTGAGTTCCAGCGGATCCTTGTGACGAGAAGCCCCCTTCACTTGAGGGCGGTATTTAAAGCTTATGAACAGGTAAAAAAGCTGGATTTAAGAGACATCAATTATATAAATTGTATATATTTTGGCCACTTGTCAATTTCTGCTGAGCATTATTAATTGAATGCTCAGTACATGTATGCGCTTAGTCTCCCATGAAATATTGCCTTTTGTGCATAGCATAGACACATGCAATGTCTACAGGTGGTCACCCTATTAATTAAAGAGACAATTTTTTTCAAACTGTGACATGTGTTCACTTGTTCTTCCAGATTGCTGGAAAAACCATCGATGATACCATCAATAGCGAGATGGGAGGAAGTCTACGCAAGGCCTACTCGACAATTGGTAAATCATGTCCTATTTCCATTTTTTTGTAACAGTGTACACTCTTTTAAAAAAAAAACTTGATTTAAAAAAATATTTTCTAAGATTTCACCTGAAATTTTTTAATCACATAACAACAATGATCTTAAGAGAAAATGGATTCTTGTTCATCCCCCTCTTTCTTGACCCAGTTGGTTTCTTCCAACATCCGATGGAGTTCTTCGCTGATCAGCTGAACAAGGCCATGAAGGGTCTGGGCACAGACGAGGACCACCTGATACGCATCATTGTATCACGCTCAGAGGTAAGGGAATAGGCTGGTATCGGAGCACATGCAATTAAACACGTTGATGATATGGGGCGGCATTGATGGCGCAATTCTGCACTTTATGTCTGACTCATTTACACCGTTGATGGCGCAATTCTGCATTGAGTCCATGGCGGGCGCTTTTACAGCCCTTCGCTCGTACCCCCGACCAGCAAAACAGGACGCTGAGATACTCTGATGAGCTTCACAGAATCTTGTGAAGGAAGTGGCCTATGACCTTTATATAAAGCATCTGGCTGCAGCTGTTCAAGACCGCAGTTAAACAATGTGCGCAAATGCTATCCGAAAACTTCCCATGGAAATACACACTTTCCATACCGGATGTGATTTCTGTTTCATTGCGGACCATGTGGACAACATTTTGAGCGTCACATAATGCAATCCGACCGTTCGTGATTCGAAACGGAGCCTGAGCAAGTGACAGGAATTTTCAACACAGATAAGTTTTACAGAATTTCCTACATTATTCCGCTTTTCAACGAAAAAAACCTCTCTAAACTGGAATAAAAGAGTAATAAATCGGTCTTAACGGCCGTTTCAATCCTTGCAGAGTCATGACCGTGATGACGCGCAGGTCACAAGTCTCGCAAAATCCAACCAATCAGAGCGTGAATTCATCAGAGTATCCCAGCGTCCTGTTTGCTGGGGGGGGGGGGGGGGGGGGGTGGTACGAGCGAATTTACAGCCCATGCCATGTCGTACAGTGCGTGCTACAGTAGTCTTAATTCCCCCGACAGTTTCGTTGACAAAGTGGTAATATCATTATTAGCTAACTTATTAGAATGTCTTTGTTTTATATTTTAGATCGATCTTGGTGGTATCAAGGCGGCTTACGCCCTCAAGTACGGCAAAGTTCTGGAGGGCGCTATCGCAAGCGAATGCGGTGGAGATTTCAAGAATGTCCTGGTCACATTGACATCATGAGATAATTTATTACCAATCTCTTTACAAATCTGCTTGTTGTTTTTTTCATTATAAAATTGTTACCTAATTATAAATTGATTCGTTGTATGTAAGTGGGCATCATGTGCTATCTTGAAGGAAGCCTTGTGCAAATCAGAATTTAACAAACTATTTTGAAATGTTTAGAGCTGTGTTTATAATGCTTAGTTGAACACTTTTATGGTTTTGATTTTTCGGATTGACGCGTATTTTTGTCTTAATGTGAACGACTTCAAATTTGGATGTGGTAAAATGTAACAGTCTTTTTCGAAGAGAGACTGTCATGTATTCGTCAGTTGGTAGTATCGTGAAAAGCCGCTTTTTGCAAGACAACATAATAAGCTCCAATATTTTCCAAGTCTAAAAAATGTTGACTGAAGTAAAACTTGCTGCTTTGTTAAATCAACATGATTCTAAGATTTTATAATAAACTTGCTACGTGAAGTAAGTTACAAAATTGTTGTTTTCCTTCTGGTTTTGTGTATGATTAAATGCTGACCTTGATTTGTGACATTTGTCTACGTGACACTATGACCGTAGCCCTGCAGTCTTAAAGGTTAACACAAAATATCCGGCTCAAGTTATTAGGCTACTGGTTTACGGGAAACGGAGTTATGAACAGGATGTGCCATTAACCTAAGGAAATAAACTTGCTCTTTTTGTAAGTCTGTTATGCATGATAATAACAACAAACAGGTCATGGTACAAAACGCGGACCAAAAATGCGTTTACAGAAAGGTCGCGGCTTTTGTCAAAAAGTGATGGTTCGTTTCACTTTCTGTGTTGTGTTGGCCATGAGATCGAATGTTTCCGTTTACTGTATGCAAACAATTTATCAACGTAACCCGTCAGCTTTGGTTTTTTTTTTAAGTTTGACTTTATGTTAGCCTCTAGTAAGGACTCGTTATAGACAGATAAATATGAAAGAGAAATCAATAAGTTAGAGGGTACATCACCTTTGATCTCAGCAAAAGCAAATAGGGAGACAAAATGACATGCGCAATTTATCTCCGATAACAAACAAGACTTTATTTTTAAATGGCCGTGTATCGTATGACCGAACACGTATACATGAGGAAGAAGGGAAAGATTTCACTCGTCCACTGAAGCACTGATCTGACAACAGTATCGGCCTGAATATTCCCGCACTATGGTAAGTTGATCTTTTGATTATATACAGAACGTGAACTTTGAAAGTAACCGTCCGGAATGTAATACATGCATTGTGAATGAACCGCCCCCAACTGTAGATAGGCTAATTATAGGCCTAGTAATGTTTAACCAATATGGGGCGTGGCAAGAACCTATTAATTATGTGTTTGTACAAGCATGCATGTCTGTTCCAATCTCCATGACACAAGATATGGCTGCATGTGTACAGTAATATCTGTATAAGAATCTAACATATTCGAAATGCATTGACGAGCGACTGAAAAGATTCTATCAACGACGTTGTCCTAAGTGCATGTGTTTATGTAGGCCTATTTTCGTGGTGTCCTTTCAATGACACTAAGTTATACGCATTTCAAGCCGTCAAAGTGACACCAAACATTTGGAAGCCTATTTTGAGGGTGGTTTAAATCAACTGTTTTTCTACTGTAGGCAGTAACTTGCATCCCGGGTGTGCAAACCCCAATAGAAATTGTATGTAGTATTTTATATTATGCTCATGTGAGGTCAGCTATGTTCTTAAAATAGCCCATAATCTTGCTAGTTTATTGGGCGAGGAAGTATGATTCCTACATGAGGAATCAATACATGTATATGTAGAGATAAACATGATTTCAAACTTTGTTGCTGAATATAATTGCATTTTGTTCCATTGTTCCTCCTGGAACAAAATGAATGTATGTTACTATTGAAACATTTTCATGTAATTCGCGGAATGCAATAATGATGTCTGTGCAGAACGCAGTAAAACCATATGGCAGACAGATGTCACAATGGACCACTCACGTCAATTACATAAGTCGATTAATTTAATCAGGAGCGACTGCGTTGTTTTCTCCCATTTCACTTCACATAAGCAGCATACATTTACAACAACGTATGTTAATGTGTGTGGGAACGCATAGTTTCATCCAAAACTCATACTTCCTTGTTTCACACTCATGCTAGATCCGGGGAAATGTATGAGTCAGATATTGTATTTTGCTGCGGCTTAAGTGGTTATAACTGGTTTCATAAAGGGCTCATTCATTTTAGTAAGCCTTGAGACTATCATCCATATTTCGAGTATCATGCCCGCCAAATCTATTAAAATCTTTTCATTTTGTGCTCCCCGCCCTGAAAAACATTATGTGTCTGCAAGCTTTCATTAAAGTATTTTGTGTAATTGAAAGAGAAACCTGCTTGTTTCCCTATGAAATGAGTATCTTTCCCTGACAATTTTAATTCATTTTTAAGAATTATAGAAACAATAAGGGACTATTATAGTGAAAAGTGAAAAGTTGTTGTTGAGCCAAAAAAGATAAAAAGTGCAGTTTGGTGAATTATATGCCAACGATTTCCGTCTAGATATAGTCCTTTTGTCAGTCTCAAAATACTTAGAGTGATAAGGCATTGTATTCTTCAATATGCAGGCAACCGTAACCCCAGCAGCCAACTTCGACAAAGATCATGACACCCAAGCCCTGCGAAAAGCCATGAAAGGCTTAGGTAAGTTGATTGGGCTTTCATGAGCTCATCAAGCAGGGAAAATACTGGGAATTTCCCGGCCTTGGAAAATCAGCAAAGCGTGGAGGGGAAGCCAGTCAGGTGATGGGTAGGGCAGGGGTTGCAAGAGATCATTGGACGCTATTGGCGCTCTTCATTAGACGTGTACGTACACAGCCGCAAACATTGACCCACAAACATGTGCAGCGTCACTACTCCACTGAAGCTACATTCGTTTGACAAATGAGGGCGTTGCAGCGAAACAATAATCCTGTTTGTTGAAACAGTTTACTAATAGTTACATAACGGTCCATTACAGCGTCCCCAATAGTTCAGAAATGTCCTATTGATTTCTTTTATAAATTCAGCTTGTTTATTATCACATTGCAGGCACAGACGAGCAGGCTATTATCGATGTCCTCAGCAGTCGAAGCAATGCACAGAGACAGGAGCTGATAATACAATTCAAGAGCTCCTATGGCAGAGTAAGGTCAAGCCATGTTGTTGAGTCAGGGTACTAAACTATTGAATCTGAAATTTACTCGAACCCCCTCCCCCACCCTACTCCAGACCCTGTCCATCCCTCCCTTATGCACCCCCCCCCCAAGTTTTGGGAGGCAAGAAATTAACGTTATAATAATAACAATCCATTTAGTGCCTTCCTCCAGAAAACGAGCCCCCAATGACCCTTTCAATTTTTAGTAATAAGCCACAATTAATGCTCACGTCTTTAAATAAACCTTCATCACTCATCTCTCAGACCATAATACAATTACCATCAGTTCCTTAATTTTCTTAGGTTTTTACTGAAATTAATATATCCATATCCGCGTGTAATAACTATATCATTGATCTTCCCTAACGATAAACAGGATTTAGTGAAAGACTTGAAGAGTGAACTCGGAGGACATTTTGAGGATGCTATTCTGGCCCTGATGGAGCGTCCTCATGTGTACGATGCCCAGTGTCTCAAGAAAGCAATGAAGGTAAATCCGGCAGCAACTATTATTACAAGACATTACTGAGGCGCGCACTTGCATTTTGAATATCTGAATAATATCTGCATAATTCTCTGGATACAGTAATGTTTCAGTAACCTTCCAAACTGAATTTTCCATTTAATGCAGTTTAATGTAAGAACACCTTCCTAAAACAATACAATAATATCAAATATATTCAGAATCATGATTTTACTTTATTTTTGTATCCATAGGTGAGGAAACCTGATTTTTGTGGCAGAAATTAAGTTGTCCATTTTTAATTTGATTTTGTCTGCTAGGGTCTGGGGACTGACGAGGACACGTTGATTGAGATCATGTGTGCAAGGAACAACGCGGTAAGCTGAATATAATATTTGCAAAAAATCTTTTAACATGCCAATAATTCATTGACAAAAACTGAAACTAACACGGAACCAAATCAATTTCGTTTTTGTAAAATTACTCCGAAGTTTAATTTTTCATGTTGTTCTTTATTCTGTTCACAGGAAATAAAGGCAATAAAAGAGGCCTATAAAAAAGGTAAGGGTTCTTCCAGTTGTTAGTCTCGTGTTTTTTTCAGGGCATTCATTTTTTTTTAGTTTGTCTTTTGAACTAAACATTCATGCATGCTAATAAAGGGGAAAATGTAATCAGTTTAATAGCATATGATTGCCCAGCTGTTGGACATAGATATTTATATCTGTTTTGTATCTGTTTTGTACAAGCGAGGCTGGCTATCAAGTAGAGACTATGTTGCGTATTACATAGAATCTATTCGACTAAAGCTTGTTACTGCAGCCTTTCTTTCAATCCAACAGCCATATTGGAGAATCTTCTTTCTGGAATTAGGAATTGAACCTTACTGGAAAAGATAGTTCCCAATCAGGGTTGATATAAGGAAAGGCATTATTGGTAAAGCTTAAGCAAAACATGATGAAATGATAATAGTTCCCGGGTTTTTCTTATTTATAAATATCATATAGAGTTTAAGGGTGACCTAGAGAAAGCTCTGGCTAGTGAGACCAGCGGAGACTTCAAACGTGTTCTGATTGGCCTGTGCACGGTAAGATAATTGTTTTGATAAATCAACATCGATAAACAACTTAATGAATCAAATTAAATCAAATTAAATTAGGTTTTGCCCTAACTGAAACATGTTCATTTCCGTCTAAACCTTTTGGATATTTTACCCCCAAAACGGCAGCATTGGTTTACTTGTTTCTCATCTGTGATTGTTTTTTTTTTCCTCAAGGCTGGGAGAGATGAAACTGCGGCGGTAAATATTGAGAAAGTGCGAGAGGACGCGATGGCTCTCCAAACGGTAACATGCTTTATATAGAGTATAATTAAACACATCAATTTCCACAACATTATGCAGTGATAACAACAAATTAAGATGAGCAATCAGCTATATACAGCGCATCAACTGTTATTGAAAACAAGTATTATTTTTATTGAGTAGGATATTTGGAATAATTGATGCATGCGGTTATATTATTTTTATAACAGGCAGCCAAAGGATTTGGCACGGACGAGTCTGAGTTCCAGCGCATACTCGTGTCCAGGTCAAAGGAGCATCTGAAGGCTCTCTTCGATGAGTATGAAAAGGTACGAGGCTGTTAAGGGACAGGGTTACATTTCAAATTTATAGAGATAGAAACATGTATTCATTTTGCAGAGCCTTAAAAGTCATGAAATTTTTTTTTAGGCTGTGTAAATGCAATGGCTTTTACGGATGTCGCTAGAGCCTCATTTCAGATACGCTCGCTTTCCACGACTTTCACGTATTCTGCGAATTTCATTAATCAGTTTTTATGCTAAGATATGATTGTTTTTATATGGAAACCGATTTTTCTTTATTTTTGTAGCTGACCGGGAAAGCCATTGAGGCCACCATTAAGAGCGAGATGTCTGGAAATCTGAAGACTGCCTATCTAACCATTGGTAAGTGAATGTCTGTGATTCGCCATAATGTCGGTTGTTAAATATTGATGTGATTGTGGATGCGACTTCAGTTATTACCATTGACACGTAACAGTCAATAGCCACAGCCATTTTTTTTGGGGGGGGTCAGAAATTTCAAATTGCGCCCTCTATTTTGTCCACCATATCTCAATAAGGCTATTTATTATTTTATTGTTCTTCGAATGGTTTGAAGGCCACATATTAAGATCAATTGCCTCAGCCAGCTCTTCGCTTCTGGTGACACAGATCAGGAGTGGATTTTATCTACACTGATTTCAAATAAATGCAGAATTCAAAGCTAGTGTTCGTGTTTTCGTGCCAACTAATTGTGGGATGTGTTTCTCCGTTTTTTTCTCTTCAGTTGCCTTTTTCCGGAGTCCGGTTCAGTTCTACGCTGATCAGCTGCAGAAAGCTATGAAAGGCGTGGGAACTGATGAAAGACAACTGATTCGCATCATCGTGTCCCGTTGCGAGGTCAGTCAGACAATATTCGTACAATTTCAAGACAACTTTAGATGAAATTGCTGTGAGCTTCGACTTAATATTAGGAGTTCTCCCTACCATTATTATACCCAATTATCGTCACTTATTTCTTCTCAGGTGGATCTGGGACACATCAAGACCGCCTACACGGCCAAGCACGGCAAGTCGCTGGCCGAAGCCATCAAAAGTGAAACGAGTGGAGACTTCCGTAAAATCCTGATCGCACTCGTTGGGTCACCGTAGAGGGGGCTACACTTTTACAATGCTAGAGGGCGCTACGTTGGCAGGAACAACTGATATAATATTATTAGAGCATGTCTTTAGTTTATAGGTAGGGTTTTTGTATTAAACAAAACTCGGCGCTAGATTAAATGTATCAAGAAGAAACATTTTCTAACTTGATTGGCAACTGTAGGGTAGTATTTAGCAAGGGCACATTGAGCTCTAAATAGGAATATTGAATATGGGCATTTATCATTTGGGACACGGTGTTTCACTGATGGTTAAAAAGAAACCGAAAACTTTAACCTATTTTTATTAATCATGAATTACAAAAGTGACGAAAACAGTGAATTTGTATAGCAATATTCATTACTTTTATTTCCACTTTCATTTGCAGTTCGGTAAATTTTGTGGATTTCACAGGGTTTTCAGTATTTGTTTTTAATGATTTGTCAGTTCCTGGATATTACAGTTACTATATCATAGCCGTTGGACTACATTGTATAATCGATTATTTTTTTATACATATCCTATTTTTTATTACACCATTTCATTTTGTTAATATAATTCTACACGTGCAAATACGAGTCTTTCATAGGTCCGAGAGTCTTTGCTATCAAAGGGAATTAAACAAGAAATCATCTTGAACTCAATAGGAGTACATTATAATCTAATTTAGTGAAACAGAAAGGTTTAAAATATGCATGGAGTAGGCAAAACTTATACAAACCCATACCATCATTTAATATTTAACAAATATTTTCATTTTTCCGCAAAGCCTATTTACGTTCAAGTTTATACTTCCCATAAACACCTAAAACGCCTGAACGTTGTCAATCAAAAATGACGTTTATTATCCTACTCCGAGAAAAAGGTCAACCATTTTATTGGATTTCTAGGGAGTGTTTTGCATAATTACATTTCTTTATTTAATACATAAACGTAATTACATGAAAATGGTGAATTTTCTTCTACAAACTGTTTGTTTTAACTGTAAAGTTTTTATTTGCAATATAAACTTACCTAGTTCTTAAATCATATTAGATGTGTCGAGTGTTTAATGAATAACGGAATGTTATATCGAGGTGCATCACAAAGACAATGACTGTATGTAGGATAACAACAAAATAAAAATCCAGCCTCACTATTTTTGTTATACTGTGCGCCCCAAAATGTCGGAAATCCGTTCATTATGTCTCCAAGTAATACCAATGCACTGGCATCTCCGACATTTTTTCGACCATTTTGCGAACTCAAGACTGTTTGGTCTTGTAAATGTTTTCCAAGAATATTTGGCAAAAGAGCTTTATGGTTCCTCACACCTCAGCTAAATTGTTGCCAACAAATGTCAAGGATTGCACACACAAAATCAATAGCCTCTTTTTTTTGCGATGAGGATTTTTCTTGTTAACATTTGCATTTTTAGATTAAATTTTAAGAACTTGGGTGGCATGTATCACCGTCCACTATCCGGAGAAGCAGATCCCTGTAAGCTCCGCTCGTGTCGTCTTTGATGAATTGACCCAGCGACTGCCCGTAATTGGCCAGGAAAATCTCTTTAATTTTGGCGAGGTCGATCTGAAGAGAAAACCGTTCAAAAGTTATTGTATGAGCAAGAGATGGGTTCATTCAGGACCAATGTCTGTCCATGCGCGAATTGATATTTTGCATAAATTACGGTGCGCCGTCCTTTATAGGGCGTGGCCAATTCAAATTTTATTGCTGCTGGTGTAGAAAAGAAAATGCTTCCATTTTCTTGGAGAATGGGAATTTAAGATAAGTTTCCTTGTTCACAGTTTTTGATTAAATAAACTTGATTCTAATTATCGAATAGATGATTTGCTTCTGTAGGCCTGTGTTTCCTCACTCAACATTCACATACTCATTTAAAACGATTAGTGGATCGGGAAGACATAGGCCTAAGCTAAAACCACGAATAATAAAATGTGTTTGCGTATGCACGATAAACAACCACAACTTGAAATTCAGTACACGCAACTAGGCTTGAAAGCTTTCAATTGCAGAGCGTCGATTCTTTTTGAAAATGGAATCGAAAGATTTATACCTCAGCTCGGGAAACAACGCATCGGATTAGCATCTCATCATTGGTGCCTAATCCCTTCATAGACTTGTACAGTCGCTCGGCAAAGAAGGACTGAGTGTCACGAACGCTCTTTACTAAAACAAAGTCGAGAAAAAATAGAGATGGGTTTTAAAATGATGTATTGTATGATGAAACAAAGTATATGACTAAGAAAATACAGTCTTCCTGGCTATATTTCCTGTCATGAAATGACTTTATTATATCTATAGTCCCCTGGGATGCCAGTCAAGGTTACACCCAGCTAATGCCGGTACCCGCACGTTTGAGTGTAGTTAAGAAGGACTAGTCAAAACGGATTGTGATAATCATTTTACCGAGAGAGAGGAAGCCATCCTGTAAGTCCCCGGATGTCTCACTGATGATAGCGCCCTCTATACCCTTGTCAGAGATCTGTGATTAAAAAATCGATAAAAAATAGTCTGATGTTAATATTACAAATATTATTTTGGAAGCCGAACCGCGATTTATTTAAGAAAATCTCTGCAACATATAGTCCAATAATTAACATAAATTAAAGTCCAACAGCATACATGTAAAAGTGAAACTGTTTCAAAAGAAAGAGCCACTGTGTTTGAGATATGTCTTCCATTGTACCCACCTTGTCGTACTCATCAAAGATGGCGCGAAGTTGGGCATAGCTTTGCGTTGCCAGGATACGGTTAAAGACGGCCTCATCTGTACCCCAGCGTGCCTCACCGGCCTATAATGGAGAAAACGAAAATCGTTTGGTTAAAGTCCCGGGACATAATGACGACACGGTTTGTTTACATGTGCGCTTTCAAAGGGGAGCTTTGGGCCCCCTCGTCCCGCCTGGCTCCCAGCGAAAGCGCACATTCGCCATATGCATACAAAATAATACAGGTTGTCAACAAAATTCAAGACTGCTCTTGTTTCTGGGCAATTAAGCATTATACACAGGGCACACAGTAGTTTCTACAATGTAAATGTACATGTGCACTGTAATTTTTAACTGTTGAAAATATATACTAGCAATGTATACGAGAAAACATCAAAGTCAAGCGCTGCCAGCATTTTTATCGTTGGGCCCTGGGAAGAACTGCAATAATTTTTATGACAGTTTTTTCGAGGCAAGCGATGTTTTTATTAAAAAAATAGTGCACTCTTCTTAAAATGTTGAGCACTTGCGTTGCTTCAAATTAAACCCAAAAAATGCACAAAAGTGATACCCTGAATGAAGGCTTACTTACGTCAAAAATTGCTTGGGCGTCAGCCTTTGCTTTTTCTTGGTCCACTGATCTATTTTCGTCTCTGCCAGCCTAAATCATGATAGAAGATTATTCATTTAGGATTAATAATGGGTTCATTTTGAGTTTCTATATTTTTTAGGGAATCCCTTAACTGTAATGTTGACATAAAGTGACATGCCATCTACGTCTATCTCTTTTTTTAGTACAAGATAAATTGATAGAAATATGCACAACAAAGGTTTTGGGGAGTATATGTATTCATGGCCCCTTAAACGTCCGTTCGTTGGTCTCACCGAGCACATAGATAACATCAGCCGTCTAAAATGTCCACTGGTATCCCCGGCAACATCCTCCTCCAAGTCACGTTTGTAAGCTTGGGAGAAAACAAAAACCATGATTCAGTTTAACTTAAGAATGAATGAAGATTTCAGAGAATTGCAAAGGCGAGCTCAAAAGTAATGCAGTTTTCATATTGAGATAACAAAGGAGTCTATCTTATTTAAAAAGAACTTACCATTTTTGTAATGGACTTTGATTTCCTTTATTTCCTGCATGTAAGAACATGGGAGAGACTCTAAGATAGTTTCTTAGTTTAATCAACTCAGTGAATGCATTTATTCTTTCCGTAATGTCGAGAAATAAGAAACAAGCCCGACTTGATCCTTACAAGTGCTCACGAATGATTCTGTCACGTTTTTAAGTGTGTGGCTTTTTCCGAAAATGGTATAAATGAAAGCCTTCAAAATCATCCTACAAAATCTGAAATAATCCTATTATTTTCATACAGCATGCCGTACGTTTTCATACTTCGTCATTACTGCAAAAATCGTAATTAAATCAATGGCAGTCTTTAGTCCAATCATTGGAAGAATGATGACAAAGAATGCTTTTAACTTAACTTGAGAGACCAGATGACGTGTGATGACTTGGTACTAATAATACAACATGCATAGAAACGGCCCGTACATGATCATCAATATGAACTTGAAAAGAACAATAATACCTCATTATCCTTCGTGCAGAGAACTTCGACGAGTGCCTCCTCGTCCGTTCCTAGTCCCTTAATTGTAAAATTAAAGACAGTGAGTTATTCGTCAAGAGAATGATTATATCTCACTCACTTGAGATGTCTCAGCAGTTTACTTCCCTCTCAATGTGTTGCTAGAGTTTCCCAAATGTGTTCAAATAATTAATCACACGGTTTTTAATACATGTACTTTGAATCTAAAAGCTGGTCGTATAACTTTTGTGAATTTGCGTGATTGGTTTTACAAATTGAACATAGGAGAATTTTGCAAGCACGAAATGTATCACCGAGAAGATGAAAGTGGGTCACTCCACATTTTATTATTGTAAACTTATTTTATAGGATGTGTACACTGTGAAAATGCTATTTATAAGACACTTTTGAAACGCATGGCTGTATTCTATACCCGCTTTTTCGCAATGTTGAGTTTTTGGCAGGTCGGTCGGTCGGTTGGTCGGTCGGTCGATCGGTCGGTCAGTCAGGGAAAAAGTTGGTCAGGTAAAAAGATGACTATAGGCTTACCCCTTTGGGACCAAAAAAAATCTTGAAGAAATAAGAACTCCTCTTCAATATTAAAAATCAAAACTTCAATCGCTTGAGTACATGCCTTTATGGCTTCGTACAGACAGCGTGCGTAATATTCAACAGGTGGGTCCATCAATGCACGAACTGTACGTCGATAATTGCAACTCAGTTTGCTTTGCAGATGCTCTGTAAGCTCCTGTAAAAAAAAAAAAGGCTGACGGTGTTAGTAATTTTAAGAAACAAAAGTGTCAAAGTATTAACGTACCACTTGAAATAACATGAAGTAATAGTTACGAAAATTGAAAATTATGTTCTATTGACCTCTCAGTTTATAGCAATGTATATTGCACTTGCAAATTAACATACCAACGCGGGATCTCGCGTGACGCCATTTAGTTTCTTCCGATTCCCACAATGCACTGCGGTGTGTCTACATTATCTACATTTCGATGTATAGGCCACTCTAATTTTTGATTTACAGTCGTCTGATATATGAAGATGTGATGATCACTGAATTTTGGAACGAGGTTGTGTTTTTTATACGAAACTGACCCGGCCGAATGCCGTCTTGTAGTATGCCCGTATGTGCTGGCGCTGTGCGTTGGATCGGGACGCCAATACATCAATAATGGCTTTATCATCAGTACCTGCAAATAAAAGAATAAACACTAGAGGTCAAGGCGTTTGTTGAGTTTCACTGTAAAAAAAAAATCCGTACAATTTACGGCCGTTTGACTGTAAAAGTGAACGATATTATTCCGTAGTCCTAGTAGCGTTCTTTTGTTTTGGATGGTTAATCATGACGGTTCGTCATGACAGCTCGTCATGACCGTCGTCCTGTCCAATCACATTCCTCGCTGAAACAAAGGGGCGTGATCAATAAAACTTGGCCAATCAACTGTCTCCTCTATACGGTAACCTTTGTCATTCGTAATAAAGACTTTAGAAGGCAACAACAATGCAATAACAATGGAAATTGAAATCGAATGCAACTTTGGAAATTGAAAGCAAGCCCAGTTGCTCACTTTTAATGAGATTAGTTTCAAATGAGGTACAAGGCCATAGGCCCTACATATTTATTTACCACGCAATGTTTAAAATTTTAAATGAAACGGAGCAGGAAGAAAACTCTTTCGTGCAGGGACTGTCTTGGGGCGCCGATGAACTCGTACAGAAATATCAGGGATTACAGGGTTTATTGCGAGAATCAATTGGCAAACTGTCACCACTACATGTAGTTTTGAACCCAGTGCATGTGTTTATATACTCTGTACATGTGGATTCAAACCTCATTTTGAAAGGGCATATCAAATTCCATCTCCAATGTGTGCGTTTACGGATGATTTAACATTTTACTGCAATCCGTGAAAGGAAAACATTGGCCTATACTTCCCAGAGGACAAACATTGATATATAAGATTGGAGACGAATTGATTTGGTCACTTTTAAAGTATTTTTAATGAAAAGAATAATGGGTACTTATATAGCGCTTTAAACTAAGATCAAAGCGCTTTACATTATTATTACCCCTGATCATTGGGCAAATGAAACATTCTAAATACAACATCAGCTCCCTGGGCAAGGGCAAGGGCGGATCCAGGGGGCCAAAGGGGGCCATGTCCCCCCCCCCCCCCCCCAAAAAAAAAACCCGAAACTGTTTTTTTGTGACATCGCAATAAAGGCAGGCAATGAGTACACCACCATCTTTTTCTCAAAAAAACATTGGTTAAAGTTGGCAGAAATTGCCTCAGATCGCACCACGGAGCATCTAAAATCCAACAAATTTTCGGGGCCCTTAAGCGGGCCCCGAACCCCACGCCGTATGTTTCTTTCACCCACTTTTTGGGGGGACCAAAAAAATTTTTGGGCGTCGCAATAAAGGCACGCAATGCGTACACCACACACCACCATCTTTTCCTCAAAAAGATTAAGTTAAACTGGTCAGAAACTAGAATCCAACAAAACATTTTTTGCCTCCCCCCCCCTAGAATTGTGTTCTGGATCCGCCCTTGTATTTATATTCATGAGTA
The DNA here is from genome assembly GCF_015706575.1 of Patiria miniata. NCBI lineage: Eukaryota > Metazoa > Echinodermata > Asteroidea > Valvatida > Asterinidae > Patiria > Patiria miniata. The sequence goes on from NW_024037056.1 coordinate 534,221, forward strand.
GAAACGAGGAAGACCAACTGTTTTCATCAAAGACAAATGGACAATAATTTCACCCTCTCATTTCCAACAACCTCCTTCTACAGTATCAGATTTAGAGGGGGCGGTTGCAATCCCCTCCGCCCTTCAGCAGCTACCTAATTGTATAATCTATTAAAATGGGCCCAAAAACAATAGAGCAAACTTATATTTTGCCCTGCAAAGACCGATAAGCCACAAAATGCATTTTTTGTTAAATAAGCATATTATGCTGCTTATGCGGAAAATTAATGATTCGTACAGTCTAGCCACGAACCATTCTTTCGATAATTCAGAACATCATTTTATTACGTCTGTGCAAAGACAAAACAGCCATAAAACGTGTATTTTTAGATGATAGGCATATGCTACATTAACTGGACTTTAACCAAGGACTTTAGAGGCTCCGTCAATTTCCAAATTGAAGTTTGTCGTTTTTATTTTCGGGTAGTCATGTGCAGCACCAGAAAAGCGCTTCAAAAGTTAGATTATGTCTTCCATATTATTCACTGAGGCAGTAACCAACTTCCAATTGAGCAAGCAGTGATCAAACTCCTTTTTGTGCCGTAGTACTGTGGTTAGGGTTTGTGACTCATGATCAGAGGGTCAGGAGTTCGAATCCAGCTGTGGCCATATGTTGTGTCTTTGGGCAAGCCACTTCACCCCCATTTGTCTCTCTCCACCCGGAGTATAAATGGGTACCGGCATTAGCTGGGGAGTAACCTGCGATGGACTAGCATCCCATCCAGGGGGAATAGAAATATTTTCTGAAACTGGAGATAAATGCCGGCGCTGCCCATGGTCCAATGGGCCACACTGCTCCTGACAGACTTTACTACTTAATTACTACATTTTATCATCTAAAATGCGGTGGGTAAATGCTCCCTGCCCACCCTCGAAAAAAAAAGATAAATTAAGAATACGCTGGCAAAATAACAGGGATTTTTTTTAACGTATGTAAATATGGAAAATGTAAGTGTATGTATTAATAACACCTAACTTCCGCATTGATGACGTCACAGCATTAAAAATCCAAAGGTCGACATTGTAGCGGATACCACTATATGGGCTACGAACAAAGTCATCATTTTCAAATTCTCCCTACAGTAACGTCCGCCGTATGATGACGTCATAATTTTGAAACCTTGCAAAGTTATATGTAGTTGACAAAAATAACAAGGGGCGATTTGGTTAAATTTGGACGGATGGTTTTTAAATTAAAAAGGGAAACCCTATTTGATGTACCGCTAGAGGGCGCCCTTTATATGATGACGTCATAATGCTGTTTTGTGTGGGGTGGTTTTTTGGGGGGGGGGGGCATTTTGATTTTGAGGCATGCACGTAAGAGTTTGCCATGTTTGTCTTCATGCATCCACCGGTGCTGTGCTCGAGACAACCGAAACCCCTCTCCCAAGTTTTTATCTCCCACAATTCTAATTATCTTTTTTTTTTATTTTTATTTTTTTTTTTACTGCAGAATCTACAGATGATTTCAGAGGCACCGTCCTGAAATTTTCCTACTCTCGTCGGGGTGAAGTGTAGGCCTGCTCGGTCCGTCTACGTACGGGCAGACGCGGATATGGCCCACCACCCTGCCAACGGGTCAAAGCGGTGAGTAACACCGAACAGGGTAGGGGAGGGGGCTACATTACCCATTGCATGTACTCAGTACGCTAGTGGACGTGGACGGACATATCAACTGTGTGGACATGTGAGTACTAAACACTTCCATAATTTATTTGCTTGTAGTAAAGAGCTTCCGCTTTAGAGTTATATTCAATTCAATTTTTACTGCACTTCCGGTAACACCGGAAGTGTTGGTCAAGCGGTTTGTGCCCTGGAATAAGAATTGTTGCCCGAGGCATCATTTACAGCCTCACGCGAAAACGAACACGATACTCTATTTGGTTCTAAAGATAGCTGAAACTATTTTCACAAATTTGGCCCTTAAATTGCTTGTAATTTGTTACATGATGACGTCATGATGACGTCAGATTTTGTTTACATCCTCGGACGGGGGTTCAAGTTCATATCAGGTTTTATCATAATCCCGTAAATCGTTTGGAAGAAATTCGGTTTGTTTTGATTTTGAGTCTTCTGTCTGTATTTTAAATTCACCTAACTTTGACCTCCCGGTTGACCCGCAAGTAAAGTTCAAGCGAGTTCACGTACACAAAAAGAAATGTTCATCAATTAATGGTCTATCTGATTACAAGGTTGGAACGTGATTGATCATTTTGTGTTCATGAGTTATAGGTGAAAGAAAATCGTCATTTTTTCAACGAAAATCGCTTGTAATTCGACACCCGATGACACCATCGTGACGTCAGAGTAATATGCACCACTGCACTTGGGATGAGGTTCGATATATATTTAAAGTTACAAGTTCATATCATAAACCGTTTAGGAGAAAACCCGCGGAGAAGTATTGTCCGGAAAAAAAAGAAAAAGAGAAAGAAAGATTAATCGTAACAACTCCAAACAGTGGTTGGGTTGTGCCCGACCACTAAAAAAACAACACATGAAATTCCACTGTAGCTGTATACAAGCAAGTCATGCATAACACAATGAATTGTTTTGATGTACTTGCGGTAATTTCAGAGATTAATTTGTAAGCCAATTTTGATTAAATGCGCTTGTGTTCATGAAAATAGATTAAGAAGAACGAGGCTGTGTATCATTGATAATTTTATAAAGACAGGCAATCTTACCTTATTGAAGTTGCAAGTGATACGGCCATCAAAACATATTACAAAAAATGCACTAGAGCATTTGGATTTATACTTCCACTAAGTCGTGGTTACATTGTACATGCATGTTTCAATCTTTGTTTGTGATGATTTGAATGACCCGCTAGTCCGCTACATAAACCTAATAGTTTACCCACGTAGGCCCAGATGCGTCAGCTTGCACTGCCTTTTGCCCATGGGTCAAGATATAAGCTCCCTTACCTATTCCAGACATGGCCTTGTGCAGTATCATCGCATCTTGCTCTCTGTCGAACTGTTCCCCTTCAGTTATAGTTCCCTGATCAAATGACCATCGTCAAAACATGAAGTAGTAAGAAAAATATAGCAATTAGCATTTCGGAGTATCAGATAGGGGGCCTAAGTTCAAGGAAACACAAGTATTTAAATGAAAGGACTGTTTAGCCCATAGGTGTCCACCGTACCTATAGTGAATTTATTCCGACGCTTGGTTACTTAAACCCTTTAACAAGGACATTTCTGCCGATGAGACTTTCTCATACGCCTACATAAAAAAACAACAATAGCTCAACACTGAACTATCTTGCGAAAGCGAATTCATAGGCCTATCATTTAGCTGTTGGGAGTAGTGCTAGTTGTATAATATTTTGCTAGTAGGCCTACGGTATTGGGTCATTTGTGCTACACAAAAACAGCACAGTAACTATTTTTGTTGAGGAAAGTAAACCTTGCTTTATGTAATTAAGCAATTTTGTAAGCACCTCTTTCCGAGAGCTTTTGAGAAGAACATTTCACAAGCTTGCAAGGAGTTGACTCTACGACACCCTGCTTATCTGTAAATTCCACTAGTTCCCAGACAACACCCCATTCCTTCACAAAACCATTCTTTCACAAGGTTTTATTTGCCATTATTTTTCTGCATGTGTAAGAAACCGAAGAAATCTAAATGAACTTACCTGATAATTCATGATGTCTTGTGTAGTCGTTGGTTAGCCAGGGGTTAAGAATTACAGGCAACGACGAAGGCCTGTCGGGCCACTTGACCACGTTCAACTTGGAACAATGAAAGCTCAACGACGGACCTAAATGTCCCTGACAAAATTAGAACGAGCGGAATATCAGTCAGTTGTGCGGGTCTGTTCAGTCATTGCTAACTTTCCCTATGTCTGTGGCGTGTTTGTTCACATATATTAACGATCGATGACGACATTGTTTAGTTACAAGTCCAGTCAAGTCACATAATTTGAAAGAGAAGTTTGATTTGATTTAATTTCCTGCTGGACCCTTCCATTTTGAAAAGGGGTAACTATCGACTTCCACTGTCACAAAAATCTATATACTTCAGTTTTTCTGTCTCATATGTAAATCGAAGTACAATGTAGTAGCTTCCATGTAAGCGGCGTGGCAGTTACAACTTGTTAAAACCTGGATACGTCATTGATAAAAACCACATGAACTTTTTTAAATATTATAATTAAAGTGGTAGTGACGTAGCTACAGTCCTATGGCGTATAGCTAACATCATAATGAGGTATAACCGTTTTGTCACATGCATTTCTGGTAGGGTCATTCCTGTTTGGGCCAGTGGTGCTTTTGTAGCAATACTGGATTAGGCCTACACGGTTTAATTTCAGCATCCACAATAATTGATCTTCATATTCTGGTGACGGCTTCTTCGTGTCCACACTGAAAAGAATGAACAACGATCCTATAGCTTGGCCCTACAACTGCAGGATTGAGCTTGTCACCTCAGACAGCGCGTGCACTAATAAGGCCATGTCTGAAATGTTTCTTGACTGTCATAACGGTCGGAAACCGAGTTTTCAGCACATTAAGTTATCAGAGCGGACCTACCTTTGGCGCGTTACCGTCTCAAAAAAAAATCTTCAGACGACTTTTTCCCTACAGCATGCAGCAGCTCGGCATTGTACGCTTAGTATTAAACCTGCGAGGGTGTAGCTGAAAGTATATTGCATTTCTACAGTTCCGTCTGGCTACTGTTCGAACTAGTATTGCATTTGTAACTGTGCACTCTGCATGAAGCCTATTATAATCGTCGTTCCAGATGAACTCACACTGAACTACTTAAAATTATGTGCACAATCCGTAATACCGAATTTAAGCCACATCAGATAAAAGGAACTACAGACAAAATTGCATGGAAAACATTGCGAATAGAATTCATCGATGGCCAAGTTCGAGTGCTAGTACTGACCCAGTGACCCTAACCCATGGTATGTTGACTGTGCATGTACTCGTGAAATTTGCCCTCATGGCTTAGCTCCCGTAGGGCGGCTTGCATCTACTCAATTGACTCATAAAGAGTACCGTGGCCCCCAGACTATTATGAATTTGAATTCGAATTTGGCGTAAATGTAACAACAAAACCATTTGAAAAGGTAGTCTTTAACGCGACAGTAGGCCTCCAAAGATGTTCGCCCCAAAATGCCCATTGCTATTTTGAAAAAATATGTCACTCCACTCCATTGTAAAAAAGAGAGGACTTTTGGGGTTCCGTTTCTCAGAAGTACAATCTCAAATTCCTGTTCAGAGCTTTGACATTGTTTTTACAAACCCTTAATTGCAAGGGACACAAAAATATCTATTGTGATTTTTTTTCAGCGCCACAGCGCCCCCAACTGGAGTCAATGAGTTTTTATTTCAGACTAACCGAGGGCGCTGTGACGCTTAAGCTGTCTTTACATTATGTCACGTAGTCTCGATCCAAGACTGGAATTTGTTCCCCCCAAGCAGCCAGTCCCAATCCCTGGAAGGGCGCCGCGGTCAAGCCGTCCTGGCGGTAGAGGGCGCAATTAACAAGATATGAATTTAATTTTTGTTGATAGCGCCCTCTATTTTCTCAGAGGCTTTATCGCGCTTGCCAGAGCTTGGGATCGGCTGCACGACGTGCATAACCAAATTAAGATGACCTTCATTTCTTCCCATCGTCATGTAATTGTCACTTTTGCTCGTTCGCCATCTATTCATCGCATTATCCTTAGTAGGCCTTTGTCGTGCCCACAGTGTAATAATTGGCCTACGACACAGATGATAAGTATATTCGACATTTCACTCTGGCATATGCAAACTGTCATGACCAATGTATTAATTATGGGGGGGGGGGTAAACGAAACACGTCACGCGGTCCTAGTCCAATAGACAACAAGCTTACAGCATCACGTGGGGTTGTTTATCAAAAATTCCGTCCCACACGAAATGTCGTTGTTGGCCTATTATTTATGTAGGCATCATTCGCCATGTTTGAAAAGTGCCACCTGGGGTTGGACGCCCCCGATTTTCCAAGGTGCCGGTCCTCCAAAAGTAGCGCAAAATAGTCGCCCTAACGGTAACACAAATGGTTCTTGGACATTTTTCCTTTACCAAAAGAACATCCTCCAAACAACAAATTAGACGGAAGAAAAATTGTGTAAAATTCAAAACGATAAACACTGTTACATATCACTTCTTTTGGGGCAACCATTAACTTTTCTACCCGGGTACCCCCCCCCCTTCCAAATCCTGCATGAATATATCACTGCTTCAGCATTGTTTTTATGATCTACCTTGAATACCCTGGGAACTCGGACTTTATGCAAAGGACGTCGCCCCCTTTGATTTGAATACAATCATTATTATATCACAAATAGGTGGGTACCCATATAACAAGACAAATCCTGCTTACATTTCATTCAAAACTATTGAATCATGGCCATTTTTTCTTTTTAGCAAAAATAGCTTTGTTTCTGAACGTTTAATGCAGGCACTTTATTTATCGCAAAAAATGTCTGAGATTATTGCTTTTCTATGTAAAACGAGGTAAACATTTGGGAGTGTCAATTTGCCACAAATTTTAAGACCAAAAATAATCTGGTATTATTTCGGAGGTACCTGGCCACAATTTTATTATGAATACGTTGATGGCGAATTGTTTATAAGAAGGGAGTTAGAATTGATATGTATGTAGTGTATCTGATAAAAAGGATAATGAAATGTACGTTACATGGCAAGTGCATAAAAAACCCATTAGAATTCGGCTTGTAAAGAACACAACCACCAAGCTGTTGCCATGCAATTAGTAGAACTATCGATCAAGCATTTTCACAAATCTCGAAATTTTATGGTCAGGTGAATAACTCATTAACAATATTTTTTGCAAGGTCTTTAGAGTGGGCCCGATGAAAAAAAAAATCTAAATATGGATTACATGCTTATTACAATAAAGAGCCAGCTATTCTGACCTTTGCATTTTTATTTTTTGTTTTATGAATTTACTTTTGCAAACTGTATTAGACAATTCTGCAAGCACAACAAAGGCGCGGAAGGCTGTCGTACATGAACAATGTCATCAAAATACTGAAATGTCGTTAAATTGCACTCGTTGGAAATCTTAGCATGATATTCATTTCTCGATTCTTATGAAGGTTCCCTTTTGTTAAATATTTCGTGCAACGTTCGTTTACGAGTTAGTAAAACGTAGCGAATATTATATTTATCAGATCCATTTACAGCAAATATTCAAAGTCTTCAGGGAATTAAGACCTTGTGTTATTTCATTATTTTGATAAATATATTAATCCCCTTCCCTCAACGAAACTGGAGGAAAGCCACACGTACATGTTTTTTTTTTGGGGGGGGGGGATTTCCTAGATTAACATGCGTCCCCTTTCGTTTCAAATGTCATGCTTGTTCATCCCATGGGAAAAGAAAACTCCGATGATCAAATGTTAATTATCTTGGCAGTCCTGTTCAGGTGTATGGCATTAATTTGTCATAGAGTATTATAATTGCATTGCTCATTGTCTACAAAAAAAGATACGGTTCCCTGAAGCGTCCAGCTGCTAGAATTTTTAATGAAAATATCCATTTCACAATGCACAGTACATGTATATGCACCGATTATGCACTGGTTATATATTTGGTTGTCTGTTGTTTTTCTGGGGTCCATATTGCAGGAAAAAAACTCTTAAAATATTTAGCCCGTTAGAAAACTACCTGCATTTTGAATATCTAAAAGCTGCTGGCTGTAAAAATTAATATCAATGGTACAGCTTTGTTTATACTTATCCAAACCGAACTAGGTACTGCATAGTGCATCGTAACATCACTGCACTGCTCAACACCAAAAATAACAAATATAAAGGACAATTTACAAGCCTTTAGACAGTGTGAGGATGATAATCGTGTCTACCAATGAGAGACTTTTAAAAATCCAATAGCCCTGAAACATCATGACGTGGAAAAAATTTCACATGGACCATTATTATCAAATAAAGTCAAAAAGGATTTTTTTCATACAATAATAAATTCGAACCTTAATATGGAACTAACTCCATGACTCCATGTTGCTCATTTTCGTTAAAACACCAAGTTTTTAGGAAAATATAAATTACCCAACAGTTTCATCAGAAAAACAAAAAAGATGTACATTGCTTCCATCAAACTTAAATCTAGTGCCTTCTTTTACCAAGGAATATTATCTCTCTTTTTCCTCAGAGTTATAATTTACTCCGAGAAACTAGGAACTATATAGGAACAAGATCTTCAGAGTGACAGTTACTTAATCGAAAAGATTTGAATTTTGTTTTAAAACTCTTCGTTGTCTTCCCTATTTTCAATAGGCGATGCAGTGAAATTGCACCCTTGGGAAAGACGTGATTTTTTTCAAGTTGCATAAAAATGCCTAACAATGTACAACTGATGACACCTTGTCAAAAAGGTTATGCGCAGCAAATAAAGCAGATTATACGTCCTCCCCTATGTTAAACGTAGCCCCTATATGGCCATCCCAATCAGACTTCCCCAAAGCTCATAATATGGTTACACTTCCCTTTTAAATTTTTTTTTAAAAATATTTTCCCCCTATCTTCATAATTATATTCACACTCTTTTCATTGTAATTTTATTTATATCTGATATTTTCTTCTTCTTTTTTTTGGGATTAACTTTATACATTTGTATTTTTTAACTATAACTGTAAAAAAAAAAGTCTCAATTCGACATTTGGCCGCGATGACGTTTTATTTTAATAAACCATTTCAGACCAAATCAATTCAAACCAAAATACGTTGCATCATCATTTAATGTAAAATACACATGGTTTAACATTTGTATAAAATTAATTAGAACCAGAAAAACAAGTTGTCTGTTTGTTCTCTGATTTAGAGTCATACAGGTTGATTAAGCTGTCTGAAAATGCTCAGTTTTTATGACTCACGTGAGTCTGGTTTCATCCAGAGCACGTGGTTATGGTTGGCTGGTTACCATTAACTGAAAACACCAACTATGCTACCAGACTACCAGTAGAATGTCGTTCAGACAGTTCCGCATAATTAATTTTGTGAAATGTCAACTGCAAGAGTAAGCGACTGACGCTTTGAAAATACCTTGCATTGAATCGGTGTAAACTGAACCGCGATTAAACAAAGAGAAATCCCTCAGAAATGGTTTATACTTTGAAATAAAAAGATATTTAAACTTTAAAAAATGTGGACCAGGAATTAATGTATCACTAATAAAAAGAACACTTTGTTTACCTTGGAGATACCTGAATTTTAAAGTTAATTATCGAGGTGAATTAATTGCTGACAACTGTTAATCTACTCGAATGAGATATCTGACAAAACTCTCACCTTTTGATACAACTTCAAAATCTTATTTTAGATGCTTGGAAATGTCGACAAATGGACTCAAAGGTATTGCTCTCAGTAACGGTGTTTGGAATGGTTTTAATCCAAAACTGCTTTTGCTCCTTGTAACTTTGTTTTACCGAAAAAAAATAATAAAAGTTGTGTTTCTGTTTGAAAAGCATTTCTTAGTATTTAGGAGCGTTCCTACTAGAAGGTTCTTAAAAAAAACGTAGGTGACCGCAATTGTGCATCGAATACCCGGTTATCTGGGTACCCGTCACAACCCTAACTTGTATCCAAAACGGCCAATATTACCTACATATTGGATCTCCGAAATGACGTAGTTCTACGGCCCCTGGGAAATTGCTTGGCGCTCGCGCGTCGTATAATGGATCCTGATTGGCCAGCTGACGGTAGAGGATTTGCATATTTTTGAATACACTGGGATTGGTTTGCCACGCCTCGGTACAAAGTCAGCGGGAGATCTGTCCAGCAATCACTGTCTGCGCTGTAGCTCATCGGCTCTGCTTCAACTCCAATCTCGGTCGAAATTCCAACTTTTGCAAATCACTTTGCTCCGATAATTCGATAAAAATGGCAACTCCAACAAAAGGCGGTAAGGTGCCTCCCGGACAGCTGAAGAAAATCGAGGTGAGTCCGATGCTTTGAATATTTTTGAAAATGTGAAATAGTTTATATTTATATGCTTTTATATTTTCATGTCGAAATAATTATCTTCATTTTTATTTTCTCCGTATCGGTTGCATTATATCGAGATAGTTTGCCACAGTACACAGCAGTCTTGTTATTGTCATGATGAAATATGGCAAAACGATTGTCAATATGTTTCGTAATACAAGTACATGTAATGCCAAAGCGATATAGGCAATGTAGAGTTTTGACAATGATTTAATTTATTTTAAATACGTTTTCTGTGTATTTGAATCTGTACAAATTGTTAACGGATGACATTCAGTGATTCAGTGCAGGCCTTTATAGGACTCCGTTGAAATAGGCATTAGTAGCATTTCTTAATGCGGTATTTAGAAAATAATGCCTGGAGTATATTAGTAGGCTCAAAATATTGAAAGATTATGGGCATTTAAGCCGATTTTCACAACCGTGTATGAAAGTTTCTGTCAATTTTAGTTTTGTTTTTCACTGCCATTTTTGGATAAAACATATGGTTCAAATTAGGTTACACTTTTTAATGCTCTGTCTAAGTGAGACGCCCGTGGGTATTTGAAAAATATTTAATGAAGAGAGGAGTTGAAATCGTTGGCGCTTTGATTGAGTCAATTTTGACCACAATATTCTCAACCCACAGGGGACTATTAAGCCCGCAGAGCCGTTCGACATGCAAGCAGATGTTGCGAAACTGCAAAAACTGCTATGTAAGTACAAATGAATGTTAAAGTACATTTTTTCTTGAAACGTTTTAGGTTTACAGATATGAAAACTTTAAAAAAAAATCAACAAACGCTTCTGACAAAAATGATTAATACACAGATTTTTTTTTGTTTCACCCGTTCTGTCTGTGACGTCATCGGCCCAAAAAAATAACGAAAAAACACGTAGCCTTGTTCCCGACCTGTAGTCTTAATGTGTTCTGTATACACTGCTGGTCGGGACATTAGAGAGGGCAAACTACACTGCAAAAACAGTAGTGTTAATTTAACACCATTCGGTATCTATATAGGACAACACCAGTAAAATTTAACACCAGATGGTCCTATATAGATACCAATGGTGTAAATTGAACACTGCAGTTTTTTCAGTGTAGGTGTTATTAGATGACGTCACTTTGGTACATTAAACAAGATACTTTCTAACGGTGCTGCAAAAATCACACAATATTTTCATTAGCAAAAGAATATTGCCAAGGTTAGATTGTCCGTTAATTATTGTTTGATTGCTGGCCCATTGAACTAAATCTGCAGGTAGTCGACCATGCGAGGAGGCATTGGCAGATCTTCTGACCAGTCGCAGCAGTGCTCAACGCCAGGAGATCAAGCAAGGTTACAAGGCGGCGGCAGGGAAGGTCTGTATTAATTACCCGCAGGTCCCTTGGCATCCAGGGCAGTATTTTTAATGACTCAGACTCTTGGTCGTTGAACCCGTCCCAGTACTTCCACGGTTGAGGTTCTTTGCCATCCCTGGAAATCCAGGGCAGTGTTTGATGAATTAGGTGGTTGACAATTTTAGCCGTACCTGGGAATCCAGGGCATTGTTAATCCATGGTAGTGCTTTGATAAATTGAGAACCCGGCTAATTGGTAGATTAAGAAGACACTTGATTCAGTGCACTTAATTAGTTCAGTTTTTCTGGGGGGGGGGGGTTTCCCTGCGCCCAATGTGGGCTCTTAAAAGATAACTTTCAAGGTCCTCTGGTTCACCAACTGAAAATTTACTTTGTTTGTTTATTTGTGGTGTGAAATCTTAGCAACATTGAAGTCTATATAGTGATGACCACCACTTTACATTTTTTTTTACCCTGAACATAAAATAAAGTTGCAATAGACAATGCCTAAAGACAATCACGCATTATCAAGAAGATTTCAGATATCATCACTTTTGTAATGACAAACTTTTCTGTCTGCTACCTTTTGCGATACAATCGAAATCATGATTTAACACACAGTTGCTTCTTTTCCTTTCCATTACTTGTAGGAACTGATGGATGACATCAATAAAGTCTTATCTTCGTCTAAGTTTAAGGACGTGGTGGTCGGCTTGGTGGATGATTCGCTGCAGTTTGCTGCCCGGTGCTTGTATCAGGCAATGAAGGTAAACCAGGCACACAAGATGTACAAGTCAATCACAAGTAAATAGTCAATCACAAGTCAATCACAAGTAAATAGTCAATCACAAGTCAATCACAGTCAATCACAGTCAATCACAGTCAATCACAAGTCAATCACTAGTCAATCACAAGTCAATCCCTTTTCAATCACAAGTAATTCACAGTCAATCACTAGTCAATCACTAGTCAATCACAAGTCAATCACAGGTACATCACAGTCAATCACAAGTTAGTCAATCGCTCTAGTCAATCACTAGTCAATCACAAGTCATCACACTAGTCAATCATAAGTCATCACAACATAACCACAGTCAAGTCTTTCAGTCTTAATTCAAAACACATCCAAATGAGCGATGTTGGCACTTGTGATTGACTTGTGATGGATTTGTGATTTGACATTTTGGTATATACAGTTGAAGCAGTTTTTGGCATTGTTGCCTGTGATCTGTCACATTTTCTGAAAATGATTTTGATTTTTTGATTTAGGGAATGGGGACGGACGAGAAGGCCTTGGTTGATGTGCTGTGCACCAGAGCCCGCAATGTGGTAATGCAGTCTATATCTTGTTTATTTATACATTTGGGGAAATAACCATGCACAGAAAGTATCAGTGGATCAATTCTTTTGTTTTTCTGACAAAGGACTTGGTTCTGTTTTTCTGAAGTCAATCTGGGCGGTTTAAAGGTCTAGTTTTAAGAAATTTGTGGCATTTATACCGGCATCCGTTGTGGACACATCATGAAATGCACTACAGCGCGTCCCAAAATGCCTGCAACTTTTTTTCGAGGCTCCAGCATCGGCGCGAAAACACGTAAACTCGAGTCAACAAGCTGTTGAAATAACAAACAAAAACAGTTGATTGCAAAAGTGTTGTTCGCTTGGGAAACTGCTTGGAAGAAACAATATAGATATTTTATGTTTATAATCATGTTCAATATAATCACAGATTTGAACAATATTTCCACTCCTTTCTCTAACAGGAAACCACTGCAATCAAAGAGACATTCCAAGAGAGTAAGTTTTGGATAATGTTGAATTTGTAATGATGGGAAAAGATTGAAAGATGAATAAGCAACTACTCTAACCTATCTGAAATGTTTTAATGGCAGATTTACTTGCGATTATCGCGTCTAATGTTATTGAAACAAGTGCGAGTGCACAATAAGCTCTGGCCGTCTTGCATGAAATCTATCAAAATGATCCCTGCCAGAGCTTAAAAATGTGACACCCGAAAATGCCGCCGATGGCACATATGGCACACCATACTTTGGATGTCTTCCTAGACTACGATTTGTGATAAATACCACGTGACTAAAACATTACTGCACATTTTGCCTCCATTTACAACCTTCATAAACATCTTTCCGAATCGTTACAATATTTTTTTGTAAGTATTTCATTTATTTTATTTGCTTTTCTTAAATTAAAATTTGGTAGTAAATTTGTGGAAAGCATAGGGGCTTATTTTGGTCGTTTTGAGGGTCCATTTTCTGGATGCCAAGACCAACCGTCCGACCACCAAGTGACATGTAGAAGCTCCTACTTGAGCTTAAAAAATCAGAAATACAAGCTGACGGTATACTTTAAAGCATGAATCTTCATTTTTCACAGACCCCGAAGTGCATGGGCCCAAAACTGAATAAAATTAAATTTTCGGGCACAACAGTTGTTATTTGTTCGTTATGAGCCCTTAACTGGCCTATTGAGAGTTCATCTTTAGTCTTTAATGCTACTTCGTTGGTATCCGTCTAAAACAGTGTTCGGTAGTGGTGTGGAGGCCATGCTCAAGGAGGAAACCAGCGAACCCTTCTTGAAACTGCTCCTGACTACAGCTGCTGTAAGTTGGCTTAAATTTCCTCAAAAGCTGATCCTTTTAGAGATTATAGATTCAGACTTTTCTGATATTACATTCCTAAAAGTTCCCGGGCCTAGTTGCAATTACTGCCTGTTGTCATAAAAATAGAAATGTTTTCATGAACACAGATTATGAGGCAAGGAAATTCTTAAACAACACCCAGTTCGAATCAATGTGAGTCCATGATCCTCACATGGGGTTGCCGAAATATTCGCAATTCTCATTATGTTTGTGTGTATTATAACTTTCAGGCAACTCGTGAAGAAGTTCCCAGTGCCGATATTGAGACGCAGGCAAAGGCGGATGCAGACGCACTAATTAAGGTGAAACAATTCGCTTCTCTAATCGTAAAACGAATGATGGTCGGTACGTTGGTTCGTCTGACGTCTGTCAGTTTGTTGGTCAATGAGTTTCTGTCTGTTGTCCTCAGTTTTGCAGACTATCTTTAATTACGTTTTCTAGGCCGGAGAGGGACGTACGAGCGGTCCACGTGATGATGCTAAATTCATTGAAATCTTGGCAACTCGTTCTCTGATCCAGCTCAACTTGGCAACGTTCAAGTACTACGACCAGGTACTTTAATCCTTTTCTATAGGTTCACAAGGGAAGTCATTTTCGATCGTGTTCCCTGAATCTATTTCATAAACTGTAAACTGTTGAATGGGATGGTGCCAGACTATTTTATGATTGGAGTTCGTTCCTAGCCTCACTTTCAATTTTTTTTTTATAAATAAGGCTCAATACATCTGGGTATGTTTCATCAACATTTTAAAAGTATTCATTGGAGCAGACCGGTATTGATTCGTAATCAATTTTGTTTCATTACTATCATTTCTACTTGCAAGCTCCATAAAATGAAGAGTTTACCTCGCTTTCAATTCAATATGGCCGACTCGAGCAAAAACGTAGTTTCTGCCTTGAGACACGCCCCGGCGGAATAATTTACAAAAGCAGACGTTTGTAGAAATGTGCATCCGAAAAAAATAGATAAAAACAAACACGGGAGGTTTAGTCTTTTGATCGCAGACATAATAGCCACAGTCAAAATAATCGAGGATTTTGGTAATCAACCCATTCCGTCGAAACGGATTTGATGATAATATTTAGATAAAAAAGTGTTGGTGGATATATTTCCTATAATGCTTTTCAATGATTGCCCTTTACAGAAGTCCAAGAAGGGAGGTATCGAGAAATACTTAGCATCGGAGAAAGGTGATGAGGTGGATGGCTACATGGCCCTAGGTAAAACCGAAATTAAAGTATCGGTGGCGCCCCATCAATTTTTAATCTTATTGTCATTATATATTTTTTGATTGCTTGATTTTAGCATTTTGTCAGCACCAAAGCCGAGCATGCGCATCCCAAAACGATAACAGGCCCAATCTAACTCTTCAAACCCAGCAACTTAAATTTTTCTTTTCATGTCGCAAGCCCAGACATGCGCAAATAAACGGTTCCAAATGTCATGGAAGTTTATAAACACCATAAAATCTTCGTATCTGATTTACGGAAATTGTTCGATATTACATTGCCAGTGAAGGCTTTTACTCTTTCTGTTTTTTACAGAAAAATTATCACCCCCTGACAATACTTGGTCACTCCTTCACCTGTTTTTATAATAACAAAACAATTCATTAGTGATAATGAAATGTTGATCTTGTTGACATTACCATTGTTTCACCACTGTCTCTGTTTTGCAGTTAAGACGGCGAAGGGCGAGCTGATCCAGTTCTATGTTGATCGACTTTACGCGGCCATGAAAGGATTGGGGACAGATGATAACTTGATCATCCGTACTCTGATTTCGCGATCTGAGGTGGGCACAATGACATCTTGGTCATTTTGTCATGCTTTAATTCTCGTAGATTGCAAACAAAGTTTCTTTTATACCGGCACCTACCGTTGAAGCTTCTTTTATTACTGAGTTTTTTCCTCTTGCCTATGATTTGTCTTACCCGTTTGTTGTTTCTGGTACTACTTCTGCTTCGACTTTTGTTGTAATGTTTGTTTTTCTGCTGGTTCATATTTGGTTCTTAATCTGATTGTCCGATACTTTGTTCACGACACTAGTCTTGCTTTCTCATACCCAGATCGATCTTGCCAACATCAAGCAGGAATTCCAAGCCAAGTACGGCACGACCTTGGAGAACTTCATCAAGGACGACACGAGTGGAGACTATTGCTACATCCTGCTGCGCATTCTCGCTGGTGGTCCGCCGGCCAAAGCGTAAAAAACAACACCGAAGATTGATGACTGGTAGTTGCTCTTGTGTTTAATTGCTTGCAAAAGAAAGAGAAATATTGATTTAATTACTCAGATACGTTAGCGATAGAGACTGCTTTTATTATGTTTGCATGTTGTATTTACTGTCAAAAAGCAAACTTCGTGAAGATAATGATATAAATTCATTACGATAATGGGTCACTTGGGAGACATTCCCATAGACTTGTACAATTTTTGTTTCAACTATAGTGACCCCTAACGCCATTTTTGATTTTTTTTTCTTAACGAATTTTGGTACATTTGTGTTTTGGACCACGAGCAATCAATGTAGCATATTTGCGACCACAAAATATTGTCGCTTAATAAATAGGAGCTAGACAGGCATTGAAATGTCTCCGTAACGTCGGCTGTCTCCATAAGGTATAATATCTGACGACAAATTGTCTCCTTTACTAGGGTACACTTGGGTGTAAGAATTTAAGTAGGCATTATTTATGATTTGTAATCGTCATTGTGTACATTTGAAATTATTATTAATACAAAAAGGGCGTTTAATCAAGATAACGTTACTGCTTTTTACATACTCAGTTGGAAACCGAAAAAGCGCTCCCTGCAATTTTTAGTCCATACATCAATTGTCTTAGTATAAAAAAGTCAGATATGATGCAAACTATGCATCGTAGGATATGAGTTTCATGCTAATCCACTTTCAACAGTCACGTCTATACGGTCTTTGTGATAGTTGTAATAATAATACTATTTTCAAGGTTTGTTTTGGTACATTGAACCGTTAGAAATTTTCATTTGATTTGGAGGATTTGGAGAGTTATTAATTTATTTTTAAAAGTAATTTCTAGGAAAGAGAATACGCTACGATGCCTTGAAACCAATGAACTTGGAAGGTTATGAGTAGTGTCAGAGGTTAACTGATCAATTTGAAAACAATTAATGGTAGTGGGCAATATAATTTAACAATTTAAAATGTCTTGTTCATGATAATTAATATGAGATGTATACGAGATCTGTATCGAATATTTAACCTGGGGTTTTATTAAAACTGGCCAAGACGAACTAAATTCGTTTCAGGCATTTCTGATTCCTATTAGTGACGCCGGTTAAAATCCTCTACCGAACGGCGGGTGTTATGGACTGGTTTTTTCAGCCCCTAGTCTGCCCATAGAGCAGCAGTGCAACCTCTGGGAAGTTTCTTATTCTTCAAGCAATCGTGCTTTTGTAATGATTTAGAGTTTTTAGTTTCATAACCGTGAAGAAGTGATTATTCAGGGAAACATTATAACTTGGATCTTAAAACAATGGGTTAAGGTTGGGTGGGGTGAGCTGGGCAGCTTCTGACATGTGGGGGCACTGTTGAAGACGGATGAGCTAGAATATACTATCGACAATAGTTGGCATTATTCTTGCGATAGTGCCGACAACCCCCCCCCCCCCCATTTAGTTTAAATGCTAGTTTTAATTCTTCTTCTTGGAGAAAAATAATCCGACATCCATGTCTGGCAACTTAAAATCTCGTGCAGACGTTGTAATATTGCCTTAATTAAGGTTCAAATTACATTACAAACAATATAGTCATATAAAGGTCTTATGGAAAAAAACGAGGTTGGCCGGACGGTCACGACGAAATCCGATTCCCAGTGAACCTCAGCACATAGACAAGGCAACCAGTCCTATTTTACAAGGGTTTGTTTGAAAAGATTGAAGCTTTTTTGAACAAATCTACCTCTTTTTTTTAAATTTGCTATGTTTTTCTGTCAAATAACCATTTTGCAGAATTCTGCCAGAAATCTGCCAAAAAAATCCATTCTGTCAAATTTTCTGTCAAACTCGTTTAAAAAAAAAAACTGTCAAAGTTAGCCGAAAATCGGCTAAAACGGTCCCATTATGAATACAGGTTAGGGTTAGGGTTAGGGCAATATCTAAAAAAAAAAAAAAAAAAGCTCAAGGCCACTGTCCCTCGTTGGTTATTTCACCCCAACTTTGTAGTCCCTTATTCATACATTCAGTTCCCATGATTTATGATATACATAATCTCTCGGTCACGTGATACTCACAGCCGGGTATTTTGGTACTATATTCACCGTGTCATTCGTCCCATCCCTCTTTACCATCATGGCACGATAGAGAAGGCCACACATTGATACCAAAACACTATCTTGAACATTTTTTTGTAAAATAGTTTTCCTCCAAATGACAAAGAGCTACTTATATTACACAGTTTGTCTAAATAATGCAAACAGAACATGATGACAGAAGTAGAATGAATCACCAACATAAGTGAGATGCTTTGAAAGATACGCCTTTCCACTTGAAAATGAGACATTAAACGTCCAAATCTGAAAAGTTTTGCTAGAGTTATGAGTTATTTTCCAAGGGAGGTCAACTTGCCTATGGGACCAAGTGTGCCAGTTTTGTCATATAGGGACAAAGGTAGCCTAATTGTGTGGATAATTGCCTGGCCTAAATAAAATGTAATTAGTGACTAAACACAAGTCTAAACACTTTCTTGCTGTCAATCAGTTGGTAAACATGTTAAAATGCTAACCATTTTTAGCATGAGGACGGACAGTGTTTAGCCATTGAAAATTGATGTTAAGTCATTGGCCACGTCATGCGTTTAGCTGGTAAACAAGAACTGGTAAACAAGAAAAGTTAGTTGCTAAACTGTTTTTTTTCCAGAGTGTATTATGTAAGTTGCTTAATTAACTTGCTCATTCGTCACACATTGATCAAGGTTGATGTTCAGTTAACTACCGAGCAGGGAGCTTTTTGTCTCATGGAATTAATTCATGTTGGAAGAGTAAGTGGTGTTGTCCCAAAGCCTAAATTGAAAACTTGATCGATTCTTTCATTAAACCGCCACAACTCATAATCATAAGCACGGTTTTACGGCAAGCATTATTTGATTAATTTCCACCACATTAAGTATAAAATCCTATCCATGTACCTTACTAGATTGTATCTCCACCATGCAAAGTTTCAAATCCAACTCATAAACATGGTGCTATATAACGGCAACTTCCTTAGATCGTATCTCCACTGCAAAGTTTCAAACCCTCATGTGCAAGGTGTTACTGCAAATCTGTTTATTATTGTATCTTCACAATGCAAAGTTTCAAAACCTACACATGTACATGGTGTTACAGCAAACCTTACTAGATTGTATCTCCACCATGCAAAGTTTCAAATTCTATTCATGTAGGCCTATCTACGAGGTGTGCCACAAACCTTACTTGATTACATTCTACACCATGCAAATGTTCAAATCATAATTACAATTAATCACAGTTTGTATAACTGGCGTTGTTTTCCGTAACCTTCAACCTTGGATCTGATGGTAATCTTAACAGCGTAGTGGCGTTGTAGTCCGGCAGCATAAAACCTTGTTGCCCCCCCCCCCCCCGTAAAACCTTGTTACCCCCCCCCCCCAAGTCGCCCCCCACTGAGAATTTGAGTTTCTAAAAAAAAAAGTATAATTGATCTACATGACGCCCCCCATGAAATGTTCCAGCCCCCCCCCCCCCCCCAGCGCCGCCCCCAGCACTGAAAAATTCCTGGCTACGCCACTGGATCAGTCAGTGACAGAAGCAGCACTTCACACCCTCCTCGTGGAAGTAGAGGGGATCCTCAACTCTAAACCTCTGGGCTTCGTCTCTGCCGATGTAGCTGATGTGGACCCGGTGACTCCTAACCTGTTGCTGATGGGGCGGCTCGACCCATCACTGCCCCAATTGGTCTACACCTCCAACGAGTTGTTAGGACGACGACGATGGCGTCATAGTTTGGTGCTCGCCGACCAGTTCTGGGCACACTTCATCAAGTTCTACCTGCCTGGCTTGCAACTCCGTCAAAAGTGGCAGAAAGATGCAAGGGACTTGACTTGCGGTGATGTCGTCATGGTGGTAGTCCCCCAGCTGGTTCGAGCTCAGTGGCCAGTCGGAAGAGTATGCGAGGTACACCCTAGCTAAGATGGGACGGTGCGAGCTGCCCAAGTGCGAGTCCGTGACACAGTATACACCAGACCCGTCGCTCGACTCGTGCCAAGACGAGGACGACAGCTGTTTTACACATTTTATCCAAATGCGGGGGTGGCTGTCAGAAAGTCCCTCGCTCAGCGCTTGATGCGCTCCGAAAACGAGCGCCCTCATTCGACAGAGTGTTTACACCCATTTCAGCATTTCCGTTAATGCAAACAGTTGAAAACCTCCGTTTGATTACACCCAAATTTACCAAAATTTTACGGCACAATTGCAGAATACTGTGACCCCGCCACTCGATCTATCCACCTCGTAGCCGGCTACGAGGTCACGGTTGGTTGACCTCAATAAATATTCTCAGCGCTACTTGTATGTACTATGCTTCATGCTCCATTGCACTCCCACTTCGTAACCGCGTAGCCGCCATCAGGGGCCAAGTTCGGGCAAGGGCCATTAGTCGACTAGTGGTTGATTTGTGACGTACCTTACGCCTGCGCACTGATAGCAACGTGCGAACGTCTCTAGTCAAACGCTGGTCAAAATTTCATCGCAAAACCTGGATCCTGGCTCTCTGCTAGCGTTATGAATGCGCGCGGCTATTGGTTACCAGCGAAGCAACCCACCCCAGTAGGCTGGTCCAAATAGTCGACTAGCGTAGTCAACCACCGTTGACCAGACAGAGTTCGGGCAAACGTTAGTTAACCATTGTTCAACTATAGTCCTTGCGCGAACTTGGCCTATGTAGTTGGTTTGGACTTAACAATTTTTTCAGCAACTCCCATTCCTTGTGTGTTGCTTCGCTCACAAATTACCCTTTCTGTGCGTCATTGACGACATGTGAGTAAAATCAGCCCTTTATTGATATATAAAGACATGCATGATATAGTGTTTTAAATCTTAGACCGTTGAATTGGCATGATTTAGCATAAAGTTTTTGACCTAATCTGACGAAAACCATCGTTATTGAACATGTACATTTGTGCATACGTAGCACGTACGCCTCGCCTCACGCAGTAGGTACGTTTTTATGTGGTTTATCATTTTTTGTTTTGATTTTTTTTTCTTCTAGCTTGGATTGTACATACAAGGTGGGGTACTATTTTGCTTTTTTGGCGTCCTCATGTACATTGGTGTCCTCATGTACATGACTAGGATTTCAAACTTTAAATGGTGGAGATACAATCTAGAAGGTTTGCAGTAACACCATGTACATGACTAGGATTTCAAACTTTAAATGGTGGAGATACTATCTAGAAGGTTTGCAGTAGTCCCATGTACACGAGTTGGGTTTGAAACTTTGCATGTTGGAGATACAAGCTAGTAAGGTTTGCACTAACACATGAGTTGGATTTGAAACTTTGTATTGTGGAGATACAATCTAGTAAGGTTTGCAGTAACTTCGGCTTATAAATGAACAGCACCATACTTTTCAGCCTTTATTGTTGTTGTTGTTTGATTTATTATTATTATTATTATTATTATTATTATTATTATTATTCATTATTTATTTGTTAATTTGCTTTCAATTACAATTTAATGTTCTTTTATAATTTTATTCTGTTTTCCTTTACAAATGTTAATGTATGGAGTTGGAAAGTATGGAAATAAGTGTTGCATTGAATTGAATTGAATTGAATTGAATTCCACAAAGCCTGAAGCTAACGTGAGAGGTTGGCAATAACCTTGAATGAAATTCAATGATCAAATTCTTTGCTTTTTGGTTGACCGTGGATGACATCATTACAAATCAGTGGTCTATGAAGCTTGCGTGCATGCTTGGACAATAAGCACAATCAGCTCTCCGTTCGAACAATAAGTTTTAAATGGTTCTTTTTCCTAATTAGCCCTTAAGGACGGGGTGTAATCACGTATGTTTCAGCCCCATAGACCGTGCGTACATTTAGTTGTCTTCTCACGCATGCGCAATGGTTTCCTCCGCGTCGTCGGCTTGCAAACAGCGGTAGCAGACGACGCACTGAACGATTGTCTGGTTTTCATGTCTTAAAATGTATCCTTCTCAAACGTACTTAAAAGATGATTCAAACCAAAAATTATCAGTAGACCAAGTGAACAAAGATGTAAATTGTCTCTACAGTGTGGTAACGGCGCTAAAAACCTTTTCAAATATATATTTAAAAAAGCAATAATTATGGACAAAAAACGTACAAAATGAAAAGGCAAAACATCGTTCGCTTTTGAGTTTGGTTTACACATTTGGACAATTTGCCGGGTTTACCTTAGATCAGCCGTAATACCATCGGAAAGGATGATAGATTATTTTCATTTTACAGGTGATTTGATGTAAGAAGGAAACCTGTAGCTTATGAAAATCGTCATTTTTCGAGTAAACCCACTTTGAAAGCTTCGTGCACAAATACACTGGTCCCAGTGCCCTCTATGATCGTACTTAACTGCATTTCAGGGCCGGGAACCAGTCAGTTGTAACTCGTTTCAGTTAAATGTATACATTTCCAACGCGTCAAAAGATTACAAACGGAGCGGCGCGTGGCGCGTGGCTAGCCCATAGATATAGAACTTAAAATAACTAGATCGGACGCGCGTTCGACCGAACGCGCCATTCACTGTGCACAAAACTTCTGGGTTCTTCATCCGGTTCGTTAGTGTGACGTCACCTCCAGCGCTTTCTGCACGATTGGAACCGGAAGTTAACGCAGCTCGAGCGTTTGCAGCCAATGGGCGCTAGTAATCAGTGGTGTGCGCACGTGTATGACGTTTTTACTAACGAACCGGATAGACGTGCTGCAAAGTCACGTGAATAGGGCCACGCGCAAAGGGCAGCTGGTGAATGCTGGACGGAAAAATATCGCCAACACCCCCATCTGAATTCAGCTATGCGTTGAAGTTCTTAACAACTGGTTGACATTTTTAACTACGATTTTTGACAATGTGACATTTCATATTCCTTTGAAAAGTTACACATGAGTTTGCCTCTGTGTCTTATTTGGGACCAAATTGGCGACTGTGTTGAAGGTAATTGATTTTCAGCCAAGAATACTAATTTGTATCGAAAAGCTAGTAGCCACATTGTGTTCTTATATCTTTAACAAAGGCAAATGTCAAATGCGTAGTTAAATGTCAACCTGTTTCATTAGATTTTCCCCTCTTTTTTAAAATGTGCAATAAAAAATCAACCGTTACTTGCCTATCAGACAAAATATAAACTGTTAATTTTACCAACATCAAAATGAAATAACAGAAAATTATTTTGTAAATGAGCAACGATAAAAACGGGCACTCGAAATATTGCGTTGCTTTAATAACAATAATAGCTTTATTTACAGATGGTGGCCATGTCACCTGACAGATGATTTTCATTGGGCCATCAATTAATACTGCTAACCTCAATAAACAAGTCTCTGGCCATCTGTTGTGAGTACTGAACAAACGAATACTTAAATAACTTTTAGGTAATAAACACTATGAAAACGTACTCGGTAGCTAACAAATAATCTGATGAAATGGCAGTTCCATAGCCATATCATCCATTAATCAAGATGTCAAGAATATCATTGCTCATGAAAAAAATACATTTGGTTGTCACCATCCGAATATTATTTTATGTGAAGGTCTAGCCTATGCAACTACCAGCAGGTGAGTATTGCTTCCCATAAATTTAAGAAGAATAAGTAATCCAATGTATCTTCCTCATATGCATGAACGCAAACAGAGGGCTATTCAATCTTTCAATTTCTGAGGAGCAACAATAAGACGATAACGAAATACTAAGCGAAACTTGTTAAATTTTAGCTATTGTCCACGCACGAGGCCCAGTTATGCATGCGTGGCCAGCTATCTCCTCACTGTACGCACAGTCGGCAGTGCAATCTTCTTTCGGACGAAGACGGGGCCTACGCTTTTGTCGAGCAGTACAAACTTCTTCATCTGTTCACTATGATTGTGATTCGTTGAGCAAGGCGCAGTTTTCCCAGCTCCAGCAAAGTGACTTCCAATTGCAGAATAGGAAACTGTGTTTCCATCTAGTCGGCCGTCTCTGGAGTAACAAGTTGCTCCTCTTACAGGCCTTTTACCACCTCTCTGACGGATAATAAGATCTTTTTCGACATGATCGTCGATTTTCCTGCCGGAGTTGTCTGTTTTCCTGTTCAAGCTTGGATTATATAGCCTTCCTGCTACTTCCGAGGGTAGATCCATTTCTGGTGGTAGACTGTATGCATGCTCTATATGATGTTTGTTTTGCCGGTACAGCCATGCATGCACTGAAGCAATATCTTCGACGGGGGCTTGGGTCGGTTCTTTCCTTGCCGTTGGCAGCTTTTCTCCCTCGTGCTGAAGTCCATACACGAGACTGTAGTCTTTCTACGAAAAAAAACAAATAAAGCTCATGCTAGGCCTTTAAATACATGACAGTAATTATTGATATCATATCCTGGCCCCAAGGTTCATTGTAATACTTACAGGCTTCAAATGAGTCGGGTAGTCTTCAAAGATTGGCGGTACGGAATCGACACGCAGACGTGTTTTCCCCCCCATTTCACCTTGAAGCACTCTGCAGGGAAATGGTCGCTGCGAAGACGATCGTGCTTTGTTGGATTCCATTTGCTGCCATTTGGAATATTTCTCATTGATGTGTTCAAACTAGGAGAATGGTGCATTTTCGTTAATCACCCACATCCCACAACAAAAAGTGACTCCCAATCCTCGTTCCCCCGCGGAGTCGGACTATTATTGAAAAGCGGGAGAGGGGAGGGTGATGTTAGGCCAGAAATAATTGTTATTCGATGTTCAGGATCAGGAGTACCATCTTAACTTTTAAAACTATACCCTGAAAATATTTTAAGTAGGCCTAGGCCCTTCGCGGTTATTACAAAATTCGGAGGATCCTCAGTGGATCACACATGGGGGATTTTTCTCCACGCCCATTCCTGTGATTTATGCCCATTTTGCATTGCGCAACAAAGCCTATATTGATTTAATTTTTATTAAAGCTGTCTTGTTCGAAATGTACTCTCAAGAGATAAATTCTGTGTATTAAGTTACTCACACATGATGTTAACTTCTTGAGAGACTGTCCTCCGGGTCCCTTTCTCCGTCTTAGTTGAACTTTGCTGCCGCACAGATTGCCACCATTTTCAAGCAGTGATGGAGTACAAGTGATCGTCATAGGGAAGAAATGCCGCGTTTAAATTTTTGACCCTATTCACGTGACCAATGGCAGCGTCCTGTCAAAACGCGCGTATCATACGCGCGTCCAATCTAGTTTTTTAAGTTTTATAGCCATGGGCTAGCCATGTTTACGGGCCAGATTCCAGGGTCTGTGCACAGGTACGTGCACACTAACGTTACATTCAACGAAAAAACGTCGTTTCCGACTTAAATGATATTTATGCATCGCACTTTCCGTGGCATCCTTTATCATTTTTCAGTGAAGACAAGTTTACAATTACTCCGCAAAACTTAAAAATTATCCCCTAAACTGTCGCCTGTTTTGAATTTGTGACCTTATACTTTCGTACTGCACGACACGGAAAAACAAAAAAATGCATCAATTATTTTTTTTTTTTTGGCGCTAAGGTTTGCAAAAGTGACTTTGATTGCCTTAAATTCCTGTCCACGTGGAAAGAAAAAGTTATCAAAGTACTTCGAGCGTGATGTTGACCGATACTTCAGTGGGTCAAACTGCGACTGCAGGCATCAAAATTTGCTGATTAGGCCCCCCCCCCCCTAAAAAAAAATATTCGGTCTCTGTTCAGACCAAAGTTTCGGAATTGACGCGGCGATGCGGCTTTTTTTTTCTTGTTTTTCTTTTTGTTTTTCTTCAAGCTTGGATTGTAGAGACAAGGTGGGGTACTATTTTGTTTTTTTTTGGTGTCCTCATGTACATTGGTGTCCTCCATAATTTGTCTTGGTGCTTTCGATCATTTGCCTTGGGGCAATTTCCCATTCTTTGGTGCTTTTTGGTAAACAAATTGAGGAGGTGCGGAAATAGAGGGCGCCGTTGGAGCTACCGCGGAACATTTTGGAAAAAAAAGATCGACGCGCACGATTAAAATCGACGCGCGCGCTGACCAGAGACCGACTTATTTATTTTTTGGGCCTTATCAGTATTTCATATTTTGAGTGCGCATGCGCGCAAACTAAATGAGCGGCTGAAACATACGTGTAATGGGGACATTCCTCCACACATAGAGCAAATGGCCCGCATGACTGCACAGAAGTTGTGTGGTAGCGGGCCTGCACAAAAGCAGCAGCTACGGAACTACCCATTAGCCGTGTGCCACGGCATACCACAGCTGGCAACTGCATTCCAATGAGGATTAGCGGCCGCGGCCATGACCACTTCACGTAATAGCTAAAAAGCTATTCAACACTTCGTGCTCGTTCAAAACAGGTTTGACAGACCGTAACAAGTTTCAGGCTTGTGGAAACAAGGGTGGTTCAATATACAATGTATACAGATCTCCGGGAATGCTAACTTATCTCACCATTGACTTATTTATGTGTTATAGGGGATACTTTAATATATTTTTTTAATAATGCTGAATTCTTTCCTTCCTTTTAAAAAAAAAAAAAAAAGCATCATGTTTGGACTCAAGACCGCGTTGCTTCTTTTGGTGGCTATCAACGTCTTGGTGAATGGATACCAGGATGATGGCTACCTGGATGGCGAGTTGGAAGTCCTCCTCAAGCGCCTTCTGGAGGGTCTTGATGAAGCAGAACGAGGCTATGAACTGAAGGACTTGTTTGAAAGAATGGTGAGAACATACATGATTAGCCCACACAGGGGAATTTCGAAAATATATTGATTTTTGCCAAAATTGTCTCTTCGTGAAAACGTTAGTTTACTGGTAAAAGAAACCTGCAACTTAATTTGAAGACACAAAACCTTTGTTGAAAGAAAACGTTTTCCTTTCCTCAACCTCGATCCCAAGCCAGCACGCGGAGCTTGTCAAAAAAGGGAAACAAAGTAATACTTTGAAAATGTTTATACATGTTGAAGGTAAATTTCTTTAATATAAACCACTTTTAATAACCGACAGTCACAAACTAAATCTAACATCAATTAGAGACCAAAGATAGCCGGGTATCCTGAGCATTATTGCAGAGTACCCTGACTTGAGTAATGATAACACACTTTAATCGACAGGTAAATTTGGGTCTTTTCAAAATGAAGGCTTCGTTTTGAGTCTCAGTTTTTATTTCTTCTGATATCCTTATCAAGAAAACGTGTGTAAACAATTATTGCCAACATTTGTAAGCATAGTATCGGCTTCACAAAGGGAATCAGTTTTCTAAGAAAAGAGGTTAGGAAGTGATTAGATGTCCTGCATTACCTTCATTATTATTTACCAGTATTGTCACATTAGTATTCATTCTGTAAAGTCACATTACGTTGTTTATTGTCATAGAAACGACCCTTTTACTCTATATAGGTCTTTCTTGTGCTAATTTTATCTGATTAACCCATGTGCTTTTTCCTTACTTTTAAAAAACTTTAATGTCACCCATTTGACAATAAATGAGTTCTCGATACCAATACATGGCACTATTATTGCATGGACAACTCTGTTTTATTTTAAAAATGGTTTGATTGCCATGACAACCAATTAATCCAATGTGTCGACAATTATAAAACCACACTGCAATTCTTCACGAAGTCCAAGTCTTGTAAAAGCAAGTAACAGTGCTATTTATGGATAAACAAAAAACAAGAACACATTAAGAGGCTCATTATCTGAGGGTATCAATTGACAGACATACTTTTTATGTTCGTTTCGTATTTCTTATTTTTTAAATTTCATTTCAGAGTATGTCAGGAATTGAAGTTGGTGAAGAGGTTTCCACAATCTATAACGATATGAAGCTTAGAAGCACCTTGAAGTGGGTTACCTTCAAAATAGAGAATAAGAAGAAAATCATCAAGGATCAAAGTGCTGAACCAAATGACAATTATGGCGATAAAACGCAGTTCGATGAGATGAAGGCCAAACTGACTTCTGAACCACGATATATTCTCTATGCTTTCAAATTCTACTCAAAGGAAGGTCGCAAGATAAACAAGATTGCTTTCATTTTTTGGTACGTATACAGCCATCTTAGTTGCTGAGGCATTTATTTCCCGATTCTCGTTCAAAACGAATACAGTTAAAATTTTACCTTCCCCCAAACGTTTTCAGCACAAATCCGTCCTGATCCATTTTTTTATTAGATGCTAGGTGGGATAAAGAGCATTGTGTTTCACCCGTACGCCGGTGTGTGTTTTGCACTCTATACTTTCCCGAGTCCTAAGAAAACAGATCACAAATGATTACTCGGGTGGGATTCGAACCCTCGACCTATATCAATTCAAAGTGATCTTTTACCACTAGACCAGTTCAATATTGTTAAATACTGGGCAAGCTCGTTGGTCTTGTGGTAAGACATCTGCTCTAGAATAGCAAAGGCCATAGGTTCGAACCCCCACCTAAGTATTGTGCCTGTGGATTTTTTGTTCAATGGACTTGAGAAAGTACTGAGAATTCAGCACTTAGAACATATTGGTGCAGGGGTAAAACACAGGTAAAATGATCAACATTCATATTGTTATCAATGCAGGATTTTTGACGATATGATTTAATAACCTGAGATTAATTGTTCCCGCAGGATTGATGAAGACAATGCTAAAATGGGAGACAAGATGATCTACTCATACCACAAACACGATGTAAAGAAGGCGTTTAATGGCATTGCTGTGGAGTTCCAAGCTAACACTATGGCCGACTTAGACTACGAAACATACACGGCCGAGGTTGAGAAAAAGGCTTAAAATCATTACCCAGAACCCGATTTGATAAGATTAGATACGCGTTAGAAAACCGTTCGAAGTTTTAGTCATTGTCAAAGTTTGAGAAACGAAAAATGAAAGATGCTAGTAGTTTTTCTCTGTGCGCGTGAGTGTATTACGTTAACAATATTTGTTGATAATAAGGCCCGGATGACGACATGGATGACTGTTTGGACAGCAGCTGTATTGTTCCACACCAATAATCAATCAAATTCGACATCAGGGTGGGTGTAATGTGGGCGGAGCTTCAATGATAGGCCACACATTCCTACATAGCTGTACTCCAGAGGTGCAGTGTAATTTGATTCAATTATCGTCACAAGTTTATATGAATTATTCATTTTGATATCATTATCCTTACAAGGTTAAATGAATTATTCATCTGATATCATTATCTTCACAAGGTTAAATGGATTATTCATTTGATATCATTATCCTTACAAGGTTAAATGAATTATTCATCTGATATTATCTTCACAAGGTTAAAGGAATTTTTTTATTTGATATCATTATCCTCACAAGGTTAAATGAGTTATTCATATGACTATTAGCCTCACAAGTTGAAAGAATTATTCATTTGATATCATTATCCTTACAAGGTTAAATGAATTATTCATCTGATATCATTATCTTCACAAGGTTAAATGAAGTTGTTATTTGATATCATTATCGTCAAAAGGTTAAATGAATTATTTTCGATATCATTATCCTCAGAAGGTTAAATGAATTATTCATTTGGCAAGAATACTGGAGTTGACTTGACATTGCTTTGTTGTTAATTGCTATAATTATAGGTTGGTTGTGGTCTTTTATTCAATCAAGGTTGGTGAAGGTTCTTTTTTATTCGCGACTAAATCATCTCTCATTCTCTTTACTTTGCTAATATGTTCCTTTAAGCTTTGATTATAAATCAAGTAAGTAGTATCGGAAATGAAGTTTCTTGGTTCGCAGATATAAAGTTTACGTGTATGCTTGCAAGCATACACATCTGACTTTTGTTACTTGTTATTCTGAATATATTTTCTAGCTGATTGCAAATAATATGCCGCATGGCTAATACCATAATACCCATCTTCGTCAAACTCGAATCTTAAAAGTAATGTTTCAGTTCCAATGTTTTATTTAAAGCGGCTTATCGTGTTTCTATTTCTATGTTTTGATGGCTTCTGTTATAATTGTCTTTTTATTACGGTTACGGCTGTTCAGTCTACAAGTTTTATTAGTTGAGAGAATAAATAATGATTACTGCATAAAAAAGAGTGTGTATACTTAAACAAAAATGGTTGACATGTGACACAAACTGTGTAGATTGGTACCCGTCCGATTTAAGAGTCTTGAAGTTCACAAAAAAGTGTCAGACCTTTATGATCGTTGCGGCATATTTTAAACATTAAGGCCAACCCCGTATTCGTACAGTCAGTTTCCATAATGATTTCCCTAATCGCTCGGTATTGTCATTCATTTCTAACGTCGTGCATTTGGCGTGTCATGGCTGAGAGGTTAGTGCATCGGACTCGGTGGCTAAGTCTTGGTGGCTACGTCATCTGGGTGTGGGTTCGAATCCACCTAGACACTTAACCATAATTGCTTCGTGAAAGTTGGGGAGGTGGTGCGTTCTGCTCTACCGGCCAGGTTTCTAATGGATGATACCCAAACCTACATCCTCACGGACTGTAAAGAGGAAACCATGTTTCAGCCCCAGGAGTAGGTGGTTACAGCCCATGAAAAAATTATCGTTGATCTACATGACGCCCCCCCCCCATGAATGTTCCACTGGGGGTGTGTTTCTCGGGGGGGGCGACATGATCTGTTTGACACCAACTTGCCGGTAACGCCCTAAAAAAAATATCCAGACAAATATGTGTATTTTGTAATATTTTATGTTCGTCTGTGGGTCTTCTATGCTGTTATGTTTACTTGTAGGTACCTTCAATGGTACTATGTTTAATTAACCTGTTCATTTGTTTAATTAAACTAATAACGCACATATAGTTGCCAAATATGGCACTAACAAGTTTGAGGTCGGCAATTTCGTCTTTAAAAATCTGGGTTCGTCGGGTTACCGTACACACAATTGTTCAGGAGACAACAGTACCGAAGTACAGAAAGTCGTACGCAAGAGCTCCCCAGCAAGTATCGCTGACGCCATTATGATTGCAAAATGGCTCACTGTGTCACACAGTGAAATAACTAAACAGCGTCGTTGTATTGTGAACACATAAAAGCATTCAAGTCGCGTTCTTGCACACTTTCTGCATGTCGACATAGATATCCTTGAACCACTGCCCCCACTTTGCATAACAAGTGCACATGAATGAACGATTCGACTTTTATTCAAAGAAATTTCTATGTACAGTCGCCAGACTCTATTCAGTCAAGTCCCCGTCAAAACGAAAGTAAACAATCCACGTTCATAACAAAAAAGGGCTGTTTGCACAAAAAAGGGCTGTTCGGATTTGCACTTTTTCATCGCCTAGAGAACATTGTTCACATCTATTTGCACAGTTAAGCACCCTTACTCTTGCTGATATTAATAAATTTCACACTGCTATATTCATGTACAAATTCCCCGATTAGTGGAATACTATTAATCCTATTAGAACACTGTCTTCCGTGGGGCGATTTAAATCACGATACAAGAAATCCCCCCCCCCCCATGAAATGTTCCAGCCCCCCCCCCCCCCCCCCCCCACCACTGAAAAATTCCTGGCTACGCCACTGGTTGTGGGAGAAGTTTTCTTCCTCTCAAAACCTCTTTCTCTCTTGTCAGATCTGGAGCCGTCATCCCTGTGGGCAGTGACTGCTTGTCCGGCTATGCGCTTGGCTCGGGACTGGACTTGTAGCCAGTCGGCGAAGTGGAGCAAGGTGTATGTTTGGTCAGAATCGGCTTTCAAGATTCCTCGGTTGATGCAATGTTAATCGACGAACCTGTCCCGGTAATTGGCTGGCAGTTTGCAGAGCAACCTGTCGACGTGCATGGGCCCAAAACTGAATAAAATGAAATTTTCGGGCACAACAGTTGTTTTTGTTCATTCTGAGCCCAATAACGGGCCTTATTTAGATTTCAACTTCAGTCTTTCATGCTACTTCGTTGGTGTCCGTCCAATACAGTGTTCGGTAGTCCTGCGGAGACCATGCTCAAGGAGGAAACCAGCGACCCCTTCTTGAAACTGCTCCTGACTACAACTGCCGTAAGTATAGTGTTTCCTCAAAAGCTTATCCTTTTAGAGATTATAGATTCAGACTTTTCTGATATTACATTCTAAAATGTTCCTGGGCCTATCATTCGCACTTACTGCCAGTTGTCATAAAAATAGAAATGTTTTCATGAACACAGATTATGAAGCGAGGAAATTCTTTAACAACACCCAGTTCGAATCAATAGAAGTCCGTGATCTTTGGAACTCGTTCTTTGCTCCAACTCAACTTGGCAACGTTCGAGTACTACGACCAGGTACTTTAATACTTTCCTATAGATTCACGACGAAGCCATTTTTGATCGTGTTCCCTGAATCTATTTTATAAGCTTTAAACCATTGAATGGGACGGTGTCAGACTATTTTATGATTGGAAAACGTTCCAAGCCCCACTTTTTTAAATGTGGCTTAAAACATTCAGATATGTTTAATCACAAATTTTAAATTATTCGACTAGTGGTTGATTTGTGACGTACCTTACGCCTGCGCACTGATAGCAACGTGCGAACGTCTCCAGTCAAACGCTGGTCAAAATTTCATCACAAAACTTCTGGATCCTGGCTCTCTGCTAGCGTTATGAATGCGCGCGGCTATTGGTTACCAGCGAAGCAACCGACCCCAGTAGGCTGGTTCCAAATAGTCGACAAGCGTAGTCAACCACCGTTGACTAGACAGAGTTCGGGCAGACGTTAGTTAACCATTGTTTAACTCATTGTCCTTGCGCGAACTTGGCCTATGTAGTTGGTTTGGACTTACAATTTTTTCAGCAACTCCCATTCCTTGTGTGTTGCTTCGTTCTCAAATTACCCTTTCTGTGCGTCATTGACGACATGTGAGTAAAATCAGCCCTTTATTGATATATAAAGACATGCATGATATAGTGTTTTAAATCTTAGACCGTTAAATTGGCATGATTTTAGCATAAAGTTTTTGACCTAATCTGACGAAAATCATCGTTATTGAACATGTACATTTGTGCATACGTAGCACGTACGTCTCGCCTCATTGCAGTAGGTACGTTTTACTAACCTAATATGTGGTTTATCATTTTTTTTTTTTTTTTTTCTTCAAGCTTGGATTGTACAGACAAGGTGGGGTACTATTTTGCTTTTTTGGTGTCCTCATGTACATTGGTGTCCTCCATAATTTTCCTTGGTGCTTTCGATCATTTGCCTTGGTGCAGTTTCCCATTCCTTGGTGCTCTTTGGTAAAACAAATTGAGGAGCTGCGGAAATAGAGGTCGCTGTTGGAGCTACCGCGGAACATTTTGGGGAAAAAAAGATCGACGCGCATGATTAAAATCGACGCGCGCGCTGACCAGAGACCGACTTATTATTTTTTTTGGCCTTATATTCCTACTATTTTGCATACATATTGTTCCATGATTTATTATTACATTTTGCATTCAAAACTGTAGGTAGGAATACTTTATCGTGAACGCTTGCATTAATTGTTTTTTGTTTTGTTTATTTTTACTCTTTTCCTTTTGACAACCGTACAACTTACCATATTTACAGAAACCTTGTTAATATTTTAATAAAAGCTATTGAATAAAGAATTTATTTTGAATTAATGGGTTTAAATCTGTAATATCAAAATCTTATTTCTGTCGTTGAAAAAAATTTCTCCTGATGAAAAATCTCCGCGGTTTTCAATTACTTCCGTGTGCATCCGTGGACTGCGTAACGCCATAACCACAGCAATCCTTGGAGATGCTAATGATTTATCCTTTACCCTAGTGTACGTGTATGGGATGGTTGACCTAGCATGTCTCAATATTTTTCACAGGGAACAATAGATTAACTATGAAGCTGATACTTTTCCTGCATGCAGAAAAAGTTTGTGTAATGATTTTTGTGCCAAAGAGGATTGGTGGTCTTACCAAGAAAATTACCAAACTGTTTTTTAATCGAGGAAAATGTATGGGCTCACCATGCAAGCTTAAACGGTGCATTAGAAGAAGCACATATGGTCGCAAACAACATGGCGAATCTCCCAAATTTTGATGTTTGCATTAGGCCCAATTCTGGGTATGTATACAACCTCCAAGCGGCATTGGATCTCAAGCAACACCATGAGCTGACGAGTGGATCAAGTTTTATCGTTCTTCCCAATTTTTTGAGTACATGTATATTATTTTGTCTTACAAAATTTCAAAATGTGTTTTGTGCTTTAACTGAAAATAAAATATTGGGCCTGTTTTGTTGTTGCTTTTGCCGGTGCCTCCTTTTTTTTTTTTTACTTGTCAACATCACCGAACAAATTTCGATTGGATTAAATTTATTCGAAATTTCCTACAATGATGATAAAGATAACCGGGCATCGTTCGCATTTAACTTGCTCTGTGTTTTAACCATTGATCTCTATTACATTGATCTCCATTAGTAAGACTTATACTAATGGAGATCAATGGTTTTAACTTATGCACCTATAAAACAAGTAATGACAGTACCACACCGATTGTGGTAGAGGAGGGGGCATCGTCCGAAGGTCGCGTGTACGGCAATTATGGCCGAGTCGTACATGTTACACGTGGCACCCGGTACAATGTAAGTACTGTACGGTGGCGTGCTGGTGGATCACGCGCGGACCGACGATGTACATATGTACATAATTCATAAGTTTGATGACGCTGACATCTGTTTATGGCATAAATTATGATAAGTGGTACTGCTAATGTAAAGCACTTTGATCTCAGTTTAAATCGCTATATAAGAACCTGTTATTATTATTACTGCTGGAATTGTGTTACTGTAATTTACCAAAAGTTTACCCTTTCTGTGCGTCATTGATGACATGTGAGTAAAATCAGCCCTTTATTGATATATAAAGACATGCATGATATAGTGTTTTTAATCTTAGACCGTAATTAAATTGGCATGATTTTAGCATAAAGTTTTTGACCTAATCTGACGAAAATCATCGTTATTGAACATGTACATTTGTGCATACGTAGCACGTACGCCTCGCCTCATTGCAGTAGGTACGTTTTACTAACCTAATATGTGGTTTATCACGTTTATATTCCTTTATTTTGCAGAACCACATTTCACCTGTAATCTCACCTGTAATCATCCACCTAAGTATTGTATTCCTGCGTGATTTGAACTAATTAAACAGTTAGTGTTGCTTGCCCAACACAGTCTGACCGCTGTCCATTTGTTACTGTGTGTAATCTTCGATCCAACCGCCTTCCCTTTCCGTTGTACCAATAATACACTATATTTCACAACAACCCGTAGTAAGGTTTGCGACAACACCATGTACATGAGTATGGTTTGAAACTTTGTATTGTGGCGATACAATCTATACAGTAAGGTTTGCAGTAGCACCATGTACATGACTCGGATTTCAAACTTTAAATGGTGGAGATACAATCTAGAAGGTTTGCAGTAGCACCATGTACACGAGTATGGTTTGAAACTTTGTATTGTGGAGATACAATCTATATAGTAAGGTTTGCAGTAACACCATGTACATGACTAGGATTTCAAACTTTAAATGGTGGAGATACAATCTAGAAGGTTTGCAGTAGCACCATGTAAATGAGTATGGTTTGAAACTTTGCATGTTGGAGATACAACCTAGTAAGATTTTCACTAACACCATGTGCATGAGTTGGATTTGAAACTTTGTATTGTGGAGATACAATCTAGTAAAGTTTGCAGTAACTTCGGCTTGTTGTTGCTGTTGTTTGAGATTTATTATTATTATTACTATTTATTATTTATTTGTTAATTTGCTTTCAATTACAATTTAATGTTCTTTTATAATTTTATTCTGTTTTCCTTTACAAATTTTAATGTATGGAGTTGGAAAGTATGGAAATAAGTGTTGCATTGCATTGAATTGAATTGAATTGAATTGAATTGAATTGAATTCCACGAAGCCTGAGGCTAACGTGAGAGGTTGGCAATAACCTTGAATGAAATTCAATGATCAAATTCTTTGCTTTTTGGTTGACCGTGGATGACATCTTTACAAATCAGTGGTCTATGAAGCTTGCGTGCATGCTCCGACAATAAGCACAAGCAGCTCTTTGTTCGAACAATAAGTTTTGAATGGTTCTTTTTCCCTAATTAGCCCTTTAAGGACGGGGTGTAATCACGTATGTTTCAGCCCCATAGACCGTGCGTACATTTAGTTGTCTTCTCACGCATGCGCAATGGTTTCCTCCGCGTCGTCGGCTTGCAAACAGCGGTAGCAGACGACGCACTGAACGATTGTCTGGTTTTCATGTCTTAAAATGTATCCTTCTCAAACGTACTTAAAAGATGATTCAAACCAAAAATTATCAGTAGACCAAGTGAGCAAAGATATAAATTGTCTCTGCAGTGTGGTAACAGCGCTAAAAACCTTTTCAAATATATATAAAAAAAGCAATAATTATGGACAAAAAACGTACAAAATGAAAAGGCAAAACATCGATCGCTTTTGAGTTTGGTTTACACATTTGGACAATTTGCCGGGTTTGCCATAGATCAGCCGGCGTTATACCATCGGAAAGGATGATAGATTATTTTCATTTTACAGGTGATTTGATGTAAGAAGGAAACCTGTAGCTTATAAAAATCGTCATTTTTCGAGTAAACTCATTTTGAAAGCTTCGTGCACAAATACACTGGTCCCAGTGCCCTCTGTGATCGTACTTAACTGCATTTCAGGGCCGGGAACCAGTCAGTTGTAACTCGTTTCAGTTAAATGTATACATTTCCAACGCGTCAAAAGATTACAAACGGAGCGGTGCGTGGCGCGTGGCTAGCCATGTTTACGGGCCAGATTCCAGGGTCTGTGCACAGGTACGGTACGTGCACACTAACGTTACATTCAACGAAAAAAAACGTATCACGTGAGACCTTACTTTTCTCAATGAAACGGTTTCCGACTTAAATGATATTTATACATCGCACTTTCCGTGGCATCCTTTATCATTTTTTCAGTGTAGACAAGTTTACAATTACTCGGCAAACCTGAAAAATTATCCCCTAAACTGTCGTCTGTTTCGAATTTGTGACCTAATACTTTCGTACTACACGACACGGAAAAACACAAAAAATGCATCAAATACTCTGTGTGTTTTTTTTGCGCTACGGTTTGCAAAAGTGACTTTGATTGCTTTAAATTCCTGTCCACGTGGAAAGAAATTTTATCAAAGTACTTCGAGCGGGATGTTGACCGATACTTCAGTGGGTCAAACTGCGACTGCAGGCATCCAAATTTGCTGATCAGTATTTCATATTTTGAGTGCGCATGCGCGCAAACTAAATGAACGGCTAAAACATACGTGCCCTCCACACATAGAGCAAGTGGCCCGCATGACTAGGCGCGTGCCGCGGCATACCACAGCTGGCAACTGCATTCCAATAAGGATTAGCGGCCGCGGCCATGACCACTTCACGTAATAGCTAAAAAGCTATTCAACACTTCGTGCT
Source organism: Patiria miniata (assembly GCF_015706575.1). Classification (NCBI taxonomy): domain Eukaryota; kingdom Metazoa; phylum Echinodermata; class Asteroidea; order Valvatida; family Asterinidae; genus Patiria; species Patiria miniata. The sequence continues at coordinate 571,875 of NW_024037056.1, forward strand.
CGTTCAAAAAGGGTGGTTCAATATATACAGATCTCCGGGAATGCCAACTTATCTCACCATTGACTTATTTATGTGTGTGGGGATATTTTAATATATTTTTTTTAATAATGCTGAATTCTTTCCTTCCTTTTTTTTAAAAAGCATCATGTTTGGACTCAGGACCGCGTTGCTTCTTTTGGTGGCTATCAACGTCTTGGTGAATGGATACCAGGATGATGGCTACCTGGATGGCGAGTTGGAAGTCCTCCTCAAGCGCCTTCTGGAGGGTCTTGAAGAAGAAGAACGAGGCTATGAACTGAAGAACTTGTTTGAAAGAGAGGTGAGAACATACATAATTAGCCCACACAGGGGTATCAGTGCGTTTCGAGATATTGTAGATTGACAATTTGGCTCAATGACATTACTGTAACTGAGCAACCACATGTGTCAAGACTTGGTACATGACAGAAAGAACGGTATCAATGGAAACCTTCTGGAGATTGACATCACTAGAATTTGTGACACAATTTAGATTTCGAGCAATGTGTCACTTTGTGAAACTGCGACGATTTTTATTTGTGTGCGTTTTTTTTGTGTTTTTGTTGTTGTTTTTTTGTTATTTATCAGATTGGAAATAAGGCACCTTAAATCGAGCATTTTAAAGACCAAGTTTTATGTTGCTCTCGTTTGCCAACAGATAGGACCCTCATAAAAGGAGAACAAATTACAAGTCTCCAACTTCACGTTAAAATGCAGTAAACTGTCATTTTATTTGATACTTTTTCAGAGCGACATTTGAAATATAATGTCATTGTATATCAGCAACAGATGGATATATACATGTCACAGTTGAATTTTTCTCGTCAGTCTAGAGATTGACTATCATCGAAATTCAGTAATGAACTAAACATTTTCCTGTACAAAAATGTACAGAAAACTTTGGGAGGGACGGTCATCATTAGTTTACTGGTAAAAGAAACCTGCAACTTAATTTGAAGACACAAAACCTTAGTTGAAAGAAAACGTTTCCCTTTTCTCAACCTCGATCCCAAGCCAGCACGCGGAGCTTGTCAAACAAAGGGAAACAAAGTAATACTTTGAAAATGTTTATACATGTTGAAGGTATCTTTCTTAAATATAAACCACTTTTAATAACCGACAGTCACAAACTAAATCTAACATCAATTAGAGACCAAAGATAGCCGGGTATCCTGAGCATTATTGCAGAGTACCCTGACTTGAGTAATGATAACACAGTTTAATCGACAGGTAAATTTGGGTCTTTTCAAAATGAAGGCTTCGTTTTTGGTCTCAGTTTTTATTTCTTCTGATATCCTTATCAAGAAAACGTGTGTAAACAATTATTGCCAACGTTTGTAAGCATAGTATCGGCGTCACAAAGGGAATCAGTATTCTAAGCAAAGAGGTTAGGAAGTGATTAGATGTCCTGCATTACCTTCGTTATTATTTACCAGTATTGCCACATTAGTATTCATTCTGTAAAGTCACATTACGTTGTTTATTGTCATAGAAACGACCCTTTTACTCTATATAGGTCCTTCTTGTGCTAATTTTATCTGATAAACCCATGTGCTTTTTCCTTACATTTAAAAACCTTTAATGTCACCCATGTGACAATAAATGAGTTCTCGATACCAATACATGGCACTATTATTGCATGCACAACTCTGTTTTACTTTAAAATGGTTTGATTGCCATGACAACCAATTAATCCAATGTGTCGACAATTATAAAACCACACTGCAATCATTCACGAAGTCCAAGTCTTGTAAAAGCAAGTAACAATGCTATTTATGGATAAACAAAAAACAAGAACACATTAAGAGGCTCATTATCTGAGGGTATCAATTGACAGACATACTATTTATGTTCGTTTCGTATTTCTTATTTTTTAAATTTCATTTCAGAGTATGTCAGGAATTGAATTTGATGAAGAGGTTTCCACAATCTTTAACGATATGAAGCTTAGAAAAACCTTGAAGTGGATTACCTTCAAAATAGAGAATAAGAAGAAAATCATCAAGGATCAAAGTGCTGAACCGAATGACAATTATGGCGATAAAACGCAGTTCGATGAGATGAAGGCCAAACTGACTTCTGAACCACGATATATTCTCTATGACTTCAAATTTGACTCAAAGGAAGGTCGCAAGATAAACAAGATTGCTTTCATTTTTTGGTACGTATACAGCCATCTTACTTGCTGAGGCATTTATTTCTCGATTCTCGTTCAAAACGAATAAAGTTAAAATTTCACCTTCCCCCAAACGTTTTCAGCACAAATATCCGTCCTGATCCATTTTTTTTATTAGATGTTAGGTGGGATAAAGAGCATTGTGTTTCACACGTACGCCGGTGTGTGTTTTGCACTCTATACTTTCCCGAGTCCTAAGAAAACAGATCACAAACGATTACTCGGGTGGGATTCGAACCCACGACCTATGTCAATTCAAAGTGATCTTTTACAGCTAGACCACCAAGCTTTTCCGGTAGCAAGAGGCAGTTCAATATTGTTAAATACTGGGCAAGCTCGTTGGTCTTGTGGTAAGACATATGCTCTAGAATAGCAAAGGCCATAGGTTCGAACCCCCACTTAAGTATTGTGCCTGTGGATTTTTTTGTTCAGTGGACTTGAGAAAGTACTGAGAATTCAGCACTTAGAACATATTGGTGCAGGGGTAAAACACAGGTAAAATGATCAACATTAATATTGTTATCAATGCAGGATTTTTGACGATATGATTCAATAACCTGAGATTAATTGTTCCCGCAGGTGTGATGACAATGCTATAATCGGAGACAAGATGATCTACGCATCATCCAAAGACGCCATAAAGAAGGCGTTTACTGGCCTTGGTTTGGAGTTCCAAGCTAACACTATGGCCCAGTTAGACTACGAAACATTCAGGGCCGAGGTTGAGAAAAAGGCTTAAAATCATTACCCAGAACCCGATTTGATAAGATTAGATACGCGTTAGAAAACCGTTCGAAGTTTTAGTCCTTGTCAAAGTTTGAGAAACGAAAAATGAAAGATGCTAGTAGTTTTTCTCTGTGCGCGTGAGTGTATTACGTTAACAATATTTGTTGATAATAAGGCCCGGATGACAACATGGACGACTGTTTGGACAGCAGCTGTATTGTTCCACACCAATAATCAATCAAATTCGACATCAGGGTGGGTGTAATGTGGGCGGAGCTTCAATGATAGGCCACACATTCCTACATAGCTGTACTCCAGAGGTGCAGTGTAATTTGATTCCATTATCGTCACAAGTTTATATGAATTATTCATTTTGATATCATTATCCTTACAAGGTTAAATGAATTATTCATCTGATATCATTACCATCACAAGGTTAAATGAATTTTTTATTTGATATCATTATCGTCACAAGGTTAAATTAATTACTTTCGATATCATTATCCTCCGAAAGTTAAATGAATTATTCATTTGGCAAGAATACTTGAGTGGACTTGACATTGCTTTGTTGTGAATTGCTATAATTATAGGTTGGTTGTGGTCTTTTATTTAATCAAGGTTGGTGAAGGTTCTTTTTTATTCGCGACTAAATCATCTCTTATTCTCTTTACTTTGCTAATATGTTCTTTTAAGCTTTGATTATAAATCAAGTCAGTAGTATCGGAAATGAAGTTTCTTGGTTCGCAGATATAAAGTTTACGTGTATGTTTGCAAGCATACACATCTGACTTTTGTTACTTGTTATTCTGAATATATTTTCTAGCTGATTGCAAATAATATGCCGCATGGCTAATACCATAATACCCATCTACGTCAAACTCGAATCTTAAAAGTAATGTTTCAGTTCCAAGGTTTTATTTAAAGCGGCTTATCGTGTTTCTATTTCTATGTTTTGATGGCTTCTGTTATAATTGTCTTTTTATTACGGTTACGGCTGTTCAGTCTACAAGTTTTATTAGTTGAGAGAATAAATAATGATTACTGCATAAAAAAAGAGTGTGTATACTTCAACAAAAATGGTTGACATGTGACACAAACTGTATAGATTGGTACCCGTCCGATTTAAGAGTCTTGAAGTTCACAAAAAGTTTCAGACCTTTATGATCGTTGCGGCATATTTTAAACATTAAGGCCAACCCCGTATTCGTACAGTCAGTTTCCATAATGATTTCCCTAATCGCTCGGTATTGTCATTCATTTCTAACCTCGTGCATTTGGCGTGTCATGGCTGAGAGGTTAGTGCATCGGACACGGTGGCTAAGTCTTGGTGGCTACGTCATCCGGGTGTGGGTTCGAATCCAGGTCATGATACTTGTGTCATTGACCTAGACACTTAACCATAATTGCTTCGTGAAAGTTGGGGAGGTGGTGCGTTCTGCCCTACCGGCCAGGCTTCCAATGGATGATACCCAAACCGACATTCTCACGGACTGTAAAGAGGAAACCCTGTTTCAGCCCCAGGAGTAGGTGGTTACAGCCCGGGAAAACAGTTGATTTCCAGCCCACACTTTAAGTGGCCTCTGGCCTTGTGTATCTAAAGTCTTGCATTACACAAAAATAATAATACATAAACAAAACCAAACTTCATAACAAAATTATTGATATATAGTGAAAGAAAATTGATGAAAAAAAGTAAAATTCTGATTACCTTAAGCGGTACGTGCTTACCGTTGTTCTCAACAACCGTTGTGGACAGTACCATGACTCGTCTGTCCGGTTATCTTCCTCCTCGTTGAGGATTTTGACGTAGCCCGCATCGACCAACTTCTGGATCTTCTCGTTGTGGATCTTGGCAAGGTCTGGCAGAGGTGGCAGCAAGTCATTTTTTGCAAGTCCAAGTCAAGTCACAAGTCATTAGGTCCAGTCACAAGTCAAGTCACAAGTCATTAGTTTCAGTCACAAGTCAAGTCACAAGTCATTAGGTCCAGTCACAAGTCAAGTCACAAGTCATTTGACATGTTTGGTCTCAACACAAGTCAAGCCACAAGAATCTTTGTCCAAGAACACGTCAAGTTGCACATTATTTTGTTCAGCTTTAAAAAAGAACCTAGCGTTAACTAACGAGTTATTTTGAACATGCCTCCTTAATTTTCCTTTTTCAATGTGTTGCAATTACTATTCTTGTAGTTTATCACATATCCGTCGGATATTAGCCCTTTGTATACTTTAATGAATGTACTTTACATTGTAGAAATAAATGCTGAGATGACATGAAAAAAAGACTTCACTCACTCGATTACATGTAGTATACTAACACTTTATTGTTCAATTTTCATGTAAACTAAACGCCTATACAATGGGTTAAGCTATCCGGTATTTTACATGCAATTGACAAAGGCATGCTTTCTTTTCATGAAAGGTTCCTTTCAAAGTTTGTTCAACCATTACATTAAGCAAGGGACTTGGTCATTGAAAACTGTAGTTTGTTGTGACAGTCTTATTGAAAACTTTTGAAACAAGTGGGAACTATTCATTTTGCTGGATTCAGTCACTGAGGTCTATTTTCTGCAATGAAACTTTCTCGCTGCATCTATAAACTGCATTTATAAACACCTTGAGCGGCCTTTTGGGCCTTGTGATGGGCGACTTCAATTAAAATAAAATCGAGTAGCGTCTGAATTGGGTTGGTAACAAGTCATTTTTTGCAAGTCCAAGTCAAGTCACAAGTCATTGTTTGCAAGTCCAAGTCAAGTCACAAGTCAAAGCTGGTATTTACAAGTCAAGTCACAAGTCACAAAAATAGTGACTCGAGTCCGACTCGAGTCCAAGTCACATGACTCGAGTCAGCAACTCTGAGGTCTGGCTGCTTACGCAGTTTTCGCTCGATGTGTGGTGAGGCCTACGGAGCTGGTCAATGTACACCGTCTGTGTGGTCATTACCAGTGTGTAGATTTTACTGGCTCCCTGCTGGATGATTGCTTCATGCAGCACTGTCAAGTGGACTTCTTTGCAGTTGTTGCATGGTTTCTTTAGCGTACAGTTCTCTAGTTTGTGGGTACGACCACACTTCTAGCATCGGGTTTTCTCCTTCAGCCCATTCGATGATCTGGTTACTGGTGAGTTTCTTGAAGTCTGCCCAACCATTCAAGTAGTGTTCGTGGCCGTCACAGTGTGGACAATAGGCAGAACGCTTGTTCTGCTTCGAAGGTGCTGACTGTTGGTGAGGCTTCAACTTCATTTGCTTTCCATCGTCAGTCTGGAAAACTGTTGTGGGAGAAGTTTTCTTCCTCTCAAAACCTCTTTCTCTCTTGTCAGATCTGGAGCCGTCATCCCTGTGGGCGGTGACTGCTTGTCCGGCTATGCGCTTGGCTCGGGACTGGACTTGTAGCCAGTCGGCGAAGTGGAGCAAGGTGTATGTTTGGTCAGAATCGGCTTTCAAGATTCCTCGGTTGATGCAATGTTAATCGACGAACCTGTCCCGGTAATTGGCTGGCAGTTTGCAGAGCAATCTGTCGACGTGCATGGGCCCACAACTGAATAAAATGAAATTTTCGGGCACAACAGTTGTTTTTGTTCATTCTGAGCCCTTAACGGGCCTTATTTAGATTTCAAATTTAGTCTTTAATGCTACTTCGTTGGTGTCCGTCCAATACGAGCGGGCCACGTGACGATGCTAAATTCATTGCGACCTTGGGAACTCGTTCTTTGCTCCAACTCAACTTGGCAACGTTCGAGTACTACGACCAGGTACTTTAATCCTTTCCTATAGATTCACGACGAAGCCATTTTTGATCGTGTTCCCTGAATCTATTTTATAAGCTTTAAACCATTGAATGGGATGGTATCAGACTATTTTATGATTGGAAAACGTTCCAAGCCTCACTTTTGTAAATGTGGCTTAAAACATTCAGATATGTTTAATCACAAATTTTAAATTATTCATCAGAGCACACTGGTATTAATTTGTAATTAACATTGTTTCATTGCTTTCATTTCTACTCACAAGTTCCAAAACTGAAAACTTTACCTCGCTTTCAATTCAATGTGGCCGACTCGAGAGCAAGCCTTGATCTCAACCAGCAAAAATCGTAGTTTCTGCCCACCGAAATAATTTGCAAAAACACACGTTTGTAGAATATGTGTGCATCCGGGAAAAAAGTAGATAAAAACGTACACGGGAGGTTTAGCCTTTTGATCGGAGACATACTAGCCACAGTAACAAATAATCGAGGATCTTGGTAATCAACCCATTACATCGAGATGTATTTTTCGACTTGATGATAATATTTAAACATAAAACTGTTGGTGGATTAATATTTCTTCTACTGCTTTTTAATGATTGCCCTTTGCAGAAGTCCAAGAAAGGAGGTATCGAGAAATACTTAGCATCGGAGAAGGGTGAAGTGGTGGATGGCTACATGGCCCTAGGTAAAACCGAAAATCAAGTATTGGCGGCGCCCCACCAATTTTTATCTTATTGTCATTAGAAAGCCATCATATTTATTGCGCGTCCACAGGCCCAATATGACTCTTAAAACTCAACAACTCAAATTTTCTTTTCATTTCGCAGTGAGTTGTGAAATCCCAGACATGCGCGAATAAACGGTTCCAAATTTCATGGAAGTCTATAAACGCCGTGAAATACTCCAAACTTCGCATCTGATTTACGAAAATTGTTTCGATATTATATTGCCAGTGAAGGCTTTTCACTCTTTCTTTTTTAAAGAAAAACTATCACCCCTGAGAATACTTGGTCACTCCTTCATCTGTTTTTATAATAACAAACAATTAATTAGTGATAATGACATGTTGATCTTGTTGACATTACCATTGTTTCACCACTGTCTCTGTTTTGCAGTTAAGACGGCGAAGGGCGAGCTGATCCAGTTCTATGTTGATCAACTTTACGCGGCCATGAAAGGATTGGGGACAGATGATAACTTGATCATCCGTACTCTGATTTCGCGATCTGAGGTGGGGCACAATGACATCTTGGTCATTTTGTCATGCTTTAATTTTCGGAGATTGCAAACAAAGTTTCTTTTATACTGGCACCTACTGTAGAAGCTGTGTTCTTTTACTAAGTTTTTCCTCTTGCCTATGGTTTGTCCTACCCATTTGTTGTTTCTGGTACTAGTTTTGCTTCGAGTTTTGTTGTAATGTTTGTTTTTCTGCTGGTTCATATCTGGTTTTTAATCTGATTGTCCTATACTTTGTTCACGACGCTAGTCTTGCTTTCTCATCACCCAGATCGATCTTGCCAACATCAAGCAGGAATTCCATGCCAAGTACGGCACGACCTTGGAGAACTTCGTCAAGGACGACACGAGTTGAGACTATTGCTACCATCCGGCTGCGCATTCTCGCTGGTGGTGATTTTGAGGCCCATGCCATGCGTAGGGTTGAACAATTTGAGATTACTTAGTTTGCCCAAATCCTTTCCAAATTCTTTCTCCCAAACTCAGAATGATTGCGCTGAGTCTTCATCAAGGCAGATTAAAAGAGGTAAGTTATAGAAGCATGGTACGAGGCCCCCCTATTTATTTTTAGATGCCAATTAAAGTGTCAAAAGAAAAAAACCTGTCTACATTTCAATTTGTTTTGCAGATCCCCCCCCCCCCCCGCGAGAATTCCTGGATCAGGACCGTTAACTTATGCATATACATGTACTTCTTGAAAAGCCTCATGGTGTAAATAATCTCGTTAGATAGATATGGCAATTTTTTTTCAGCATAATTTAGGAAAGATTCATGACTGTTCCGAACAGTTTGAACAAGTGTTTGACTCCAATGATGTGCTCTGGGAAGTGGGATGTTTCTTCGCTAGGCGCGATAGCAGGTTCGTCATGCTCTGGAGAATGTTGCTCCTCGAGCAGGTTGACGTGGTGGTGCCTGGGGATGAGCAGGTTGACGTGGTGGTGCCTGGGGATGAGCAGGTTGACGTGGTGGTGCCTGGGGATGAGCAGGTTGACGTGGTGGTGGATATGGTTAGCAGGTTTACAAAGTATGCATACGAAAAGGCCAAAATGTCTGTCCATCATGATTTCTTCGTCTTTAGAAATAACGTCTGGTATAGGAATGGTTGCCTTTTCAGTTTTCCCAATGGGGCCGCTGACTCTTCTGCCTCACGGCCCTTATTTGCATAAATTATTATTCTCGGATGAAAAGGTCTATTGTGAGATAGGCACAATTGCAGAATGACCCGCCATTCGATCTATCCATTGAGCAAAGTCCTTGCTCTATGATCTATCGACCTCGTAGCCGGCTACGAGGTCACGGTTGGTTGACCTCAATAAATATTCTCAGCGCGGCTACTTGTATGTACATGTACTATGCGTCATGCTCCATTGGTGTAAATAATCTCGTTAGATATAGATGTGAGCGTACATGTAGTTGGTTTGGACTTACTTTTTTCAGCAACTCCCATTCCTTGTGTGTTGCTTCGTTCTCAAATTACCCTTTCTGTGCGTCATTGACGACATGTGAGTAAAATCAGCCCTTTATTGATATATAAAGACATGCATGATATAGTGTTTTAAATCTTAGACCGTTAAATTGGCATGATTTTAGCATAAAGTTTTTGACCTAATCTGACGAAAATCATCGTTATTGAACATGTACATTTGTGCATACGTAGCACGTACGTCTCGCCTCATTGCAGTAGGTACGTTTTACTAACCTAATATGTGGTTTATCATTTTTTTTTTTTTTTCTTCAAGCTTGGATTGTACAGACAAGGTGGGGTACTATTTTGCTTTTTTGGTGTCCTCATGTACATTGGTGTCCTCCATAATTTTCCTTGGTGCTTTCGATCATTTGCCTTGGTGCAGTTTCCCATTCCTTGGTGCTCTTTGGTAAAACAAATTGAGGAGCTGCGGAAATAGAGGTCGCTGTTGGAGCTACCGCGGAACATTTTGGGGAAAAAAAGATCGACGCGCATGATTAAAATCGACGCGCGCGCTGACCAGAGACCGACTTATTATTTTTTTTGGCCTTATATTCCTACTATTTTGCATACATATTGTTCCATGATTTATTATTACATTTTGCATTCAAAACTGTAGGTAGGAATACTTTATCGTGAACGCTTGCATTAATTGTTTTTTGTTTTGTTTATTTTTACTCTTTTCCTTTTGACAACCGTACAACTTACCATATTTACAGAAACCTTGTTAATATTTTAATAAAAGCTATTGAATAAAGAATTTATTTTGAATTAATGGGTTTAAATCTGTAATATCAAAATCTTATTTCTGTCGTTGAAAAAAATTTCTCCTGATGAAAAATCTCCGCGGTTTTCAATTACTTCCGTGTGCATCCGTGGACTGCGTAACGCCATAACCACAGCAATCCTTGGAGATGCTAATGATTTATCCTTTACCCTAGTGTACGTGTATGGGATGGTTGACCTAGCATGTCTCAATATTTTTCACAGGGAACAATAGATTAACTATGAAGCTGATACTTTTCCTGCATGCAGAAAAAGTTTGTGTAATGATTTTTGTGCCAAAGAGGATTGGTGGTCTTACCAAGAAAATTACCAAACTGTTTTTTAATCGAGGAAAATGTATGGGCTCACCATGCAAGCTTAAACGGTGCATTAGAAGAAGCACATATGGTCGCAAACAACATGGCGAATCTCCCAAATTTTGATGTTTGCATTAGGCCCAATTCTGGGTATGTATACAACCTCCAAGCGGCATTGGATCTCAAGCAACACCATGAGCTGACGAGTGGATCAAGTTTTATCGTTCTTCCCAATTTTTTGAGTACATGTATATTATTTTGTCTTACAAAATTTCAAAATGTGTTTTGTGCTTTAACTGAAAATAAAATATTGGGCCTGTTTTGTTGTTGCTTTTGCCGGTGCCTCCTTTTTTTTTTTTTACTTGTCAACATCACCGAACAAATTTCGATTGGATTAAATTTATTCGAAATTTCCTACAATGATGATAAAGATAACCGGGCATCGTTCGCATTTAACTTGCTCTGTGTTTTAACCATTGATCTCTATTACATTGATCTCCATTAGTAAGACTTATACTAATGGAGATCAATGGTTTTAACTTATGCACCTATAAAACAAGTAATGACAGTACCACACCGATTGTGGTAGAGGAGGGGGCATCGTCCGAAGGTCGCGTGTACGGCAATTATGGCCGAGTCGTACATGTTACACGTGGCACCCGGTACAATGTAAGTACTGTACGGTGGCGTGCTGGTGGATCACGCGCGGACCGACGATGTACACATGTACATAATTCATAAGTTTGATGACGCTGACATACTGTTTATGGCATAAATTATGATAAGTGGTACCTGCTAATGTAAAGCACTTTGATCTCAGTTTAAATCGCTATATAAGAACCTGTTATTATTATTACTGCTGGAATTGTGTTACTGTAATTTACCAAAAGTTTACCCTTTCTGTGCGTCATTGATGACATGTGAGTAAAATCAGCCCTTTATTGATATATAAAGACATGCATGATATAGTGTTTTTAATCTTAGACCGTAATTAAATTGGCATGATTTTAGCATAAAGTTTTTGACCTAATCTGACGAAAATCATCGTTATTGAACATGTACATTTGTGCATACGTAGCACGTACGCCTCGCCTCATTGCAGTAGGTACGTTTTACTAACCTAATATGTGGTTTATCACGTTTATATTCCTTTATTTTGCAGAACCACATTTCACCTGTAATCTCACCTGTAATCATCCACCTAAGTATTGTATTCCTGCGTGATTTGAACTAATTAAACAGTTAGTGTTTCTTGCCCAACACAGTCTGACCGCTGTCCATTTGTTACTGTGTGTAATCTTCGATCCAACCGCCTTCCCTTTCCGTTGTACCAATAATCAATATATATAACACAACAACCCGTAGTAAGGTTTGCGACAACACCATGTACATGAGTATGGTTTAAAACTTTGTATTGTGGCGAAACAATCTATATAGTAAGGTTTGCAATAGCACCATGTACATGACTAGGATTTCAAACTTTAAATGGTGGAGATACAATCTAGAAGGTTTGCAGTAGCACCATGTAAATGAGTATGGTTTGAAACTTTGCATGTTGGAGATACAACCTAGTAAGATTTTCACTAACACCATGTGCATGAGTTGGATTTGAAACTTTGTATTGTGGAGATACAATCTAGTAAAGTTTGCAGTAACTTCGGCTTGTTGTTGTTGTTGTTTGAGATTTATTATTATTATTACTATTTATTATTTATTTGTTAATTTGCTTTCAATTACAATTTAATGTTCTTTTATAATTTTATTCTGTTTTCCTTTACAAATTTTAATGTATGGAGTTGGAAAGTATGGAAATAAGTGTTGCATTGAATTGAATTGAATTGAATTGAATTCCACGAAGCCTGAGGCTAACGTGAGAGGTTGGCAATAACCTTGAATGAAATTCAATGATCAAATTCTTTGCTTTCTGGTTGACCGTAGATGACATCATTACAAATCAGTGGTCTATGAAGCTTGCGTGCATGCTCGGACAATAAGCACAAGCAGCTCTTTGTTCGAACAATAAGTTTTGAATGGTTCTTTTTCCCTAATTAGCCCTTTATGGACGGGGTGTAATCACGTATGTTTCAGCCCCATAGTCCGTGCGTGCATTAGGTGTCTTCTCACGCATGCGCAATGGTTTCCTCCGCGTCGTCGGCTTGCAAACAGCGGTAGCAGACGACGCACTGAACGATTGTCTGGTTTTCATGTCTTAAAAGGTATCCTTCTCAAACGTACTTAAAAGATGATTCAAACCAAAAATTATCAGTAGACCAAGTGAACAAAGATGTAAATTGTCTCTACAGTGTGGTAACGGCGCTAAAAACCTTTTCAAATAAATATACCAATAAAGCAATAATTATGGACAAAAAAACGTACAAAATGAAAAGGCAAAACATCGTTCGCTTTTGAGTTTGGTTTACACATTTGGACAATTTGCCGGGTTTACCTTAGATCAGCCGTAATACCATCGGAAAGAATGATAGATTATTTTCATTTTACAGGTGATTTGATGTAAGAAGGAAACCTGTAGCTTATGAAAATCGTCATTTTTCGAGTAAACCCATTTTGAAAGCTTCGTGCACAAATACACTGGTCCCAGTGCCCTCTATGATCGTACTCAACTGCATTTCAGGGCCGGGAATTACAAACGGAGCGGCGCGTGGCGCGTGGCTAGCCCATAGATATAGAACTTAAAATAACTAGATCGGACGCGTTCGAACGCGCCATTCACTGTGCACAAAACTTCTGGGTTCTTCATGGACGCGCTGCAAAGTCACGTGAATAGGGCCACGCGCAAAGGGCAGCTGGTGAATGCTGGACGGAAAAATATCACCAACACCCCCACCTGAATTCAGCTATGCGTTGAAGTTCTTAACAACAGGTTGACATTTTTAACTACGATTTTTGACAATGTGACATTTCATATTCCTTTGAAAAGTTACACATGAGTTTGCCTCTGTGTCTTATTTGGGCCAAATTGGCGACTGTGTTGAAGGTTATTGATTTTCAGCCAAGAATACTAATTTGTACCGAAAAGTAGCCACATTGTGTTCTTATATCTTTAACAAAGGCAAATGTCAAAGGCGTAGTTAAATGTCAACCTGTTTCATGAGATTTTCCCCTCTTTTTTAAAATGTGCAATAAAAATCAACCGTTACTTGCCTATCAGACAAAATATAAACTTTTAATTTTACCAACATCAAAATGAAATAACAGAAAATTATTTTGTAAATGAGCAACGATAAAAACGGGCACTCGAAATATTGCGTTGCTTTAATAACAATAATAGCTTTATTTACAGATGGTGGCCATGTCACCTGACAGATGATTTTCAATGGGCCATCAATTAATACTGCTAACCTCAATAAACAAGTCTCTGGCCATCTGTTGTGAGTACTGAACAAACGAATACTTAAATAACTTTTAGGTAATAAACACTATGAAAACGTACTCGGTAGCTAATAAATAATCTGATGAAATGGCAGTTCCATATCCATATCATCCATTAATCAAGATGTCAAGAATATCATTGCTCATGAAAAAAATACATTTAGTTGTCACCATCCGAATATTATTTTATGTGAAGGTCTAGCCTATGCAACTACCAGCAGGTGAGTATTGCTTCCCATAAATTTAAGAAGAATAAGTAATCCAATGTATTGTAGCGGAAAGTGTAGGGACTTATAGCTAGTTTATTTACAACGTCATCCCTATGGCACTAACGTAAATTCACTGTGTGTTGGTGACTGGGCGGAGCATAAGAGCCCAGTGGCTGAATGCGCGTACGCTATTGGTTGCCTAAGGCCCATAGGTTTAGTGCATGCATTTGTGTTTGTGCGGCGTATGCATGTTCACGTGAGGGCTATTCACGTGATCGCGCGGAGGAGTTTTACTGTGGACAGCGGACGGTAAGGTCGTATATTGCTCGCGCTCTGTGTTTGGGTAATGCTGACGCGCACTGTGTAAATTGCGCTGGTCCTTACGGTGCTGAAGTTGCGCTGTGTGAGGCTGACGCGCAGCCGTACAAGTGAATGTACTGTACGATACTGACGCTAGCTTGCATGGGTAAAGCGTAAATCAGGTTAAGGCTGACAGCGTATATTACTTACATTGGCGTGCATTACTTACACTTGCGTGTGTTATTTACATTGACGTGCACTACTTACATTGGCTTGTGTTATTTACAGTGGCGTACGTTACTTACATTGGTGTGTGTTGTTTACTTAGTGTACGTTGTTGACTTCGTGTACATTGTTTACTGAGTGTACATGGTTTACTTAGTGTACGTTGTTGACTTAGTGTACATTGTTTACTTAGTGTACATTGTTTACTTAGTGTATATTGTTGACTTACCAGTGCATTGTTTACATTAGTGCACCTTGTTGACTTACCAGTGCATTGTTTACATTAGTGCACCTTGTTGACTTACCAGTGCATTGTTTACATTAGTGCACCTTGTTGACTTACCAGTGCATTGTTTACATTGGGCGCATTGCTCAAGCTGTGCGCATTAATTGCTGCTTAGGTGAGCTGTTAGCTGACTTGCAAGTGTATTTAAGGGACCCTGATAATTAACCACCTCATTAAGTCTCAATCACTACTGCATATTTCTTGATTATTGTACAATAAATTACGATCATATTTGTTGTGCCGACAATCCTGTTGTCCAGGTGTATTTGTTGTTGGTTTATTGTGCAATTAACGGTGGGTAATCACAATCATCATAATCGGCGGTATATTTCCTCCAAAACGGACCTGCTCCCTAGGCCTTGAGGTCGCTCTGAGTGGTCTCTCGTCTTGGGAAAGCTTGCGTTCAGGAAGATCAGCTACACTCTAATAGGTGTCAGACTTGGTCCCAACGAACTTAGGTTTGGCCCGGGGAGATCCCCGCTACAGTATCTTCCTCATATGCATGAACGCAAACAGAGGGCTATTCAATCTTTCAACTTCTGAGGAGCAACAATAAGACGATAACGAAATACCAAGCGAAACTTGTTAAATTTTAGCTATGGTCCACGCACGAGGCCCAGTTATGCATGCGTGGCCAGCTATCTCCTCACTGTACGCACAGTCGGCAGTGCAATCTTCTTGCTGACGAAGACGTACGTAAGCTTTTGTCGAGCAGTGAAAACTTCTTCATCTGTTCGCTATGATTGCGGCAACACCATGAGTATATGGTTTGAAACTGTGCATGGTGGAGATACAATCTAGTAAGGTTCGCAGTAACACCATGTACATGACTAGGATTTGAAACTTTGTATTGTGGAGATACAATCTATAGTAAGGTTTGCAGTAGCACCATGTACATGACTAGGATTTCAAATTTTAAATGGTAAAGATACAATCTAGAAGGTTTGCAGTAGCACCATGTACATGAGTTGGGTTTGAAACTTTGCATGTTGGAGATACAACCTAGTAAGTTTTGCACTAACACCATGTGCATGAGTTGGATTTGAAACTTTGTATTGTGGAGATACAATCTAGTAAAGTTTGCAGTAACTTCGGCTTGTTGTTGTTGTTGTTTGAATTGAATTAAATTGAATTGAATTGAATTGAATTCCACGAAGCCTGAGGCTAACGTGAGAGGTTGGCAATAACCTTGAATGAAATTCAATGATCAAATTCTTTGCTTTCTGGTTGACCGTAGATGACATCATTACAAATCAGTGGTCTATGAAGCTTGCGTGCATGCTCCGACAATAAGCACAAGCAGCTCTTTGTTCGAACAATAAGTTTTGAATGGTTCTTTTTCCCTAATTAGCCCTTTAAGGACGGGGTGTAATCACGTATGTTTCAGCCCCATAGACCGTGCGTACATTTAGTTGTCTTCTCACGCATGCGCAATGGTTTCTTCCGCGTCGTCGGCTTGCAAACAGCGGTAGCAGACGACACACTGAACGATTGTCTGGTTTTCATGTCTTAAAATGTATCCTTCTCAAACGTACTTAAAAGATGATTCAAACCAAAAATTATCAGTAGACCAAGTGAGCAAAGATATAAATTGTCTCTGCAGTGTGGTAACAGCGCTAAAAACCTTTTCAAATATATAAAAAAAGCAATAATTATGGATAAAAAACGTACAAAATGAAAAGGAAAAACATTGTTCGCTTTTGAGTTTGGTTTACACATTTGGACAATTTGCCGGGCTTACCATAGATCAGCCGGCGTTATACCATCGGAAAGGATGATAGATTATTTTCATTTTACAGGTGATTTGACGTAAGAAGGAAAACTATAGCTTATAAAAATCGTCATTTTTCGAGTAAACCCATTTTGAAAGCTTCGTGCACAAATACACTGGTCCCAGTGCCCTCTATGATCGTACTTAACTGCATTTCAGGGCCGGGAACCAGTCAGTTGTAACTCGTTTCAGTTAAATGTATACATTTCCAACGCGTCAAAAGATTACAAACGGAGCGGCGCGTGGCGCGTGGCTAGCCATATTTACGGGCCAGATTCCTGGGTCTGTGCACAGGTACGTGCACACTAACGTTACATTCAACGAAAAACAACGGATAACGTGAGACCTTTCTTTTCTCAATGAAACGGTTTCCGACTTAAATGATATTTATACATCGCACTTTCCGTGGCATCCTTTATCATTTTTTCAGTGAAGACAAGTTTACAATTACTCGGCAAACCTGAAAAATTATCCCCTAAACTGTCGCCTGTTTCGAATTTGTGTTCTAATACTTTCGTACTACACGACACGGAAAAACACAAAAAATGCATCAAATACTCTGTGTGTTTTTTTTTGCGCTACGGTTTGCAAAAGTGACTTTGATTGCTTTAAATTCCTGTCCACGTGGAAAGAAAAATTTATCAAAGTACTTCGAGCGGGATGTTGACCGATACTTCAGTGGGTCAAACTGCGACTGCAGGCATCCAAACTTGCTGATCAGTATTTCATATTTTGAGTGCGCATGCGCGCAAACTAAATGAGCGGCTGAAACATACGTGCCCTCCACACATAGAGCAAAGTGGCCCGCATGACTAGGCGCGTGCCGCGGCATACCACAGCTGGCAACTGCATTCCAATGAGGATTAGCGGCCGCGGCCATGACCACTTCACGTAATAGCTAAAAAGCTATTCAACACTTCGTGCTCGTTCAAAAAGGGTGGTTCAATATATACAGATCTCCGGGAATGCCAACTTATCTCACCATTGACTTATTTATGTGTTTGGGGATATTTTAATATATTTTTTTTAATAATGCTGAATTCTTTCCTTCCTTTTTTTTAAAAAAGCATCATGTTTGGACTCAGGACCGCGTTGCTTCTTTTGGTGGCTATCAACGTCTTGGTGAATGGATACCAGGATGATGGCTACCTGGATGGCGAGTTGGAAGTCCTCCTCAAGCGCCTTCTGGAGGGTCTTGAAGAAGAAGAACGAGGCTATGAACTGAAGAACTTGTTTGAAAGAGAGGTGAGAACATACATAATTAGCCCACACAGGGGTATAAGTGCGTTTCGAGATATTGTAGATTGACAATTTGGCTCAATGACATTACTGTAACTGAGCAACCACGTGTGTCAAGACTTGGTACATGACAGAAAGAACGGTATCAATGGAAACCTTCTGGAGATTGACATCACTAGAATTTGTGACACAATTTAGATTTCGAGCAATCTGTCACTTTGTGAAACTGCGACGATTTTTATTTGTGTGCGTTTTTTTGTGTTTTTGTTGTTTTTTGTTTTGTTATTTATCAGATTGGAAATAAGGCACCTTAAATCGAGCATTTTAAAGACCAAGTTTTATGTTGCTCTCGTTTGCCAACAGATAGGACCCTCATAAAAGGAGAAAAAAATACAAGTCTCCAACTTCATGTTAAAATGGAGTAAACTGTCATTTTATTTGATACTTTTTCAGAGCGACATTTGAAATATAATGTCACTGTATATCAACAACAAATGGATATATACATGCCACAGTTGAATTTTTCTCGTCAGTCTAGAGATTGACTATCATCGAAATTCAGTAGTGAACTAAACATTTTCCTGTACAAAAATGTACAGAAAACTTTGGGAGGGACGGTCATCATTAGTTTATTGGTAAAAGAAACCTGCAACTTAATTTGAAGACACAAAACCTTTGTTGAAAGAAAACGTTTCCCTTTTCTCAACCTCGATCCCAAGCCAGCACGCGGAGCTTGTCAAAAAAAGGGAAACAAAGTTATACTTTGAAAATGTTTATACATGTTGAAGGTAAATTTCTTTAATATAAACCACTTTTAATAACCGACAGTCACAAACTAAATCTAACATCAATTAGAGACCAAAGATAGCCGGGTATTCTGAGCATTATTGCAGAGTACCCTGACTTGAGTAATGATAACACAGTTTAATCGACAGGTAAATTTGGGTCTTTTCAAAATGAAGGCTTCGTTTTGGGTCTCAGTTTTGATTTCTTCTGATATCCTTATCAAGAAAACGTGTGTAAACAATTATTGCCAACGTTTGTAAGCATAGTATCGGCGTCACAAAGGGAATCAATATTCTAAGCAAAGAGGTTGGGAAGTGATTAGATGTCGCATTACCTTCGTTATTATTTACCAGTATTGTCACATTAGTATTCATTCTGTAAAGTCACATTACGTTGTTTATTGTCATAGAAACGACCCTTTTACTCTATATAGGTCCTTCTTGTGCTAATTTTATCTGATAAACCCATGTGCTTTTTCCTTACTTTTAAAAACCTTTAATGTCACCCATGTGACAATAAATGAGTTCTCGATACCAATACATGGCACTATTATTGCATGCACAACTCTGTTTTACTTTAAAATGGTTTGATTGCCATGACAACCAATTAATCCAATGTGTCGACAATTATAAAACCACACTGCAATCATTCACGAAGTCCAAGTCTTGTAAAAGCAAGTAACAGTGCTATTTATGGATAAACAAAAAACAAGAACACATTAAGAGGCTCATTATCTGAGGGTATCGATTGACAGACATACTATTTATGTTCGTTTCGTGTTTTTTATTTTTTTAATTTCATTTCAGAGTATGTCAGGAATGGAAGTTGATGAAGAGGTTTCCACAATCTATAACGATATGAAGCTTAGAAAAACCTTGAAGTGGATTACCTTTAAATTAGAGAATAAGAAGAAAATCATCAAGGATCAAAGTGCTGAACCAAATGACAATTATGGCGATAAAACGCAGTTCGATGAGATGAAGGCCAAACTGACTTCTGAACCACGATATATTCTCTATGACTTCAAATTCGACTCAAAGGAAGGTCGCAAGATAAACAAGATTGCTTTCATTTTTTGGTACGTATACAGCAATCTACGGTTGCTGAGGCATTTATTTCCCGATTCTCGTTCAAAACGAATAAAGTTAAAATTTCACCTTCCCCCAAACGTTTTCAGCACAATAGCCGTCCTGATCCATTTTTTTTTATTAGATGTTAGGTGGGATAAAGAGCATTGTGTTTCACCCGTACGCCGGTGTGTGTTTTGCACTCTATACTTTCCCGAGTCCTAAGAAAACAGATCACAAACGATTACTCGGGTGGGATTCGAACCCACGACCTATGTCAATTCAAAGTGATCTTTTACCACAAGACCACCAAGCATTCCCGGTAGCTAGAGGCAGTGCTCGTTGGTCTTGTGGTAAGACATATGCTCTAGAATAGCAAAGGCCATAGGTTCGAACCCCCACCTAAGTATTGTGCCTGTGGATTTTTTTGTTCAGTGGACTTGAGAAAGTACTGAGAATTCAGCACTTAGAACATATTGGTGCATGGGTAAAACACAGGTAAAATGATCAACATTCATATTGTTCTCAATGCAGGATTTTTGACGATATGATTCAATAACCTGAGATTAATTGTTCCCGCAGGTGTGATGATGACAATGCTAAAATCGGAGACAAGATGATCTACGCATCATCCAAAGACACCATAAAGAAGGCGTTTACTGGCCTTGGTTTGGAGTTCCAAGCTAACACTATGGCCCAGTTAGACTACGAAACATTCAGGGCCGAGGTTGAGAAAAAGGCTTAAAATCATTACCCAGAACCCGATTTGATAAGATTAGATACGCGTTAGAAAACCGTTCGAAGTTTTAGTCATTGTCAAAGTTTGAGAAACGAAAAATGAAAGATGCTAGTAGTTTTTCTCTGTGCGCGTGAGTGTATTACGTTAACAATATTTGTTGATAATAAGGCCCGGATGACGACATGGACAACTGTTTGGACAGCAGCTGTATTGCTCCACACCAATAATCAATCAAATTCGACATCAGGGTGGGTGTAATGTGGGCGGAGCTTCAATGATAGGCCACACATTCCTACATAGCTGTACTCCAGAGGTGCAGTGTAATTCGATTCCATTATCGTCACAAGTTTATATGAATTATTCATTTTGATATCATTATCCTTACAAGGTTAAATGAATTATTCATCTGATATCATTACCATCACAAGGTTAAATGAATTTTTTATTTGATATCATTATCGTCACAAGGTTAAATTAATTACTTTCGATATCATTACTACTACAGAATACTTGAGTGGACTTGACATTGCTTTGTTGTGAATTGCTATAATTATAGGTTGGTTGTGGTCTTTTATTTAATCAAGGTTGGTGAAGGTTCTTTTTTATTCGCGACTAAATCATCTCTCATTCTCTTTACTTTGCTAATATATTCCTTTAAGCTTTGATTATAAATCAAGTCAGTAGTATCGGAAATGAAGTTTCTTGGTTCGCAGATATAAAGTTTACGTGTATGTTTCCAAGCATACACATCTGACTTTTGTTACTTGTTATTCTGAATATATTTTCTAGCTGATTGAAATAATATGCCGCATGGCTAATACCATAATACCCATCTTCGTCAAACTCGAATCTTAAAAGTAATGTTTCAGTTCCAATGTTTTATTTAAAGCGGCTTATCGTGTTTCTATGTTTTGATGGCTTCTGTTATAATTGTCTTTTTATTACGGTTACGGCTGTTCAGTCTACAAGTTTTATTAGTTGAGAGAATAAATAATGATTACTGCATAAACAAGAGTGTGTATACTTAAACAAAAATGGTTGACATGTGACACAAACTGTATAGATTGGTACCCGTCCGATTTAAGAGTCTTGAAGTTCACAAAAAAGTGTCAGACCTTTATGATCGTTGCGGCATATTTTAAACATAAAGGCCAACCCCGTATTCGTACAGTCAGTTTCCATAATGATTTCCCTAATCGCTCGGTATTGTCATTCATTTCTAACCTCGTGCATTTGGCGTGTCGTGGCTGAGAGGTTAGTGCATCGGACTCGGTGGCTAAGTCTTGGTGGCTACGTCATCCGGGTGTGGGTTCGAATCCAGGTCATGATACTTGTGTCATTGACCTAGACACTTAACCATAATTGCTTCGTGAAAGTTGGGGAGGTGGTGCGTTCTGCCCTACCGGCCAGGCTTCTAATGGATGATACCCAAACCGACATTCTCACGGACTGTAAAGAGGAAACCCTGTTTCAGCCCCAGGAGTAGGTGGTTACAGCCCTGGAAAACAGTTGATTTCCAGCCCACACTTTAAGTGGCCTCTGGCCTTGTGTATCTAAAGTCTTGCATTACACAAAAATAATAATACATAAACAAAACCAAACTTCATAACAAAATTATTGATATATAGTGAAAGAAAACTGATGAAAAAAAAAGTTAAAGTCTGATTACCTTTAGCGGTACGTGCTTACCGTTATTCTCAACAACCGTTGTGGACAGTACCATGACTCGTCTGTCCGGTTGTCTTCCTCCTCGTTGAGGATTTTGACGTAGCCCGCATCGACCAACTTCTGGATCTTCTCGTTGTGGATCTTGGCAAGGTCTGGCAGAGGTGGCAGCAAGTCATTTTTTGCAAGTCCAAGTCAAGTCACAAGTCATTAGGTCCAGTCACAAGTCAAGTCACAAGTCATTAGTTTCAGTCACAAGTCAAGTCACAAGTCATTAGGTCCAGTCACAAGTCAAGTCACAAGTCATTTGACATGTTTGGTCTCAACACAAGTCAAGCCACAAGAATCTTTGTCCAAGAACACGTCAAGTTGCACATTATTTTGTTCAGCTTTAAAAAAAAACCTGGCGTTAACTAACGAGTTATTTTGAACATGCCTCCTTAATTTCCCTTTTTCAATATGTTGCAATTACTATTCTTGTAGTTTATCACATATCCGTCGGATATTAGCCCCTTGTATACTTTAATAAATGTACTTTACATTGTAGAAATAAATGCTGAGATGACATGAAAAAAAGACTTCACTCACTCGATTACATGTAGTATACTAACACTTTATTGTTCAATTTCCATGTAAACTAAACGCCTATACAATGGGTTAAGCTATCCGGTATTTTACATGCAATTGACAAAGGCATGCTTTCTTTTCATGAAAGGTTCCTTTCAAAGTTTGTTCAACCATTATATTAAGCAAGGGACTTGGTCATTGAAAACTGTAGTTTGTTGTGACAGTCTTATTGAAAACTTTTGAAACAAGTGGGAA
This sequence comes from Patiria miniata, assembly GCF_015706575.1. Classification (NCBI taxonomy): domain Eukaryota; kingdom Metazoa; phylum Echinodermata; class Asteroidea; order Valvatida; family Asterinidae; genus Patiria; species Patiria miniata. Next base: position 594,820 of record NW_024037056.1, read on the forward strand.
CTATTCATTTTGCTGGATTCAGTCACTGAGGTCTATTTTCTGGAATGAAACTTTCTCGCTGCATCTATAAACTGCATTTATAAACACCTTGAGCGGCCTTTTGGGCCTTGTGATGGGCGACTTCAATTAAAATAAAATCGAGTAGCGTCTGAATTGGGTTGGTAACAAGTCATTTTTTGCAAGTCCAAGTCAAGTCACAAGTCATTGTTTGCAAGTCCAAGTCAAGTCACAAGTCAAAGCTGGTATTTACAAGTCAAGTCACAAGTCACAAAAATAGTGACTCGAGTCCGACTCGAGTCCAAGTCACATGACTCGAGTCAGCAACTCTGAGGTCTGGCTGCTTAAGCAGTTTTCGCTCGATGTGTGGTGAGGCCTACGGAGCTGGTCAATGTACACCGTCTGTGTGGTCATTACCAGTGTGTAGATTTTACTGGCTCCCTGCTGGATGATTGCTTCATGCAGCACTGTCAAGTGGACTTCTTTGCAGTTGTTGCATGGTTTCTTTAGCGTACAGTTCTCTAGTTTGTGGGTACGACCACACTTCTAGCATCGGGTTTTCTCCTTCAGCCCATTCGATGATCTGGTGACTGGTGAGTTTCTTGAAGTCTGCCCAACCATTCAAGTAGTGTTCGTGGCCGTCACAGTGTGGACAATAGGCAGAACGCTTGTTCTGCTTCGAAGGTGCTGACTGTTGGTGAGGCTTCAACTTCATTTGCTTTCCATCGTCAGTCTGGAAAACTGTTGTGGGAGACGTTTTCTTCCTCTCAAAACCTCTTTCTCTCTTGTCAGATCTGGAGCCGTCATCCCTGTGGGCGGTGACTGCTTGTCCGGCTATGCGCTTGGCTCGGGACTGGACTTGTAGCCAGTCGGCGAAGTGGAGCAAGGTGTATGTTTGGTCAGAATCGGCTTTCAAGATTCCTCGGTTGATGCAATGTTAATCGATGAACCTGTCCCGGTAATTGGCTGGCAGTTTGCAGAGCAATCTGTCGACGTGCATGGGCCCAAACAAAATGAAATTTTCGGGCACAACAGTTGTTTTTGTTCATTCTGAGCCCTTAACGGGCCTTATTTAGATTTCAACTTTAGTCTTTAATGCTACTTCGTTGGTGTCCGTCCAATACGAGCGGGCCACGTGACGATGCTAAATTCATTGAGACCTTGGGAACTGGTTCTTTGCTCCAACTCAACTTGGCAACGTTCGAGTACTACGACCAGACCAGGTACTTTAATCCTTTCCTATAGATTCACGACGAAGCCATTTTTGATCGTGTTCCCTGAATCTATTTTATAAGCTTTAAACCATTGAATGGGATGGTATCAGACTATTTTATGATTGGAAAACGTTCCAAGCCTCACTTTTTTAAATGTGGCTTAAAACATTCAGATATGTTTAATCACACATTTCATTATTCATCAGAACACACTGGTATTAATTTGTAATTAACATTGTTTCATTGCTTTCATTTCTACTCACAAGTTCCAAAACTGAAAAGTTTACCTCGCTTTCAATTCAATGTGGCCAACTCGAGAGCAAGCCTTGATCTTAACCAGCAAAAATCGTAGTTTCTGCCCACCGAAATAATTTGCAAAAACACACGTTTGTAGAATATGTGTGCATCCGGGAAAAAAGTAGATAAAAACGTACACGGGAGGTTTAGCCTTTTGATCGGAGACATAATAGCCACAGTAACAAATAATCGAGGATCTTGGTAATCAACCCATTACATCGAGATGTATTTTTCGACTCGATAATAATATTTAAATATAAAACTGTTGGTGGATTAATATTTCCTATACTGCTTTTTTATGATTGCCCTTTTCAGAAGTCCAAGAAGGGAGGTATCGAGAAATACTTAGCATCGGAGAAGGGTGAAGTGGTGGATGGCTACGTGGCCCTAGGTAAAACCGAAAATCAATTATTGGCGGCGCTCCACCAATTTTTTTTCTTATTGTCATTAGAAAGCCATCATATTTATTTTAATTGCTTGATTTTAGCAGTATGTCAGCATCAAAGCTGAGCATGCGCGTCCCAAAACGATAACAGGCCCAATATGACTCTTAAAACTCAACAACTCAAATTTTCTTTTCATTTCGCAGTGAGTTGTGAAATCCCAGACATGCGCGAATAAACGGTTCCAAATTTCATGGAAGTCTATAAACGCCGTGAAATACTCCAAACTTCGCATCTGATTTACGAAAATTGTTTCGATATTATATTGCCAGTGAAGGCTTTTCACTCTTTCTTTTTTAAAGAAAAACTATCACCCCTGAGAATACTTGGTCACTCCTTCATCTGTTTTTATAATAACAAACAATTAATTAGTGATAATGACATGTTGATCTTGTTGACATTACCATTGTTTCACCACTGTCTCTGTTTTGCAGTTAAGACGGCGAAGGGCGAGCTGATCCAGTTCTATGTTGATCAACTTTACGCGGCCATGAAAGGATTGGGGACAGATGATAACTTGATCATCCGTACTCTGATTTCGCGATCTGAGGTGGGGCACAATGACATCTTGGTCATTTTGTCATGCTTTAATTTTCGGAGATTGCAAACAAAGTTTCTTTTATACTGGCACCTACTGTAGAAGCTGTGTTCTTTTACTAAGTTTTTCCTCTTGCCTATGGTTTGTCCTACCCATTTGTTGTTTCTGGTACTAGTTTTGCTTCGAGTTTTGTTGTAATGTTTGTTTTTCTGCTGGTTCATATCTGGTTTTTAATCTGATTGTCCTATACTTTGTTCACGACGCTAGTCTTGCTTTCTCATCACCCAGATCGATCTTGCCAACATCAAGCAGGAATTCCATGCCAAGTACGGCACGACCTTGGAGAACTTCGTCAAGGACGACACGAGTTGAGACTATTGCTACCATCCGGCTGCGCATTCTCGCTGGTGGTGATTTTGAGGCCCATGCCATGCGCAGGGTTGAAAAATTTGAGATTACTTAGTTTGCCCAAATCCTTTCCAAATTCTTTCTCCCAAACTCAGAATGATTGCGCTCAGTGTTCATCAAGGCAGATTAAGGTAAGTTATAGAAGCATGGTACGAGGCTCCCCTATTTATTTTCTGATGCCAATTAAAGTGTCAAAAGAAAAAAACCTGTCTACATTTCAATTTGTTTTGCAGATCCCCCCCCCCCTCCCTGCGAGAATTCCTGGATCAGGACCGTGTTAACTTATGCATATACATGTACATGTACTTCTGGAAAAGCCTCATGGTGTACATAATCTCGTTAGATAGATATGGCAAATTTTTTTCAGCATAATTTAGGAAATATTCATGACTGTTCCGAACAGTTTGAACAAGTGTTTGACTCCAATGATGTGCTCTGGGAAGTGGGATGTTTCTACCCTAGGCGCGATAGCAGGTTCGTCATGCTCTGGAGAATGTTGCTCCTCGAGCAGGTTGACGTGGTGGTGCCTGGGGATGAGCAGGTTGACGTGGTGGTGCCTGGGGATGAGCAGGTTGACGTGGTGGTGGATATGGTTAGCAGGTTTACAAAGTATGCATTCGAAAAGGCCAAAATGTCTGTCCATCATGATTTCTTCGTCTTTAGAAATAACGTCTGGTATAGGAATGGTTGCCCTTTCAGTTTTCCCAATGGGGCCGCTGACTCTTCTGCCTCACAGCCCTTATTTGCATAAATTATTATTCTCGGATGAAAAGGTCTATTGTGAGATAGGCACAATTGCAGAATGACCCGCCATTCGATCTATCCATTGAGCAAAGTCCTTGCTCTATGATCTATCCACCTCGTAGCCGGCTACGAGGTCACGGTTGGTTGACCTCAATAAATATTCTCAGCGCTACTTGTATGTACTATGCGTCATGCGTGTAAATAATCTCGTTAGATATAGATGTGAGGGTACATGTAGTTGGTTTGGACTTACTTTTTTCAGCAACTCCCATTCCTTTTGTGTCTCTTCGTTCTCAAATTACCCTTTCTGTGCGTCATTGACGACATCATGGTGAGTAAAATCAGCCCTTTATTGATATATAAAGACATGCATGATATAGTGTTTTAAATCTTAGACCGTTAAATTGGCATGATTTAAGCATAAAGTTTTTGATCTAATCTGACAAATCATCGTTATTGAACATGTACATTTGTGCATACGTAGCACGTACGCCTCGCCTCATTGCAGTAGGTATATTTTAGTAACCTAATATGTGGTTTATCATGCTCATATATATTCCTTTATTTTACAGAACCACATTTCACCTGTAATCATCCACCTAAGTATTGGGCACAAAATTCCAAGTATTGTATTCCTGCGTGATTTGAACTAATTAAACAGTTAGTGTTGCTTGCCCAACACAGTCTGACCGCTGTCCATTTGTTACTGTGTGTAACCTTCGATCCAACCGCCTTCCGTTTCCGTTGTACAAATAATACACTATTTCACAACAACCTAGTAAGGTTTGCGGCAATGTATAGTAAGGTTTGCAGTAACACCATCTACATGAGTAGGATTTCAAACTTTGCAGGTTGGAGTAGTAAGATTTGCACTAACACCATGAGTAGGGTTTGAATCTTTGTATTGTGGAGATACAATCTATATAGTAAGGTTTGCAGTAGCACCATGTACATGACTAGGATTTCAAACTTGAAATGGTGGAGATACAATCTAGAAGGTTTGCAGTAGCACCATGTACATGACTAGGATTTCAAACTTGAAATGGTGGAGATACAATCTAGAAGGTTTGCAGTAACACCATGTACATGAGTAGGGTTAGAAACTTTGTATTGTGGAGATACAATCTAGTAAGGTTTGCAGTAACTTCGGCTTATATTAAATGAACAGCACCATACTTTTCAGCCTTTCTTGTTGTTGTTTGATATATTATTATTATTATTATTATTATTATTATTATTATTATTATTTATTATTTATTTGTTAATTTGCTTTCAATTACAATTTAATGTTCTTTTATAATTTTATTCTGTTTTCCTTTACAAATGTTAATGTATGGAGTTGGAAAGTATGGAAATAAGTGTTGCATTGAATTGAATTGAATTGAATTGAATTGAATTGAATTCCACAAAGCCTGAGGCTAACGTGAGAAGTTGGCAATAACCTTGAATGAAATTCAGTGATCAAATTCTTTGCTTTCTGGTTGACCGTGGATGACATCATTACAAATCAGTGGTCTAAAAAGGAGTAAACTGTCATTTTATTTGATACTTTTTCAGAGCGACATTTGAAATATAATGTCATTGTATATCAGCAACAGATGGATATATACATGTCACAGTTGAATTTTTCTCGTCAGTCTAGAGATTGACTATCATCGAAATTCAGTAGTGATCTAAACATTTTCCTGTACAAAAATGTACAGAAAACTTTGGGAGGGACGGTCATCATTAGTTTATTGGTAAAAGAAACCTGCAACTTAATTTGAAGACACAAAACCTTAGTTGAAAGAAAACGTTTCCCTTTCCTCAACCTCGATCCCAAGCCAGCACGCGAAGCTTGTCAAAAAAGGGAAACAAAGTAATACTTTCAAATGTTTATACATGTTGAAGGTAAATTTCTTTAATATAAACCACTTTTAATAATCGACAGTCACAAACTAAATCTAACATCAATTGGAGACCAAAGATAGCCGGGCATCTTGAGCATTATTGCAGAGTACCCTGACTTGAGTAATGATAACACAGTTTAATCGACAGGGTCTTTTCGCAATGAAGGCTTCGTTTTGGGTCTCAGTTTTTATTTCTTCTGATATCCTTATCAAGAAAACGTGTGTAAACAATTATTGCCAACGTTTGTAAGCATAGTATCGGCGTCACAAAGGGAATCAATACTCTAAGCAAAGAGGTGATTAGATGTCCTGCATTACCTTCGTTATTATTTACCAGTACTGTCACATTCTGTAAAGTCACATTACGTTGTTTATTGTCATAGAAACGACCCTTTTACTCTATATAGGTCCTTCTTGTGCTAATTTTATCTGATTAACCCATGTGCTTTTCCTTACTTTTAAAAACCTTTAATGTCACCCATGTGACAATAAATGAGTTCTCGATACCAAAACATGGCACTATAATTGCATGGACAACTCTGTTTTACTTAAAAATGGTTTGATTGCCATGACAACCAATTAATCCAATGTGTCGACAATTATAAAACCACACTGCAATCATTCACGAAGTCCAAGTCTTGTAAAAGCAAGTTACAGTGCTATTTATGGATAAACAAAAAACAAGAACACATTAAGAGGCTCATTATCTGAGGGTATCAATTGACAGACATACTATTTATGTTCGTTTCGTATTTCTTATTTTTTAAATTTCATTTCAGAGTATGTCAGGAATTGAAGTTGGTGAAGAGGTTTCCACAATCTATAACGATATGAAGCTTAGAAGCACCTTGAAGTGGGTTACCTTCAAAATAGAGAATAAGAAGAAAATCATCAAGGATCAAAGTGCTGAACCAAATGACAATTATGGCGATAAAACGCAGTTCGATGAGATGAAGGCCAAACTGACTTCTGAACCACGATATATTCTCTATGACTTCAACTTCGACTCAAAGGAAGGTCGCAATATAAACAAGATTGCTTTCATTTTTTGGTACGTATACAGCCATCTTACTTGCTGAGGCATTTATTTCCCAATTCTCGTTCAAAACGAATAAAGTTAAAATTTCACCTTCCCCCAAACGTTTTCAGCACAAATCCGTCCTGATCCATTTTTTTTATTAGATGTTAGGTGGGATAAAGAGCATTGTGTTTCACCCGTACGCCGGTGTGTGTTTTGCACTCTATACTTTCCCGAGTCCTAAGAAAACAGATCACAAACGATTATGTCAATTCAAAGTGATCTTTTACCACTAGACCACCAAGCTTTCCCGGTAGCTAGAGGCAGTTCAGTATTGTTAAATACTGGGCAAGCTCGTTGGTCTTGTGGTAAGACATCTGCTCTAGAATAGCAAAGGCCATAGGTTCTACCCCCCCCCCCCCTAAGTATTGTGCCTGTGGATTTTTTGTTCAGTGGACTTGAGAAAGTACTGAGAATTCAGCACTTAGAACATAATGCATGGGTAAAACACAGGTAAAATGATCAACATTCATATTGTTATCAATGCAGGATTTTTGACGATATGATTCAATAACCTGAGATTAATTGTTCCCGCAGGTGTGATGATGGCAATGCTAAAATCGGAGACAAGATGATCTACGCATCAACCAAAGACACCATCAAGAAGGCGTTTACTGGCCTTGGTTTGGAGTTCCATGCTAACACTATGGCCCAGTTAGACTACGAAACATTCAGGGCCGAGGTTGAGAAAAAGGCTTAAAATCATTACCCAGAACCCGATTTGATAAGATTAGATACGCGTTAGAAAACCGTTCGAAGTTTTAGTCATTGTCAAAGTTTGAGAAACGAAAAATGAAAGATGCTAGTAGTTTTTCTCTGTGCACGTGAGTGTATTACGTTAACAATATTTGTTGATAATAAGGCCCGGATGACGACATGGATGACTGTTTTGACACCAGCTGTATTGCTCCACACCAATAATCAATCAAATTCGACATCAGGGTGGGTGTAATGTGGGCGGAGCTTCAATGATAGGCCACACATTCCTACATAGCTGTACTCCAGAGGTGCAGTGTAATTTGATTCCATTATCGACACAAGTTTATATGAATTATTCATTTTGATATCATTATCCTCACAAGGTTAAATGAGTTATTCACTTGACTATTATCCTCACAAGTTGAAAAGAATTATTCATTTGATATCATTATCCTTACAAGGTTAAATGAATTATTCATCTGATATCATTATCTTCACAAGGTTAAATTAATTTTATTTGATATCATTATCGTCACAAGGTTAAATGAATTATTTTACGATATCATTATCCTCAGAAGGTTAAATGAATTATTCATTTGGCAAGAATACTTGAGTTGACTTGACATTAATTGCTTTGTTGTGAATTGCTATACATGTAATTATAGGTTGGTTGTGGTCTTTTATTTAATCAAGGTTGGTGAAGGTTCTTTTTTATTCGCGACTAGATCATCTCTCATTCTCTTTACTTTGCTAATATGTTTTTTTAAGCTTTGATTATAAATCAAGTCAGTAGTATCGGAAATGAAGTTTCTTGATTCGCAGATATAAAGTTTACGTGTATGTTTCCAAGCATACACATCTGACTTTTGTTACTTGTTACTCTGAAAATATTTTCTAGCTGATTGCAAATAATATGCCGCATGGCTAATACCATAATACCCATCTACGTCAAACTCGAATCTTAAAAGTAATGTTTCAGTTCCAATGTTTTATTTAAAGCGGCTTATCGTGTTTCTATTTGTTTTGATGGCTTCTGTTATAATTGTCTTTTTATTACGGTTATGGCTGTTTAGTCTACAAGTTTTATTAGTTGAGAGAATAAATAATGATTATTGCATAAAAAAAAAGAGTGTGTATACTTAAACAAAAATGGTTGACATGTGACACAAACTGTTGAGAAGCAAACAGTGTGATGACCTACACCGTGTGGTGCATAGTATAGATTGGTACCCGTCCGACATGGGCGTCGCCAGCATTTTTTCTAGAGGGGGGCAAAAACTTGAATTTTTTGCCAAAAAGTGCTTGTATTTCTCAACACATCTATCAGTTTTAGAGGGGGGCAGGGACATTTTGCCCCCCACCCCAACTCATTAAATTTACACCACTTTGTCTTCGCGCCTCTTTTTTCTTTTCTTTTTTTTTTCTTTTTTTTTCTTCCTTTTTTTTTTTTTTTTTTTTTTGCTTTTCCAGGGGGGGGGGGGGAAAGTGCCCCCCTTGCCCCCCTCTCGCGACGCCCATGCCGTCCGATTTAAGAGTCTTGATATAGTTCACAAAAAAGTTTCAGACCTTTATGATCGTTGCGTCATATTTTAAACATAAAGGCCAACCCCGTATTCGTACAGTCAGTTTCCATAATGATTTCCCTAATCGCTCGGTATTGTCATTCATTTCTAACCTCGTGCATTTGGCGTGTCATGGCTGAGAGGATAGTGCATCGGACTCGGTGGCTAAGTCTTGGTGGCTACGTCATCTGGGTGTGGGTTCGAATCCAGGTCATGACACTTGTGTTCTTGACCTAGACACTTAACCATAATTGCTTCGTGAAAGTTGGGGAGGAAGTGCGTTCTGCTCTACCGGCCAGGCTCCTAATGGATGATGCCCAAACCGACATCCTCACGGACTGTAAAGAGGAAACCATGTTTCAGCCCCAGGAGTAGGTGGTTACAGCCCCTGGAAAACAGTTGATTTCCAGCCCAATTTCCAGTTAATTTTCCGAGCAATCGTGCTTTTGTAATGATGAATAATGAAATGATTATTCAGGGAGACATAACTTGGATTTTAAAAAATGGGTCAGTGGGGTCGGGGGGTGGAGCTTGACAACATCTGGAGTGGGGGCAATCTTGCGATATAGTGCCGACAGCCCCCTCCCATTTAGTTTAAATTCTAGTTTTAATTCTTCTTGGAGAGAAGTAATCCAACACCCTGTCTGGCAAATTACATTGTCTTTTGTTTGTTTGTTTTTTGCACAGAACTTGCATTGAACGCGTCGCGAGTGGGTTTTCGACTCGGAAACCTTTGCTTCGGCTTCGGTTCGGCTTCGCCTCCTACTTCTGAATCAGTGAGAGGCAACCTAAACAAAATTATTTCAATTTTTGTCTTCATATCAACCGATTGAATGTTCCTGAAGCATAACAGGCACCAAAATGTAGCCGGAGTCCCCGAAGTCGGGACCTATTAGAGACACACTCTTCGGGAAAAAATGGTCCGGTTAACATTGTTAACTTATTTCTTATGATGGGACTGCGGTTTGGCCGAAGTCAATTGAGCGTGATCGGCTGACTGATAAGGTTTACGTACAAAACCCCAAGCCACCGAGGTTTTTGTATTGAAAGCTGCCGGACCACATTTTGCGAGAGTGTGTCTGTAATGTTTGAAGCCTGCCGGTAATGCTGAGCCTGCAAACTGCCAAAGTTACCAGTGGCATGCCTACATTTTCTCGTGCAAATAGGTCCCATTTTTGGACCCTAATTTTATCAAATCTGCTCTTAGATAATAGCCCAAAAGCCAGGGAGATGATCCTCGGCTATATTCGCACGATTCCATCGATTTTTAAACTAGACGGTCTCGTTTTTTACAAAAAATTGTGGGGGCACTTTTCATGCAAATTAACGACTCGGACGCGTAGAAATTTTGAAACCCTAATCAAAATTATTGCGCCCGCTGTTGGTCTTATTGCGCCATTCAGATATATCTTCTGTCTAGCCAACACCCCCCCCCCCCCACCACAACACCGCAAAATAATAGTAATTAAATACTGTTAAAAATGTGCTCGTTTATTCAGAAATTCATGAAGCATATTCAAACTGATTGGATGTTTCCAAAGTGTCTTTCCCATTTGCAAAAGTTCTTTTTAAAAGCCCGTCAACCGTAAAATGTCATTAAGCCGCAGACGAAACCACTGAAAGCCAGTCGTTTCGAAAACGCTCAAATCCTGCGGTTAAGAAGTGATAGCGCCCTCATTCTAGGCAAGAATCTTGTACCTAGTCTCACCGTGAACCGTTTCAATATGATACGAGCGCATAGGATCTTTGGCATTCGATGGACACCAGACTATTCACGTATCGACATTCGAGATGTTGAAAGGGGGATGAATTCGCGAACAAATTCGTGTTTTTCTCATCACAATTATGTCGGGAAACGATGTCTCTCCACAAAGTCAGACCATGGAGACCACTGAGAAAAGTGAGCTGGAAGATGGGGAAATTGAGGACGAAACGGGGTCGGAAAATGACCAATTTGTCTTCACTCCCGGACCGGGCAGCTCCAGGAAATTCCAGATTCCGTCGCTCATGACAATGAACGTTGCGCAAAAGGGATGGCAACGACGTGGGGAACCCCCAACGAGTCGAGCACCGAACCGATATTTCCCCAGAAATTCAGGTAGTCACCAGCGTCCGCAGGGGAGAAAATACCCAGCAAGTACAGTCATGGCAGTAGGAGGACCACAGATGTTAGAACCTCTCCGTAAAAGGTCGATGGGAAGCAGAGAGTTTACCGGAGGTGTCCAAAATGAAAGCAGTGGTGCTGGTGTCAAAAGGAGGAGGGAAATGAACAAGGATGACGTCATAGACGAGAGGAGGCTTCCAAGAAATGATAAAAACTTGGTATCATCTGCCAAGAAAACAAGACAGTGTATCCTTCATTAGCAATAATAGCATGATTAGAAAATTAGAGATGACAATTTGTGTACAACAGCCAACCTTTGGTGGAAATTTGATAGGTCATTCAAATGAGACATAGCACTAAAAAAATAGCCAACGATAAGGAATACATTGAACCAGTTTCATGGTGATTGCCATCTTGGAGTAGTTGCAGAATACCCCGCCACGCGAAAATTACCCACTAAAAATAAATGGCTACGTAGTGCAGAAATGTCCAAAGTACATCGGGAAGTGGATACGCGGATACAATATACAGCGTGGAGTTGAGAGCTGGAGGGTCTAAAGAGGGCGCTATTTCCCTGTAATAAGAAATGAGGCAAGCAGGGACAACGTGAATTGAATGGGGAGCAGGGGTTCAATAAATGTCTAAGTCCAAAGTAGGTGCCAGGAAGTGGATACGCAGATACGGGGTGGACATAATAGCGGGCGTGCCCGCGTGTAGTTTGGTTGAGCATCCAAGCGTGACTCCGTATCCGTGTATCCGGATACGAGGTGAGTGGTGGGGTATTCTGCAATTGTGCCGCCATCTTTATTTTCCTGTTGTATTTGTTGTTTCCATCTTCATCTTTAATATCCCCAATTTCTCTCAAAAATTTAAAATCCTGAATTCTCATGATACTTTATCTGTGACACACCTGCATGTTCTTAATGTCGCTAACTAGTTTTGTAAGTCAAGTCAATTAAAAGTGGATTTTGTTCTCCTATATACACGATATAAGGAACCGGGCCCATAAATACATGGTCACCCTTTTCAGTACTTCCCATGGACTTCAGTTCACAAACATGACAAAAATATTCATCAATGTTCATTGTGGCATAGATGGACATGAACGGGTTAGGACATATTGATTTCTGTTTTGTGGTAACACTGGTACTTTAAATCTCCATGTTTTTGTTTTAGAGACTAGAAAAAAATCAAGCTGAATAGTCATTGTTGATAGCAAGGCTTATTGTAAAAACAGTACTGTGAAAGGATAATGGCAGAAACACTTGTGAAGAATACATAATACGAAATATTTTGTAATCACTTTTGTTAAAATTTGTTAAACATCTATCTTCAAGTTCACAATTTTGTTGTACATGAGCTATGTAGAATTTCATATACTTTCTGTCAGCCCAAAACACTGAAAACCTTAGCACACTGGCCATAGTCGACCGAAAACGTGCCCGGCGGAGATCCCGTACTAAGGTCAGCCTTGAGAAGGAGTCTAACGTTTCCTCAGATCAAGATGAATATGAGGCCTTGTTGCGCAAGCATCATGAAGTACAGGAACTCATCAAACAGGAAGAACAGAAATTGACATCAGAGAGGCGGAGTCTGGATTCAAATCAGGAGGAGGGAGGCGGGGATGAAAATGTTCAACTCGACAGGTTGGTAGGCTGTGCTGTAATTTGAATATTCATCTTCCATTGATTATTGAGTAATGAATATTGATGCGTAATTTGCATTTTGTGTTTTGTCAGCAGGGGCAAAGGTCCAGAGTCATCAAAGCGATTGAAAACAAGGTCAAGGTCAAGGTCTGGTTCCCTTAAAAAGGACCTAGCTTCCCCTCAGGATACCACAGTAGAGGACGGAAGTGATGCCGAGATTGTTGAGGTACCTGACTACATGAATCTGTATGTGTTTCTTTGGGCAATAGATCCAACAGCCAATTCAACGATAGATAAGAAATATCTTCAAACAAACAACAATTTTGCCCAAATGCAACATTGTGTATCCCTCGGTTCATCTTTACTACTGCTCAGAAGTCATTGGTGCTCAGTCATCTATAACTGCAGTGCTGCAATATTAAGTTATCCATGGAGAGCTGATAAAGTTCTTTAACCCTTACTCTCTGAGGGTAGTTTACTGCATGTCAGTTGGTTATGCCAATGCCCTCCAGCTGCAGTTTATTGGCAGATAGTTTGATTTAACAGTGAAGGCTCCAATTGGCAGGAGTTGGAGGCCCTGGAGGGTGCCTGATAGTGACCAGCTGGGGGCACTCACTTTGTTATCAGAGGACTCTCATTGTTCTCTGTGGCATGTATTGGAGTGCCTGTCCAGTTACCCTTGAAATGACATGGCAGATATTGGAGGGCCATGCAAAAAACATAGGAGATTTTCTTGAGGCACATATTGGCATGCGTTGGAGGGTCTAGTAGGGTAAGGGTTAATTAACGGATGTAAGTGTACCAAAAAATTGTCAATTTTGTGTACATCATGGAGAAGATTGTTGCACTCTGACTTGTATCATTCTTTATGCAGGTGGGAAGCCCAGCTGTAGAAGACATCATTGAAATTCCTGATGATGATGATGAAGATGATGATGAGTTGCTGCAGTTGAGACGTCTGGCTTTGGAGTCGGCAACCAAGAACGTTGCAGCTAGGGAAGAGAAGGAGAACCAGGCACAGAAACACAAAGCAGAGAAAACCTCAGGTGCTCCAGAAGGAAATGTTTTGGTTTTGTCGGTCGGATGGACTAGAACCCAAGACATCCTGCTTTCTGGTGCAGACGTCTTACCACTTGACCCCCGACTTGCTGGTATTTGCTGGCTGGTTGGAATCTGAATGAAATTAATGCACCTTAATCGTGGTCTCCTTTCACTAATATATCCACAATAGTGAGAACAATTACAGAGAAATTTGGGACCTTGAGCACCATTCGGCCTTTTGACTAAGCTAAGGTTAACTACAAAAGTTAACTTATAACAATTTACTATTTTCAGTTGTCTTTGCAAGTTCTCACAAACTGAAATAGCCTAGAATTTTACGAAATAGTTGATGCAGAAGAAATTAACTTGTATGCCTGTTTTTTTTCACTTGTTGATTTGTCTTGTAGAATATAAGCAAGCTAAGCAGAGGGAGCGACGCCAGAAGGTTAAACAGCTCTTCCATAAGCAGAGCATTGCTGCCGAGATCTTCAAAGTCCACGGGGAGAAGGAACGCTTTGATAAGTTTATGGAAATCATAGCAAGCAGACGTGGGAGTTTGTCATCATCTCAAGGGGCAAGTATTGCTGCTTACTTCGTTAGATGTTCGTAGTGTTGTAACAGTCACCAAGGCCTAGTCTGTGATTAAAATAACTTTCAAAATGTCTTGTATTTGATATTGAGAATTTCATTTTAACTTTAAAATATTAAATTTACAGAAGAGTGTGAGAAGGTCACCGTCAGTAGGCAAGGAATCTTCCAAGAAGCACTCTGTATCCAGCAGTGAGGATCTTCCTGCAGAGTTCCAGTATGATAACTATGAGCAAGTTGAGATGGATGTCAGTGAGATGGAGGAATCACCAAGTAAGCCGCATCACAGTGACTTGGCTGTGGCTGTCTGTAACATACGCCTCTATGGGAAGTGTATTGAGCCGCTTCCATAGCTGGTTATGTGTAATAGCAAGCCATAGTAGCCAAATAATTCAGATGCTAAGTTTGAACAAATTCCCGACTTAGTTTGTCAATCTGTGATGCACCTTTCAACAGAATTTTAAAATGAGCTTGAAATTCACAGCTGTGTCTTATTATTTGATACATTTTGTTCAGTCCGTGTTTTGCCATATTAAAAGCTTTATTTTGTTATAAAACAAGTCTTACTACTTTGGGTTTTTTTTTTGGAAACTTTATTAACTTTGATATTTATTAAAAGATGCTAACTTTTAGCAACATTCTAAGCCTGACGACAACTACTTGATCAAATAGCCGAGGAAAAGCATTTTCACAAAACCAGGAGGCTTGCCAATCCAGCCACTTGACAGTTGATCATATGTAAGAAATATTCGTTTGGAATTCACAAAATCAGGTTCAGATTAAACCGTTCAATGAGTGTGCTTTGTTTTTGTCTTACAGCATTAACTCCAGTGACTGAGAGCGTTGGTCTAACTCCAGATATGGGTCTAACTCCAGATATTGTAAGTCACTTTGCAAGGATAACTAGAAGCCACAGCTGCAGGGAAAACCCAGTTTTCATAAATTCCCTTCATGTACCATAGTGCAAGAGACAGGTTGGCACCCTGTATTTTGTATTTTCACATCTATGTGACCAAAACCAACAACATGACTCACAAGTTGCTGTAGCTGCTTCTGAATAAATTGGCCTGTTGATAGAATCTTATAGTCTATTGAAATCAATGAACATTGTGAATTGCTTTCACCTACATGATAGTTTGATGAAGATGTCGAACGGAAGAGGAAAATGTTAAAATGTAGATCAAATTATGCAATGCTGGTGAAAATTGAAAGTGAATCTCTGTCCTTTACACAAATTGCATTGGATCTGGCTATTGTCTATAAAGTGTGACATTATATTCCTGTGTTTGCTACTAGATGCAGGTCCTGACTAGCTCCGACACAGACACCTCCACTGCTGTTGAGAGCATCACTCAGGGAAACGAGGATGCTGTTGCCGAGGGTAACAAGGACAATGAAGCTGATTCAGATGATGCCGATGATGATGATGATGATGATGATGTCATGGCATTAAGAGAGCAACTCCTCCGCTCGTTAGCAACCAAGAGGGCAGCCAAGGCACAGGCTCAAGAAAAAACAGAGGTGCACTCTTCAAATCTGACTGATTTGCTGGAAAACAAAATTTCCTGGCGTAAAAGAGAAGCCTTGTTTGGAGAAAAACCAGAGGAATAAAGTTGACATAAAATTGTGCATGTGTTTTGAGCATGCTGACTGAATGCCACCTTATTAGCCAAAGCTCCTCATCTGAAGGCAGTTACTGTGCTTGTATCCTGCCTGCATAGCTGGGGATTTTTCTTTACACATTAATCATCTAATGAGTCAATAACTAAAATTGCTGTTACCTATTTTGTTTTTCATCATCGTGTTACTTCTACGTATTTTTAATCTTGTGCATCTATGTAAAAAGGCCTGTGGAATTTCTCCTTATTGGGATAATTAAGTTTTTGTTGTGTTGTATTGTTGTATCCAGCAGGTCCAAGAAGAGGAATATACCCCAGATGAGCCCAGCGTCCTCGGCCCTACCTATGAACCCTCCCCGATCCTAACCCCTTCATTCAGCAAGTCTTCCCCATCCTCTGATGTCCCACCCCTAGCCACCTCCTCTCCCAAGGTCTACGCCTCCCCTATCTCCACCCCTCGGACCCAATCACCAACTTCCAATCTGAACAAAGGACTCATGAAGGCAAAGACAAAACCCAAAGGGGTACTACCTCCGGTAAGTTGACTCTGATCAGTAGAAGATCACATTCATTATTATTTTAAGGAAAATTTGTTATTTTTATTTGTTAGGGCTGACGACTCCATCATGAGTCCAATCACAAGTTTGTCACGCCAGTCACAACTTGGGTCTTTTGTAACTCTTAGCAACAACTTCGGAATGCTGTCCCAGTTGCTTTGAATAGTTTGTCACTTGACTTCAACTCTGGTTCTGTTACATTGCAGATCACAGATTTGTAGTCAATCCAGCAGGAGTAGATGAAATGCCTTCGTCACAGTTCATTTAAATTTTTTGTCTTGAGACCAGGTGACTTGTAAAAAAAAACTTGTAGAAGCACAAGTCTTACTCAATTTCCATTTTGTCCCACTTACAATTTGATTTTCCAATTTTTTTCCTAGATCCCTACTCACAAGCCAGTGGTCATCCAGTTTGATGGAGACAGTGACTCCAGTGATGATGAACACTCTCCACAGAAACCGGAAATGAAGCAGATCAATTTCCTTGACCAGTTCTTGAAGGAAGCACGGCGAACTGCTGATGTAAGTCATTATTCTGCAGGACTTGACATATTTTAGGATTTGATAAATTCTCAAATGCAACAGCCAACCTTTGGAACTTTTATAGGTTATGAGCATTCCAATGAGACATAGCACACACAAAATAGTCAACGATAAGTGATACATTAAATTAGTTTCAACATTTTATTGAACAAAACAGTGTAGTGTATAGTGGATGTAGTTTTATTTTGAAATCAAGTTTTTTTTCCAAAGTAAGAAGTAAAATTGAATGAGATTTATTGACTGGCCTTTGCAATTGGATTAAACTTTGGCTTTCAAATCTGTTAGGCAAAGAAATCGCAATCTCAGCAACCTCCTCCCCACATGCTGGTTCCCAAGACCCCGGATGCCATGCATAAGCTGCCTGAGATTCACCGGGCAGAGTACCATAAGCTCAAGGAGGAGATAGCTCGTCGAGAACAGCAGAAATTGAGCAAGTCTGCGTCATTCAGTGGGCTAAGCTCCGGGACGCAATCCCCGGTACGAGATGTCACAATCAGCATCACAAAAGTAAGCCACTGTCAAGAATAACCCTTGCTCTACATCATCCCCAATTCACATTTTCCAAAACCGACTGCCATATGTTTTTTGCAGTGATGTACTGTTGTCAAAGAGGCATGTTTTTAAATTTTCATGATTTATTTGTAGGTTGACGGTAAAGTTCAGCGGACAGTTGTCTTGAAAGACCCTAAGGCAAAAGACACAGCAGATCTGAGGCAGGACGGAGAGAAGGTACAAGTGGGGAAGAAAGAAGTGCCACCAGGGACTACGAAGGAAAGCCCAGAAGTTCTGGCGTGTCAAGGCAGTCTCACTAAGCATAGGTCAGCATCTGTTATTAATCCCCCCCCCTTCCCCAACACCCTGCTAATATTGAGCAGATGATGTCAAAAGTGGAGTGCCGTGGCCTAGTGATCTGGAGCATTGAATTCGTGGTCTTCGGGTAATTCTGCAGGTTGTGGGTTCGAGTCCAGCCTGGGATTATGGTGCATGTACCCTTGGGCAAGGCACTTTGTCACTCATTGCTTCTCTCCAACCAGGAGTAAATGGGTACCTATGAGGGCAGAGATGCTTACTGTGAGAGGTTGATTACGGCCAAGAGCACCGAAATGGCTGCCTACTGGCCATGTATGCTCCCCAGGGAGTTGAGAAGGTTTCAGGAGTGTTTGCCCGTTGAGCAGGGGTAACAATAATTATAAAGAGCTTTGATGCTCAGTTTAAAAGTGCTATGTAAATGCCTGTTGTTATGTTCTGTGAATGCCGAATGCTTCGGGACAAAGCTTGAAATGAAGTCAGGATTAAAAAAAAGAATGCCGTGGGAGTGATTTTTGTTGAATTTTTAGATGTTTGAAAAGTTTGCCAGGTGAACCAACAGACAAGATAGTGCGTCTGACTGCAAGGCCACCTTATTAAATGTTTGCCAATTAAAGTATCTTAATTTGTAGAGTCTTTTGTTTTCAATAGATTGACAGCTGAGAAGGACTGTCGCATACTGTCGGCCCTGGAAAAACAGATTCAGAAGCGTCACTTGATCCTACGACAGACGGAAGCCAAGCTACAACAGCTCAGAGAGGAACTTTCTGTCGGGGAAAGAATCGCTGCTTCCAATCGCTCACAGATCAAGAAATACATTCAACAGGTAAAAAAGAATTGTGCATGATCATGTGAAACATTTGAATATTCAAAAATCTGAGTATGGACAACCACAATGAATATTGTATTTGAATCTTGTAAGTTCATGTAACCTTTCGTTTTGTAGCTTAACCAAGTACTTTTTCCTTTTTGTTTTTCATCATTTGTTTTAGAAACATCTCATCCAAAGAAAGGTGCAAGAGCATGTGACACTGGATTCCCAGCTGAGAGAAAATCTTGCCAAGGCAAAGGGCGTGGCCGTCACAAATATCAGCCAATCACAAATGATGTTACAGGCTGCGTCAAGGCTGCCTAAGAAGACCGCTGTGATTGGTGGAAGGCTGAAATCAAAAGGGGAACCAAACGTGAGTCTTCTACGATTTTATTTTGTCCCACCATTGTCCCAACACTCTAAATCTTTAAAGACTAGCTTTGCATTCCAAACAAGAAAACATTTACAAAAAAATATCACACCTGATTCATATTTCAGACCATTTTTTTCTTCAAATTGCCTCTCTGATCTCCATTTGTGAATACAATGATCAATAATCTTGTAGTTCTGCAGAGGCCCTGGAATATTATTCATTACTCTTAAAATTTCCTCCAAATGCACTATGCTAAAAATTGCCTAAATTTGTGTAAATGTAAATGTTGCATTGCTTAAACCGTTTGATGTTTATCAAAACAGAGCCCGATGTCAAAGACGTCTGAGACACAACTCCAGCGTTTACAACGACTTGAACGCGAGTATGCCAACCAGATCACAAAACTACGTGAAGAAAACGCCAAACAGGCAGCCAGACAGACAAATCCCGTTCCAAAGACTGTCGTCCGAATCCTCAAGACCAAGACCAAGCTTTTGAACAAGAAGCCATCCCAACAACTCCTGACGAAGGACAAGATTGTTCTCGGTAAAGACACACCGACAAACACGGACAGCGAAAGTGACGCGGAAAAGTATCTGCGGTCTCGGAAAGACTCTAAACGGAGACGTTCATTCCTAGACAACAATCCATCTCTGAAACCAAACCTCCATGCTACTTCGCAAATCAACCAATCAGAATTATCCAAATCGAACGTCAACCAATCGACATCTTCCACATCAATCATCGACCAATCAGCATCATCCAAACCTGCCATCAACCAAAACAAACCCACTGTCTCAGCTGACCCCCTTAAACCTGCTGACGGTAACAAATCTTCCGCTTCTGGGAAAGCACCTTTCAAAGCCGATAGTCGGAAAACTTCTCCTGTTACAAACAAATCGCCAAACAAGAGTCCGTCGATTGCAGATGGGATGTCAATTCCGAGTGAGGAACAAGTGGAACGATTACGATGCGCCCATGCGGAGAAATCCAAGACTGCACTTGATGCAGCTCTACTTGCCATTCATTTCCCACTGGAGTCAGATGCAACTTCAGGGTCTAACAATTACTTCTCAAGAAAGACCGCAGAAGTGAAGATGAGCATCGTTGAAGATGCTGAGAGAATGGACCAAGACGAAGATGTTGAACAAAGTCTTGTGCCTTACTCAAGTCCTCTTCTCTGTTTTCGCTCTTATAGGTAAGAGTTCTTTCCTTTGTATTTATAAAAACATAATGAATATTAGGTCATCATATTCTGAATTATTCTTTGAATCCACAGCTCTCCACAGATTTTGCTAGACCTGAATCTTGAGCCAGTGTATTGTTCTCCAACTGACTGACTGACTTACTCCCCGACTGATTCACTGTGAATAAATAATGTCTATAACTGAGACTTTTAGGTTCAGCTCAGCTAGGCCAGGCTAGTCTTGTAGCAAAATATACCATTTGTTGTTCTCCTATCTCCTGCTTGCCACAGATTGAGTCCCTTCTTCGTCCAGGAAGCCAAGTTGTCCAGACTCTCCCTGTCCTTCAGCCATAAGCTTAACCCCATGAGGGCAATGTGTCAGTTTGAACTCAATGGAACATGTAATGACGATGAATGCCCATGGTAAGACTGCCAAAGTTGACATTTATAAGTGGCCATATCTGAATCTCCTGTCTAAAGCTAATGTCTCGGTCTTTGATGATTACAACTACTTGTGAGTGCTGTTTGTTTGTTCACGCCCTATTACTGTTGACCTGACGTCTCTTTGACTAAAATTGACCTAAGTATCTCAGCTGTGACCTTTTCTTCATGTCTCAGGCAACACAAAAAGGACTATGAGATGACCGACCATGAAGTCTATGCAGACCTGCTTGCCTACACGTCTCTCATAGCAACCAGCAAAGACTGGCAAGATCCAGAGAAACGTCATCAACGAGTAGAAGATTACATCAATAAGGCTGTCAAGAAGAGCAAGAGACCGGAGAACGCTAAGAGACAGAGAGAAGCTCTGTGTAGAGCCTTCGCTAATGCTGTACTGACCCAGACCAAAAAGGGTAAGAACCATGTCCAAGACAGACAAATCTGGTATCGCTCAGTTTAGGATACGGTAGTCCACTGCAGGAATTATATCTCCTAACTCTTCTACATTTTCTCACCTCTGACTTGATGTATCCAATCTTCCTTGTAGTCTTCCAGTTTGTCCCTCAACCTCTTCTTTCTCTTCTTCTGTTGCTGTTTCTTTGCTGCCGGTCAGTCAACATCCTTGTCCATCTTATGCTATTCAGTCTGGCCACATGACCTATCCCATCTCTACTTGGTCTTTGCTATTTCATTGGGCAGCTTGTTGATATTGATCTGGTTCTATTTTCTGTACATAGTATTCAGTATCAGAGAAATGCCTATCATTCTTTCCATAGTTTGTCTTAGACATTGAATTCGTGGTCTGCGGCTAATTTTGCAGGTTGCGGGTTCAATTCGAGTCCAGCTTGGGGTTATGGTGCATATGCCTTTGGGGAGGCACTTTGTCACTCATTGCCTCTCCCCACCCAGGAGTAGATGGGTACCTGCGGGGGCAGAGGTGGTTATTGTGATCGATTCAAGCTGCTTGCGCGGCAAATTGGCAGCATTGAGCTGTATACTCCCCAGGGAGCTGAGATTGTATTTGGAATGATCACTGGCCCAATGAGGAGGGTAATAATGATGTAGACCCTTGAGCACCAATACTGGTGGATACATGCACTTTAAAATGACCCACTATTATAATACCAGTTATGTTGTCACCAGTATTATGCACTGGTTAAATCCTATTAATCCACAATGAACCAGAAAGTATTTTCTACTTGTAGTTTCCCCAGGTATCATAGCTCAGCCTCGAAGCTGGACCCCCAAACAAGCCCCATCCACCTCCCCCCAGACATCGGGCGACAAAACAGACCCACCCCTCCTCCCCAGGGGTAGTAAGATGACAGAAGGCCTGCAGATCATCCCCCTGGGTGGGGGGAATCAGGAGAGGTATTTCTCAGGGGAAGGAATAGCAGACCTAGAGGCCGCTGTTCTCGAGACGCCAGGCGATGTGAAGATGTGGATTAAGCTGGCTTGCAGAATCATTGGTGATGAAAGGTAAACCAAACATTTGTGCAATTTTTTTTTGTGTGCATTCAGTGTATTTTTTACTTTTGCAAGTTTTCTTTTTCCTTTTTGGGACTTGACACAATCTTGAAACGAGACGTCCTTTTGAGTCAGTTCGCATCACTGACATTTGAGTGCCATCTTATTTGGTATCTCAAACTGAGACTGGGGTAAGTTTCAGCAGTTTTTTATTTAGAGTTCAGGGATAAAAATTTCTATAATAATGAAGAATCATTCCGAGCCCTTGGTATGGAGTACAGTATCATGCGCTTTGCAAGTATAAGCTAGCTTTTATGGAAGATGTAGCTGTAATCCCCGCAATCGTGGTTCCGTGTTTAAGGACTCTAGTGATGAGTCTTTGACTTGAGTTGGGTAGTGTCATTGCCTGTAATTTCGAGTCACTAAAAATTGAGGCTGAAGTAGAGCTCGAGTCAAGTCATGGATGAGAGTCTTTACAACTCTTTATATTTGTCTGTTTCTATCAGTGAGGATCAGGACATCGATCCAGGCTTGAATGCGTTATCCCGAGGCCTGGAAGCTAACCAATCCAGCTCAGAGCTCTGGCTGCAATACCTTCTGCTGTACTCTCAGAGAGAAGACCACAGCGATCTATCTGAACTCTGCCAGCAAGCACTCCAGTTTGCACCTAGTTATGACTTGTACTGGCAGGTACGAGCCATGAAGTGAAATTCACACCAATATGTATCTTAATTAATATTGACTACTGGAGGATTTGAACCAGTGGTAAAAATAAATCAGCATATTGTATGGTGGGATGAGGACAATATTATTTTTAATATTGTCGCTGGTTCCCATTCAATAGAGTAGCAACTCACAGTCGTCAACTAGTGAACAGAGCCATAGTGGTCGCGCATTCGATACTAAGTTTTGTCAACAAAAATGGCTATTTCTACTGGCGCGAGATTTGCTTCAGTTTCTGAAGAAGAATTCGAAGAAATTTAAAAGAATAGAGACACCAAAAAAATACAAGGAAAGCATCCAAGATGACACTAGTAAATATTTGACTCTTTGCAATGTTGTTATAGCTCCTGTGATATATTCTTGTATCCCCCTTAAAGCCATCCAATATTATATAATTATTCATCATCATTTTCAACGCATTAGCAACTGCACTACATTGTATTACATTGTGTTTATATTCACCGAAATATCAAGGAAACCATAGAGTGCTTGGGTAATTTAGGGAGCTACAGTGACTAATGGATTAATTCTACACTCCTGAGCTAATTGCAAGGTCCTGACCCTTGACCGATTTCTTGTTTTATTTACCCCTAGTGCCTGAGTTTTGAAGAAAGCTTCCCAGCCAAAGATGCAATCTGTGATCGGATGATTACGTTCCTTCAGAGTCAACAGATGAAGGCAATGACTAGCCAGGGATCTCATCAACTACTGGAAGCATTGCTGTATAGAGTGCAGCTTCATATCATGACTAGAAGAGTCAAGCAGGCCTTGTCTATGCTGCAGGTAAACACAGGAATAAACCTAAAAGGGGGGGGGGAGATGTCCTGCCCCGCCCATTCGGTACATTGTCTTCTGATATAGTCACGCTAATTTTATTTTGGAGTCAACATTATGAGTTTGCTAACTGATGTCTTGCAAATGTTTTGACGTTTTTATAAAATGGATGTAGCGCTTGCACAAAATGTTCTACGTTGGACTATCCAAAAATGTGTTTTCCATTGAACGTGTATGGGAAAATGTACTCATTCACAGTTTACGTGTGGTATTTGTTTAGGGAGCATTGAAAGGCAGTCAGACGTCCTCACAGTACCTCACCCCAGCAGATCACTGCTTAATGTGGCTGGTTCACATCCACATGATTGAATACCAGCGTCTACCACCACATCTCTTTGATCCGACCAGCAGTGGACTGGGACACATTGTATCTAAGGTAAGCGCAGTTTGGCAATTTGGATATTCTTGGGATGTAAAATCTAGGAGTTTCCCTATCCCCTAACAGTGAAGATTTCTTTATATAGTCGTGGGGATATCCCACTACGTCTTAAAAAGGAGGATTTCTTCCTTGTCATCTCTAAGGTTTCCTCAGGCTTTTGTGTGCATGTGCAATTTTGTAACACTCCTGATTTCATTGCTTGAATGATTTATACCGTATGCCCACCTATCTCAACCTCATTCATGCATGGTAGGAGCCGTTGGTTTTCCAGTGGGGGTCTTCATCTGCCATTCAGTCTGCAGAGGGTGTACGTGCAGCATTTCAAGAGGCTCTATCAGCATGCAGTCCAGACAAGTCTGGTCTCGGCCTCAGTGTCTGCATGCCTCTCTATCAAAATTGGGTCGTGTTGGAGCAACTAACTGGAAGGTGGGTTTTGTCACACGACACCTTTTGTTTGGTTTGATTACCGTAACCATTATCATGCTAACTTCTATATCATGCTTTTCTAAAACTTGACTATGGACAATTTGTGAACAGACACGAGAAAGCTGAAGAGATCTGCCAGCGTCTAATCACAGAGTTTCCTGCCAATCCTGAGCCTTGGTTGCTACTCATTGATGTCCACAAACACCAGGGATCTAACAGGACCAAGATAGAACAGGTCAAATTAAACTCAAGTTTAATATGTTTCGCTGGTCTTAGAAGGCCAGCCTACGGTCATCTTTGTACCTATCTCATCGACCCACAGTAGATGTAGCAGCCAACGCCTGATATATAGCCAAGCGCAACAAATACTGATTTGCAAGAGTCATTTCAACAGTATGTGTATGATATTTATCACAGCAACCTCATATTTTTTAACACTTCGGGGTGTGTCCACGAGCGTAAATTGTACCACAATATGCTGTGCACAGCGGCCTTGTTCAATTTCAACACACGGTTCACCTCCACAGACTTCTCATACTTTATGTGTGTAAAACAAATGAGGGATTAGCGTGTTTAGACGTCATCCGGAGGCGAGTCGAGGCGTGCTTGACGTTTCAACCGGTCAGCTGTGCCTGTGTATAAAAAGAGCCAGATCATGTTAAAGCAGGAGTCCATCATTTGCAGCTATCCAAAAAGTGACTGGCATAATTATTGTTGAAAATATATAATAAATTGTATCTTGGTTGAAAGATAGTAAGGGGGCTAAACTCCCTGTGAAATTATTCTTTCTGGCAAGCTGTAATTTTGAAGAAATCAACGAAAGAAGGCCTTTCCAACGGTGCCCCTTAAGAATCACCGTTGGAAATTTCCATTAGTAGTTCGTCTTTTTATTCTGCGAAGTGCGCGAAAGCATTGGCACGACGCACGCACGGGCGTGGTTGCTATAATTCGTCGGATCGGTGCACGACATTGCGTAGCTGCAATCGGCTAGTGAGAACGTGTCTCGGATGCTGAATTCAGGCCCAATTCAAAACATGATTCAGCAACTTTTGATTTGAAATCGAGATCCTAGAATGTTGTTTTTCTCAAAATATACAGCTGAAGCTGAGCTGAAATTTCATCAGGTTAGTTGTTCCGAACCCTTCTTTAGATTTTGAGCACTTTTGTTGCTTCAAACGAAAAAATGCACAAATTACAAATGATGGACCCTTAACACTTCATCCGATGCGAGCTGGTTAAAGACCGAAATAGCAGACCATGTTACACCTGTGTAAGTAATGGGATGTGGTCACCTGAAGCCAACTGTAATTTTCTGCCTTGTAAATCAAAGTTTGGGCCAGGGTGAGGCTTAAGCAGATCTAATTTACAAGTTGGCTGCTACATCTTGCCTTATTGGAAGATTGAAATTTTCGGCAAGAATAATCCCAGCGCGAACTGTTTAAGTAGAACTTTTGGACGTGTATAAACGCATTATAAATCTTTGCTAATTTCAACACCTACTTTTGGCGAAGACCTAAACATATCCAGGAGTTTGACTACATGAATCATATTTTTGTTTCGTTTTGTCTGCAGGTTCTCAAGATGGCAGTGAAGAGAAGATGTGCCGCAATTCACAACGCAGTGGCCAAGTTTGCAATGCAAAACAACCCCAAGGCTTCCATATCTGTCATCAAATTCTGTGTCAATACCTTCTTCACCATACCGGATAAGTCGGCGTACGAGAGCGTGGAACAAATACGCAGACTTTATTGGTAAGCTTACTAACGATGGATTGAGCCATGTGTACTCAGCCACTGCGCATGTGTGCAACCACGCGTGCAGCTATCCAATGCTACATTGAATGTTCCGACTGCACACGTCATATACATGTACATGCCTGTCGGAGTTTTCCCCAGAATATTCTTCTAGGGTTTTCCTCCAACCTCTAGAACTGTAATTTCTTCTCATTGTCTCCTCTCTACAGGTTTTTTTTCAGGCTTGCGAGCTAAAGTGCCTCAAGCGCTTTTGAAGAATCCTTGGTTTCATTACCAGAAATAAATCCTAATAATAATGCTTAATTTTCTTGTCCTGTCAGCTCTCTGCTAGGACTGAGTCTGCCTTTTGATTATTCGCCGCCTGATCTTCGTCCGGGGGTCAGCTCAGAAGTTGTGGAGGAGCAGTCTCAGCATTTGTGGTTGAACTATTGCCTGCTGCAGGAGTTGACAGCAGAGGACAGCGTGGCTTGTGACGCTTATGAGCAATCCCTGTGCCATCTCAAGCGGACTGAAGATGTACAGAGACTGTGGATAGAGTGAGTCTTAAAGAAACAAACTTTGTAACCTAAAGTTATAAAATAGATATCACAAGTCAATCACATGTCAAGCGTAGTCGATCACAAGTCAATCATAAGTCTGTCACAAGTCAATCACAAGTCAATCATAAGTCAATCACAAGTCAATTACAAGTCAATCATATAATTCAATCATAAGTCAGTCACAAGTCAGTCACAAGTCAATCACAAGTTGATCATAGGTTAATCATAAGTCGTCACAGTTCAATCTCAATTCTTTCACAAATCAACCGCAAGTCAACAATATAATCCTAAGACACTCACAAGTCAAAACAAAAGACAATCACTTGTCAGTCACAATTCAATCACAAGATTTGATAGTGTTAATCCATAGGTACAGAATGAATTGTCCCCGTGCGTGCTTTGACTTCTGTTTGCGTAGATTTTTTTCCATGTATCATGGATATTTAACAGGCTAGGTATAAAGGGCACCAAGTCACTAGTACTCTAAGCCTCACAGCTTTTCAATGCTAAGACCGTTCCTTTGACTATATTCTGTTGTTCCACATTTGTCATCCCTTACCACAGGTATCTACTCTTCAGGAAATCCAAACTAGCCGCCAGTCAGGACAAAAGTGAAGCATTCCGAGCCTTCACAGGGCTTGTCAATCGATGCTTGGTTTCCATGGCAACAGAGTTTCCCCTGCCTCATTCGGACAAGAAGACGTGGCTGGACTTCTCCTTCCACAACCGTGTGGTTGAGCTGTACATTGAATGTTTGAAGGATGATGATCGATTGGACATGTACGAGAGATTTATTGATCGGATGCCAAACAACATCAACTTGGCTTTCAGGTAAGTTGGTCATTTTAAATGAGACTGGTTCTAAAGTGGCCAGGGGCTGATTTTACGAAATGTTAACATGCGTCTCAGGAAGGGTAACTCGTCTCATCTCGTGACTTGTCCTAGGATCGATTTCACCAAACTAAGATGAGCCGTTAAGATTTATGACTACAATTGAAATAAGTTGAGCATTATTTTGTGCCATGGATGTTCATGTTTAATGCATGTTGTGTCCTTGTTGGTTTCCAAACAGAGCTTGCCATTATGCCAGCAAGTCCTTGCAGAGTACCAACTATCTCCATCGAGTCAAAGCAATAGCCACTGATGTCCTCAACAAGTTCCCAGAGTGTCTCCCCTTCTGGAAAATGTAATGTTCCTTTTTTTTTGTTAGGTGTATTTATAGCATAACAGGGTGACTGTGATATGTATTTATTCAGTGTACAGTAAATAGTCGTCTGATATTCAACAAAGAGTCGTCCGATCTCCACTCGAGAAGTTTTTGGAACAAAAAACAAAATGGCGGACGTGCGATGCAGCTTTAAGGGAAAACAAGCTTGCAGTGGCCTGTATAGCTACTTTGAATTTACAACTGCAATATTCCAGACTAATTCATAATTATTCAATGCAGTCGGTCAAGTACATGTGATGTTGAGGCCCACGCCATGCGTTGGGTTGAAATGTTTGAGATTACTTAGTTTGCCCAAATCCTTTCCTAATTCTTTCTCCCAAACTCAGAATGATTGCGCTAAGTCTTCATCGAGGAAGATTAAAAGAGGTAAGTTATCAAACTTACTTTTTATTCTTGTTTCAAAATATTTTCTTGAAATTTGTAACTGACCTAGTAAACCTGCAATATGTCAACAGATGTGATTTGTCAATTTAAAACTGTGAAACATTTAGACAATTTACATCTCTTCTGCTGCTTGTTTCAATTATACTGTTGTTATATTTTTTATTTTGAACAAGTACAAAAACATAGGTTGTTTTTGTGAAATTTTGTTTCCTGTAGGATATGATTTTTTTCTTTTTGAGTGTAGAGTTCAGTCCCCCCTTTTCTATGAGCTATGCCCCTCCCCCTTTCTCTTTGTTTCTTTCTCAGGCCAAGATGCTGTACCAGCTAGCTTTAGAGGCAGTGCCGCTTGCAGCAAATCTCTGGAAAGATGTAATATTTTTCTGATTTCCTTAATTTTTAAGATAGAGATACAGAAATTGTATAAAATAACACTCTGCATGAATTTGGAAAATGCAAAACAATTACTTCTGTATATAGGTTTTCCCAGCTATTTTAAAATGTTTTTCATTCGAATTCACCATTTCTAGTATTCAGATTCGTCCATCAACATCGATTTAGTGCACTTCCAGTGTTTAATTTTGTCTTTCGTCATACAATTTCAAATTCAGTTCACGCAAACGCAAACAATGGGCTCACGTTTTGCGTCCTGGAGTTCCATTTCGTCTTGTCTATGCCAAATCTTGTTATTCAGAAATCAAATTTGTCTTATTGATTTATATAAGACGCCATTCGGCAACAGCCTGGATGAATTTGATCTGTAATGACGAATATTCTCGACCAGGTGACTAAAAGAGGTTTACCAATCTTTGAAATTGAATGGTAAATGACTAAATTGGTTTTCGTAAAAGCATGTGAAATTTTGTGTGGATGAAATTGAACGTTAGAGTTGGTGAATTTGAATAAAAAATCTTGAAAAATAGCCGGAAAAACCTTTGTTAAAGTTGATATCAGAAATATTCCTTAATTTCTTCTCCATCTTGAACATTTAAACTTGTTGAAAAGATGCAAAATGGAGTTAACAAATTTCTAGATTGGAGAGTGACTCAAATTCATCCATTTGTGGCAAGCATGACCGATTCCAAAATATTGTTTTAAACATTTTCAGATTTTTTTCTTTCACAGTTTTACACAAGGCAGAAGTGCCAAGTTTCTAATTAAAAAATTGTTCTGCTTCGATATATTTTTCTATTTTTTTTTACCGCAGCATCCATTGTTTCTCTTTGTTCAATTCTTGACAGTTCTTCCTACTGGAGGTTGTCCACGACCAAAATCCTGAAGACATCCGGAAACTTGTCCTGAAATGCCGTGAGCTCAAAGTTAACATTGAAGACTACCTCAAAACTATACTCAAATGATCCCCAAAAAAGGGATGTCGTTCCAAAATGTCTTCAACCTACATTTTTAGTTTTATTTTACACCATCGCGCCAGAGAGAAGTCATACCTACAAAAATTGATTTCGAAAGAAACTTTGGAATGATTTGGAAATGATTGGATACTCATCGGATTTGGCGAACCCTACTAAATTCTAAGATCTTTCAAAATCTACCACTGCTTGAGAGAATTGTGCAGGATTGAGGAATGTGCATCCCAGTTACTGTTGCATGTGTGAGTCTTGATTCTCCATGGAGGTTGAGACAAAGTCCAGTTGGATTTCTTCACAGGAGAGAATTTTTGAGGATTGAGGAAGGTTTCTTAGAAAATGCGCAGGGAGTCGGTACAAATGACACTTCTTGAATTGTGTTTCGTCTTTTAGTACA
The DNA here is from genome assembly GCF_015706575.1 of Patiria miniata. Taxonomy (NCBI): domain Eukaryota; kingdom Metazoa; phylum Echinodermata; class Asteroidea; order Valvatida; family Asterinidae; genus Patiria; species Patiria miniata. Next base: position 624,896 of record NW_024037056.1, read on the forward strand.
GCAATGATTCCAGGTCAGTTTCATCGGAGATTTTGGCAACATTGGTTTTCAGTCAGCGCCTACATGTACTGCAGTTTTTCATTCAGATGTTATCGTGTGAAAATTGCACGTTTGTTTGAATGTCTTACTGAGCCTGAACCAACATATGCCTGACAGACGTGGTGTTTATATGGTTGGGACATTCCAAGGACATTGGTTTTAATTGGTCCTGTTTTGTAGTGTTAGGTCTGTTGATGGATTAGGATCAGACTGAAGATACTGTCTTAGATTTGGTTGCATTCTTCCTCGAGCCAAATGTCTGTTTCTCAGTGTCAACAGAATGGATTGTTGCCGACAGCAATCAGAAATGCTGTTCTGTTGGTTGGTTTTTGATAGACGTGTCCTCAAGTCTATCATAAGTCAATCACTAGACATTTCCATAGACTAGAACCTGTTTGGAATATTGGTGCTGAGTGACTCGACTCCCCAGGGTTTTAAGTTTGCTTTTTTTTTTAGCTTGGTGGGGTTTTTGTTGGTCAGTGATCAACACATTTATAAGTCTCCTTTTTTTCCGATCTCTTTCGGTGCCTTTCCTTCAAAATATCTTGTATTGTGTTTGGCTTTCTAACATCATTCTTTCAAAAATTATTGTCTTCAAGAAACTTGGTCTTCCCGTTTCCTTCAAATCATCAGTTTGCATTGTGATGCCGTCATGGATAAAATTGTTGCTTCAGAAGGAGATGATTTCTGTTCAAATTTCAAGATGTTGGGTGTCATATTCCACAAGTTTCTGCCTGAGCTGTGACTTAAATGTTAGTAGTGAAGGAACAGTTTGAAGTTAGAAAATGTCTGTCCATGGACTTGAGAAAAAGTCGCATTTGAATATATGGAACGTTGGATGTAACGGCGCAGTTGGACAAAACTATCCACAATTCTTAGCAAATCGGAGATATGGCAGTGTCAGTATGTTGAGGCAAGATGGTTTTGGAGAGTGGTTCAACAAGAAGCATTGGCCAATCACAGCCCATGGAATCTGTGATGTCATCACTAGTAGCACATGTGCCACACCGGTCAGTGGTCAACCAGGAAACTGATGTAATCATCATTAGCCAATGAGAAGATTCCTTACATATGGAGTCGGCAGCTGTATCCAATCAGAGAGTCTGTTTGAACAATCACATGCATATTCAGTGCCTCACAACCAATTATGTGACACCAGTGACTAAACATTGAGAGTATGTTCTTCAGAAATTCATAAAAGTTCATGTTAAAACTTGTTACCAATCTAAGTGCATCTGCTGAAGCAAGCACATGTGTTATGAACTTAAGCCGAGAGACTTTGAAATGTGCCCAGCTATTTTCATGGATCTACCGACCAGCTAGCATGAAAGATCACCGTGGCAACTCCAGATACATGAACCAAGTGAGTATTCAAAGATTTCCAGAAGCAGAATTTTGTTCCAGCATCACTTAAACCTTTAAGATCTTTTGGTGGGTCTTAACATTTTTTGAAGTTGTCCTGGTTTGAATGGCTTTTTTTTATTTCTGGGGGGGGGAAGCTTTTTTGTCAAATTTAATTGAAGCTTAACGATCTTGTGTTTCTCCAGGCCCCCCCCCCCCCACACAAAAAAATACCAAGAAGGAACATGCATGTTTGATTTCAGGTGAAAAAGGGTTTTTTTCTCGGTCACCGTTCAAGACATAATTAATTGACTGGAACAATATTTTGCCAGACTTAATTTGATTTTGTTGTGTGTTGTGTGTATGCAATTGCATTTTGTGAAGGGTTTTGAAACGCAGATATTTTAGCAGCTAAAGAAAGTTTTTTTTGGGAGGGGGGGGGGGGCCTGCATCGCAATTTTAAAATTTATTTCCTTTCTTTTCTGAAAAAAAAAGGGTTAAAAAAAAATTGGGAAAGTGAAAAGAATAAAATTTGCAGAGATTGAAAATATCTCCTGGAACTTAAAAAAAGGTTGCAGTTTGGAAATGAATTGTCCTGTGGTGAATATTATTCTGTAAGAATTGTTCTCTGTTGGCTAAAGGTTTTCTCATTGTAAAAAAGAAATCATAAGTTGGTATTTGTGTAAACTGTCAGAATTGCATCTAAAATGAGGCGGTACGCATTGTTCTTGTTTTCCAAAAAAGACGGCTTGATTCTGGATGCAATTTTGAGCTGTAATGTCTTCGCTACAAATGTCTTAACTAGAGATCTAAACAATTGTGTAAATGTTGCACCCATCACACCTAAATCACACCCAGTTCAGTTTCATCCGTACTGTGTCCAGTATGTTTATGAATTCCCTAAGTTGAAATATGCAGCAAAACTAAACAAAATGCAATACATAAGTTGTTTGATGACAACTGCAATTCCTTTAGTCGTTGCTTTACAGCATTATTACAGAAATAGCAGAAAGAAACAAAACAATAACAATCCACTTTTATGACATTCATGTGTGATTGTGGTGCGATGGGTCACATGCTGAAATGTTTTCAAATGTTGTACAACCGTAACATTAACTCCCAAGGATGTTTTAATGCCTGCAATGAAGGAGTTGCCTGCAGAGCAACGCTTCACAAGTCGGTGCTGTGAGAAGAGCGGCAGTCCATTTCAAGAAAGAAGTCTCGGATTTCTTCATTTTCCTGGTTTCAACTGAAGAATGACTGATGCTACGTCCAACAAATCGGTATAACTTGAGATGTTACTGAAGCATTGTCACAGAGTGATTTACTCAAACGATACATTCCTTGTAGTCTAATCCCCAATCTGTGTGGAATCGACACATCATCTGATTGCTCGCGAACATATACCTTGGAAACTCCTGATGCTGTTGAGATTTGCATGTATGTGTAGTAGCATCCACACAGCATAGCTGTCTTACGTCACTCGAAGTTGTATCATCCGGTCATGAGATCTGCCACAATTCCTGTTACAACCAAGTTCTCCATCCTGATGCTTAAAGACTTGCCCCAAGTCTTGCCCTGGAACCATTCTGGCACTGAAAAGGTCTTCACTTTCACTGACATCATGGAAATATCAAAACCCCGTTACCCCTTGAAACCCTCCCAAAAAGTTCCTTTCTGAACTCTACCAAAAATCGTAAGCTGTAGAAGTTGAGTTGAAAAATATTCAGAAGACCCGCACTACTTGACTGTAGCAACTGCAAAATGCCCATGCCCACGACTAAGTAAGGAACTGCACGAACGGAATGAACACCATCATCCGACCAGAAAGCTAATGAATGATAAATATTAATCTCATCGATCACAAAATACTCTATAGTTGTTCAAGTTTGTTTAAATCAAAATTAAAAACACATCCGCTTCCATCAACAAGTGCTTGGAGGCTGTTATTGTAAAAAAAAAAAAAAAAAAAAATCTGCTAAAGAGGGGTTTATATTTGCATCATGGCCTTTACCACAGTATATTATGCTTCATTTATGTGATAGTAAATGCTTCAACTGAATCATTTTATTCAAGAGGTGGTTTGCTGATGGCAACATGTTCAAGTTGCAATATCTGGACATATTAAACATTTCATGTCTTGAACCACAATATTCTTCCTTCAGCAGTAAGTTAAACACACTAAAATTCCAAATTTGCATTTAGCCTCTGAAGAACTTGTTAAGTTCGCAACGTCAGGCCGCATAATTTTTTTATATTAAAAATTCCAGTTAGGAAATGTACCAAGAAATGTGTAACTTTTTGTTAAAGTTGAAAAATCTTAAGGCCAACAGACTTGTACAGTGTTTAATAATAAGAAAGAGAGTATTCATGCTTAAATTTCATAAGTAGGCGAAATTGTCAAAACATTGTAAAACTTTTAGGAAATAAAACAAGCCCAAATTTGAATCTGGTTTCAATTTTGTTAGAAAAAATTTAATGTAAAAACAGTTTATATACTGCTGTTTGATTGACACTTGAGTTTTCTTCTTTATTTTACGATATCCTGAAATGGTGCTTTGTCAGATTTTTCCATTGTGATTGTTTTTGGTTTAATTTAGATGCATAGTACTTGTATAAATGTACATGTATATATGCCTTATATAAATATCTTCCTTTAAAACTCAAGCCACAATTTCTGGCTTAGTTCTTTAAATATTTATTAGTGTTCATGCATGCATTGTGAAAAGAAAATATGTAAATCATATAAATATTGTCTAGTACTTATTAATTAAATAGTTTCTAACGAAAGTTTAGGTACCAGTATTCCAAATATAATATTATGACCCTGTGTTACTTTTATAATTTTTATTTTAACCATCTGTATGTAGGCATCTGTTGTAGATCAAATATACTGAGAATTTTCCTAAGTATCTTTCAGCATTTTTGTGGGTTTTTTTTTCAACAAACGTTGCCACTATCAATGGTTACATGTTGAAAACCACTCAAAAGAAGAGGATTCAATAAGAAACAACACTGAAAAGAAATGTGTTAGTTAAAAATTGGCAATGCTGGTCAGAATGGAAGTTATATCTCAGCAAACAAAAAAGTCAGAAAACAAGGTAAAACCGTACCAGCTTTAATAAACAGAAAACTACTTCCAAAATCACTTTTTTTAAATTTTTTTTTTAAATATTTTCCTGTTTTAGCAAACTGAGGTCTCAAATTCTACTGTAAAAAAAGTTTATAAATTTAATTTACACTAAAGGTAAAGAAGAAGTTATAATGCTTAATTTTGTCAGTATTGAAGCGTACATAATTATTGCACTTGTTTTTGAATTACCCAGCATTAATGGTCTTCTTGCAAATATTCTTCTGAGCGCATTATCCCATCAGCAGATACTAAACCCTTCCGTTTGTTGTCTGTCAGCATGTTTATGTGCGATGCTGTGGACACACGTTCCAATGAAAAACTTCAATAATTCTTCCCTTTTCCATTAAATTTTTTTCCAGTACGTTAAAGATACACATGTACCAAATATTTTCCTTAATGTAAATTTCTTTAATGGCAGTTGGTTTTGTTTATTGGCGTTTTGTACTCTTTAATATTTACAAAATAAAAAGAATTGAGAAAGATATATGAATTTGTCATAGTGACTTTACGTTTTGTTCTTGTCCGTAATGTAACAAGTACAGGTGTGGAAAACATTGAGATCTCATAAAAAAAACATTTAGGAGACGACAATAATTGAAAATGGGAAAGGAAACCTCTTCATCAAAATCCACAAATAATTTGACTGTTTCACACCAATTTAGTTGGGACAGCTTAGAAAAACAATTTAAGCATTTTTGTTCAGTTTTTTATTTAGCAAGCTGGAACTTCTTAAGTTTTCATAGTCGAGCAAAACTGCAAGAGGCTACCTTTAATTTGCCCTCGAAGATGTTTATATCCTAATATTTTGATGTATTATGTCAACGAAAAACCTTTTTTTTTTAAATTGATGGGCATCGCAACTCAGGGGGAATTTGGGGGGGGGGGTACCTTTGCGCCCAACCGTTATCTGCCCTTCGAGCAAACTAGTTTATAGGATATGGCCGATTTTTGCTTAATTCCAATTTTTATAATCGAAAACGGCTAGCAAAGATGGTGTAAAAAGTGCGGTTCCTGCTAGTGTGGGTCCCTCCCTATATAGTAGCGAGCATGTGCATGGAAAAATATATCGCACCCCCCCCCCCCCATCGTTTTTGTAGAATCGCGCGTCCAGTACCGTCTGCTTTGAACAGCGCCCCATTGGTCAGATGAGTCCGTGGTCGGAGCGCAATTTTCGAAATTGCGACCTTCGCAAAATTGCGCTCAACATAATTTGTATGTAACCTAGACGGCGCGGGGGTTAAATCGCTGATCTGATCATTTGGGTATCTGACTATTCAGCGTTAACGCGATAAATTATGTACACAGTGTGGCGCACGTGTTGACGACTGACGAGGCTCTGCTTTCGTTCCTTACTGTTCTAAAGAAGATTGTGTATTATTTGCTTAAGATAGATTCACCCAAGGGTCCAAGAGAAGCCAGAGATTTCTTCACATTGTCTTATTTCAATAGTAGACTGTCATGGGCAGACGAAGGTAATAACTTGACCAACTTGACATGATTGACCCTGTTGACCATGTTGACAACATGGCAAATCTTCCATGCACCACCATGACCACTGTAATCTGTATGATGTGTCGACTGCAGTGTCGACTGCAGTGCAGTGGTAGTGTAGTGGTACATGGGCATATGGGTGGGCCCAGCCCCAAGTATGGTATCGGTCCCAACTATAGTTGGGATCGTCCCAACAACTAGTATAGTTAGGACGGTCCTAGACCCGTCATGCCCGTGAACGTGGCGTTGTATACGACACCACGCTGTTGTGTATTTTCGAACCTAGCGAAATCGATCCGCCATACATAATTTCGTATGGATGTTGAGTACTCACCTAGAAATCTAAATTTGCCTGTCCGCGTCTTCAGGATGTGTCATTTCGACGAAATTTGCCATCAATGAAGACCCATACGAACGTGTAGAAATGAGATTTTAAACTGACAAGTGACCCTGACAAATGACCCTGGACGAGTACCCAGGGTCATTTGCGTGCAAAATTATCGGAGCCCTCCGAGTTACCCGTCTGCTTCATGTGGCGCATATGATAGGCGGCGTCTGATTGGCCAATAACGAGACCACGTGATAAACGCAGCTAATAATTTGGAATCGCACTTATGATCCGGACATCAGGAGTGCCCGGAGCGTCAGTGCGATACCAAATTATCTGCAGCATTTATCACGTGGTAAATCACATGTATGATCGGAGGAGGTTGCAGGACATCGAGATCTTGCCAGATTTTACCTCGAATATCGTTTAAATGCCAGATTTGGGGTAAAAGCAGATTTCAACATGGTCAAGAAAGCTTGATATGTGAATACTTATCGCACTGTAAGGCAATGTTCAGTCTTTGTCACGGAAGGACGATTTCGCTTGGTTCGAACATGTACAAGAGCGTGGCGTAGTTTACAAGCCACGTTCACGGGTCTAGGACGGTCCCAACTGTGGTTGCAACGGCAGTATGTAGTTTATACGGGCCGGGCCCCTCTTTGGTTTCAGTTCTTAATTAAAATGTTTATTTTTATCATTCAAAATGACTTCTGGCTCAGCAACCAAGGCACTCTTCTTTTAATTCTAATTAACCTCTGGGCTCTGGCACGTCTGGCAGTGCAATGTCCCGCTCTGTTTCTAAAATGGATCAAACTGCTGCAAGTAAACTTACTAGGACCTATGTTTTGTAATTTTGCACAGTCTATCAGTAGGCCTATCTTTTCGTAGAAACTGTGTTTTTTGGGTGCATTTTTCACTTCAGTTGATGTCATGCAAATCATTTTTTTTTTACCCCAAAATTTCCCTAGTTTTTTTTTCCAAACCCTGCCCACTGGCCACTGCCTGTGTTTGTTGGTTTGACACATCACAATTTAGTTTGGTTGAGTCTACTAAACAAAGTACTAACCTATAGTGATTTTAACGTGGCCTATACCTACACAATCGCTGTTAATATTCTTTGCCAGGCAAAATAATCACTGCCTAACCTGACATTTGATTTTAAATGCCTTGGCTGCCTGTATAGATAGTATAGTTTACTACCCCATTCCTATAATTATAAGATGACGAAAATCCAGTCAGACAGGCAGAACTTTACAAAAAAAATATGTCTTTGAAAAAAATGAACAGGAAGAAGGCCCGCAGCAGCAAGGCAGAGGAGTCAGACTATGAGAGCGATGATGAGAGAGCCTACAAGAAGATGCCGGTGCCAGACCCCACGGCACCAAACTACTACATGGACGAGGTGGATGAGTTTAATGAGAATAGAGACAAGATACTCCTGGAGAGAGACCAGAGGTTTGATGGAGACAGCGACTCAGAGAATCAGGTTTGTCTTGGCTACTGATCTGTGTATACATGTATACCACTTGGATAGAGCATCCAAAACTAAGACCGAAGCATCTCTGGCGAAGCTGGCCCAAGCGTACACAGGTTTTGAAACTTTAAAGGTAGAGTACATCATTTGTCATTTGTGCATTTTACTTTCGTTTGATGCAACAAAGTGCTCAAAATCTAAAGACGGGTGCTTAGCAACTAACCTGATGAAATTTTAGTTTGGTGAATGTTGTATATTCTGAGAAAACAATATTCTAGGATCTCTCGATTTTAATTCAAAAGCTGCTGTGTCATGTTTTGAATTGCGCCCGAAATCAGCGTCCAGGACACGTTCTCATTCAGCCGATTGCAGCTACATGATGTCACGAACTGAACCGACAAATTGTAGCAACCACGCATGAATGTGCATCTTGTCAACGCTGGTGCGCCTCAGTCGCCGAATTAAAAATGAATTACTAACGGAAATTTCCAAAAATGCGTGTTTAGATGCATCTTTGGAAATGACCTTCTTTCATTGATTTCTTCAAAATGACAGCTTGCCAGTAAGAATAATTTCACAGGGAGTATAGCACCATTACTATCTTTTAACCAAGTATGCTTTTCAACAATAATTTTGTCAGTTACTGTTTGGATAGCTGCAAATGATGTACTCTACCTGTAACACAAAAGGCTGTATTCAGTGACCATGGAAATTTGTGGTGGACAAAAGTGAGTTATTGACAAAGGATGCTGAAATTGATTCATTTCAGAAGCACTAGACTTGTAAGGTTAATCCGTGTCAGATATTTTTTGATTATTTGACAGGAAGAGATACTTCCTCTAGATTACTCAGACTCGGACGATGACATCGAAGAGAAGCTTCGCCGCATCCGAACCCAGCAGCATCTTGATGAGATTGCCAGTGACTTGGAGGAGGACGATGAGGAGGGAGGGGCGGAGTCAGGGGAGGAGGCGGGACTCCCTGATGCCAAATCTTGGGGGAAGAGAAAGAAAGAATTCTACAGCACGGACTACGTGGATGATGATATGCCTGGTAAGATGTTGCTTGCAATGATGCTAGGTTTGGTCATTATAAGCAAAGATTTATCCAGAGGTCTGCCAAGGAGTAATTTGATCACCCTTTAGGCTATTTTGGACAACCGCTTTTCCAACTTTGCCCTTGTGTTTTTGTCTCAGGTGCGAGTGCATCGGAGGATGAAGGAGCACTGGAGGAAGAAAGAGAAGCCTTGGCCATCCAGAAGAGGATGTCAGAGATGATGCAAGAGACTGACTTTGACATGCAACTCTTCCAGGTATGCATAACAGCGCCCTCTAGTGGCTAAACAAATCAGATCTTTTACTCATACTGCCCAACTTAAGGGCACTGGTGACCTGTCGTTTCTTTGATTCTTGCCGGATGGATTTTATTTACTGTGTGACCTAGGGTCAACATTGAGATTGGTAGAGCTATGGTACTGAATTGAAGTGGTCGCAGGTTCAGATCCCACACAAGTGAAATCTTTTTGAACATAAAGTGAATTGCAGTAGAATCTTGTCAATTTCCAGTGTGAGTTACTTGATGACATATTTATTTTTATTTCTACAGGTTTCAGCCAAGGCCAAAGAAAAAAAAGAGGATGATTTTGAGGATGATGCAGAGGAGAAAGTGGTGAAAGATTTGAGTAAACTCTCCAAACGAGAGAAGATGGAGGTTGGTTAGTCAGGGGGACTTGTCTTTCTGAAGCTGATACTTTTCATATTGTCTGTCAGTCTTTCCATCTACATGTTTGTTTGTTTGTTTGTTTGTTTGTTTGATGTCAGAGCTCATTTGTATCAATTGGTTAGGTAGTTATCTTAAAATGCGGTTTGATCAGGTCATCATTCATCTGGGTTTTTTTTCTTTGTAGATTCTGAGGAAAGAATCACCAGAATTTCTCGAACTTGTGGGAGACTTCAAGACAAAGGTAATAGTTACTGCATCTTAGCATTATTCATTGAGGAAATAGAAAACCTAAAATATTAAGTAGTAGTTGATACTACATTTCAAACCTACTCAAAGCCTTAATTTAGCGTAAACAAATCAATGCTCGATATAAAGTAGTAGTTTATACTACTTTTCAAACCTACTCAAAGCCTTAATTTAGCGTAAACAAATCAATGCACAATATAAAGTAGTAGTTTATACTGCATTTCAAACCTACTCGATGCCTCACTTTGGTTTAAAAAAATCTAAACCATATATAAGGTCCTTACTAAAACTGCACACTGGTTGTCCACTGGTTTTTACAAACAAGTAGTTTGTTTGTTACTACTCTATGAATATCTTCTTTGAAAAGGAAAGTAGAAAAGAACAGAAAAGAAAACTTTAACAATCTGTTGTTATTCACCATGTTTGCCTCTCTATGTGGTGTCGTTGACTCTTAGATCCTTGTTTTAGAATAATGGTGCTGGGTGGCGTATTAAGATAAATATTTGTTTTATTTGTGACACATGTAGTTGAAGGAAGTGATAGACACGTTACACCCTTTGCTCAGCATGGTGCAAGATGGTAGAATACCAGAGGGACCAGGTGCTGACTACATCAAGACAAAATTCAGACTCTACTTGAAGTAAGTCTTTAAAACTGACCCTGATTGAAACTGCTCACCCTACCATCATCGACATGTGCTTGATGTCCCAAAGTATCATTTACTGGATTTGTTTTCTTCATCACATTTTCTCTTTCTTGACATCAGATAGGCAGATAACAGGGTGAGTCAAAAACAAAGTGACCCGGATTAAATATTTGTATTCTTAAAAAGCAATCAAATTTGATACATCAATGAAGTATGTCTTAAAAGAGCATGTTCTTCCACTCATCTGAAAACATATATATTAAAATCGATCGATGTCATCAGAAGTTACAATGTTTAACTAAAAGAACCCATAGCTGTCCATGGAATGCCATTGGATGCTATTGAGCTAAGTGAGAATTACAGAATACACATAAGCATTCAAATACAAAGGAGATTTTAATAGTTGAAATCAAGACTAAAACATTATTATTACTGTCAGATTTTGTGTTTTGAATATGAGGAACAAGTCGGTCAACTCTTTTTATGTTAATATTGTAACATTTGAGCAATTGACATAATTTGTTTTGACATGGCGCGCCATATAAAGCGATAGACGCGCAATTAGTTTGTCGCCGCCAGCGGGCTAGTCAGTTGGTGAACGCTACTCGTGCGGGAAGGACCAACCAAGCTACCGGAGCGTCAATCCAAGGAGGCGAAAGGGCGTACTGCAGTAAGTATATGTGCCTACCTACCTTTAGCGTGGGGCATATAGCGGAGCCATAGGCGCGACTGTTGGCCGGACGCCTCGAGGGACGACGTACGCTAGCGAACGTACATCTACTGAGGCGTCGGTCCGAGCACTGAGGCGCAGGGCTGCTGTAGGTACCAGTGGAGGCGTAAGGACCCATCGAGGAGTTACACGCTCCATATAAGCCAGGCTCACGAGGAGCCTACCCCTTTGAGGCCCGAGGAGACGAGAGGCGTTGCCGAGGGAACAACTGTGCGCGACATTTAGAAGCTCATAAATGCGGCACTTGCGTGGTGGATAAGTGCAAACTAGTGGCGGGAGGCGCTATACACTCACTAGAGGCGCTATAACACCCACTAGAGGCGCCATAACACTCCATTGAGGCGCTATTTAGGGCGTATACAAGTAAATCACTCTAATCATAATAATTGATCTAATTAAATAAATCAGTGAAACCTTCTTTCTTTTGTCATTGCGTCACAGTCATTTGTACATGTTTGTCAGTCTGTATTGTCTGTCTGGAAGTCAGCGATCAGTGAGTAGACTGAGTATACGTGGTGGTATATTTCCAACCAAACGGACCTGCACCTCGACGCTGTTAGGGTTACTCGCCTTACCCGCGAGTGTTCGCCGAGGACAACCGACCTGGCAATAGTAAAATCCGCCACAAATGGTGGCAGCGGTGGGATTTGTATGCTCAGCTTATTACTGGACGCTTGGAACATTTTTTTTGTGTGCACTGACCTCTTTACGAGCGTACGTGTAAACAGACTGATAACTAATCTTGATTGCATAATCAAATTTGGAGTTGATCAAGTGTTGCGGGTGATTAGACAAAGTTGGACACTCCGATTTTTGCAGAGGACTTGGAGGGATAATTCTCTAGACACTGAATGGCCAAGGCCAAGTGCTCGGACGAGATGAGCAGGAAACAGAGAGAAAGCACAGGTACCCTCACAGGCGAGCGTCCTGTGCCGATATTGCAGGAGGAAATTGACCTACTGCGTATGGAAGTCCAACTGAAAGAGGATCAGTTGGCAAACTCGATGAGAGAAAAGGAACGTGCCGAGACCCGGTTGGGGCAATTTCTGTCTCAATCCCCGGGGTCTCCGGAAGAGGAACACCACCAACGTGGGTGGATACACAAAAGGCCCGAGAGGGATGACAAGGAAATCGAATTTAAGTATGACTTAACGCGTGACATGGAGACCTCTGGTTATGGTTCCATGTTTGGTCGCGCAAAACAGATGCAGCGAACCGGTACGGAGACAGGCCGGAACACATCTACACCGATGAGAACGATGATGAAGAATACAACATACTTGCCACAATCACAGTCGACGGCACAGACACATCCGACTACTGATCGTGGAGGAGCAATGACGCCTCCGGTGGAGGGCTCTCCAGAGAGTGGAGGCGTTACCCCCACAAACGACAAACACGGTGATGCGAAGGAGGGCAGGCCAACCTCTCCTAGCACCCCGTGGCCATTGAAGAGAGAGGAGCGGATTCAATCGTCACAGGAGTGGCAGGACCGATTTGGAGGAAAAGCCAAACGACCTAATATTGTTCCGGATCGATTCAGCGGAAAACAGCCCTGGATAGATTACAGGGAACACTTCGAGTCTTGTAAGCGAGTAAATGGCTGGAATGATGAGGAAGCTGCAGCGTTCCTGGCCGCAAGTTTGCAAGGATCCGCTGTGAAAATTTTGACTAATCGCCAAGGGGAAGGACAAGCCCGGCGATACAAGTATACTGAACTAATTGGACTACTCGATACACGTTTTGGGCCGGGGCAGATGGCTGAGAACTTCCTTATGGAACTGAGAAACCGTCGCCAAGGCCCAAAGGAGACTTTACAGGAACTTGGAGAAGCAGTCCGCGAGTTGGCTACCCTATCATATCCGGAGTTGACGGAAGACAGTAGGGATAGATTGGCTCGTGGGCATTTTTCAGACGCAATCGCCAGCCAGAGCATTCGGGAGGGAGTTTTCCGGTCAAGGCCGTCTTCTCTGAATGACGCAGTTCGTGCGGCGCTGGCGACGGAGAATTTTGAACGGATTGAGGAACAACGATGTGGAAAAAAGGACAAGAAATGCCGCATGGGGCGAGATGAGGAGGAGTACCGGGACACCATCATAGCTGATGTGGTCGACCATCTGAAGCAATACTACAAGAATATGAGAGACGAGCAGGCAACTAAGGAAAAGTCACCTCAGCCTGAAAAGAGAAGAGACACGCGCGTATACCACCCGAGACCACGTAGGATAGCCAACCCGGATGACAGGTGTTACGGGTGCCAAGGAGAGGGACATTTTGCAAAGGATTGCACAAACCCAACTACCCCTGCACGGAGGCGCTCGGGAAACGGCCGCCAGCCGACTCTGCGACCCAAGAGGAGGCTGGGCGAACAGAAGGGTCAACCGACAATGGGCTCAGAAGTTCAACAGGACAAAACTCATCTCAACCCTGACGACAAAAGAGAAATATTTGCACCATTGGTTGTTCCAAAGCAGGGACTTTACGTACAAGGAGAGTGTCGGTCAGTCACTATCTCGTTCCTGGTGGATACCGGGACGACGGACACAATAATCTCGGAGGAGGTTTACTATCAGATACCGACAGAGAGACGCCCACCGTTGGAGCAGGATGGCATCCGAGTCGTGCAGGCAGATGGTAGTGTTATGGAAACAGTAGGTGTGGCAAACATGGACTTGCGTATTGGAAGGACAGCGTGCCCAGTACGGGCAGTCATTGCCAAAGTCAAAACCAAAGGCATACTCGGGATGGACTTTCTGCTCCCAACTGGAGGGACACTGGATTTCAACAAGTGTGAACTTTTGCTTCACGGAGAACACATACGGTGCACAACTAGATGGGGAACTACCTTACATGCCAGGGTGGTTGTGGCAGAAACGACTGTCATTCCGCCCGGACATGAAGCTCTTGTTCAAGGAAGAGTAACCCGTGATTTCGAATCAGGTGACCTGGGGATTATAGAACCGATTGAAGGAGGTGGTGAGTTGGCGCAAAAAGGCTTGATTCTTGCAAGAACGTTGGTAGATCCTAAGGAGGGAGTACTTGCCTTGCGGTTGCTTAATCCGGGCAGCCGAGAGTGCATGGTTCGGTCGGGCACGACAGCCGGACGCCTCACACCGGTGGTAGAGAGAGATGTGCTGCAGGCACATGAAGTTGAACCAGGAGATGAAAACAAGGAGGTACATGTCCCCGGCCACCTTGAGGATCTCTGGAAACGCAGTGTGGAGAATCTGGATCCCTGTTATCACTACGCAGTGGCTCGACTGCTCACTGATTTTGCAGATGTATTTTCGGAGGGCGATCATGACATTGGGAGAAATGATTGGGTGAAGCACCATATCGACACGGGAGAAACACGACCTGTCAGGCAGAGGCCCCGCCGGCAGCCATTGTGCAAGCAACAGGAGATTGACCGACAGGTGCAGGACTTGTTGAAGAGGGGACTGATTACGCCATCAGACAGCCCCTGGGCCTCAAATGTGGTGCTAGTAAGGAAGAAAGATGGAAGCCAACGCTTCTGTGTAGACTATCGCGGACTTAACGAGACAACTATCAAGGATGCGTACCCAGTTCCTCGCATCGACGACACCCTGGATGCACTGTCAGGTGCGAGGTGGTTTTCCACCTTAGACCTCGCATCTGGCTACTGGCAAATCGAGCTCGATGAGGATGCGAAGCAAAAGTCAGCCTTCGTGGTGCGCGGGGGCTTGTACAGCTGGAGGGTCATGCCCTTCGGCTTGTGCAATGCCCCTGCCACCTTCGAACGGCTGATGGAAAGGGTCGTATCCGGACTACAATGGGAGACTTTACTCGTATACCTCGATGACGTTATCGTGTACGGGAGAAGCGTCATGGAGGAGATACAGCGCCTACGCGAGGTGCTGCAGAGATTTAGATTGGCTGGATTGAAGTTGAAGCCGAAAAAGTGCTTTCTCTTCAAGGAGACCGTGAAATATCTGGGACATGTGGTTTCACCAGCCGGAGTTTCCACTGACCCGGACAAAATCGAGGCTATTAAATCATGGCCTACCCCGACAGATGTGAAAGGAGTGCGAAGTTTCTTAGGACTGGCCTCCTACTATCGCAGATTTATTAAGGGATTTGCAGACGTGGCTCGCCCACTCCACCGGCTCACAGAGAAGTCAAGGGAATTCCTTTGGGATGATAGCTGTGAGGTGGCATTCGTGACTCTGAAGAATCACTTACAGGAGGCGCCCATCTTGGCATACCCGGACCCAACAGGTGACTTTGTACTGGACACGGACGCCAGCGGGGAAAGCATCGGAGCAGTCCTGTCACAGATACAAGAAGGAGAAGAACGGGTAATCGCTTATGCGAGTAGGACTCTTTCCCGTCCTGAAAGAAACTACTGTGTGACTCGCCGAGAGCTTTTGGCAGTCGTCTTCTACCTCAAGCACTTTAAACAGTACTTGTATGGGAGAAAGACTACCATCCGTACTGATCATGCCGCATTACGATGGCTGGTCAACTTCAAAGACCCGGAAGGACAGGTAGCCCGCTGGCTACAAGTGATTGGAGAGTACAACTATGAGATCATTCACCGCCCAGGCAAGAAACATGGCAATGCGGACGGTTTGTCGCGCAAGCCTTGTAGTCAGTGTGGCCTGGCGGATGATGTTAATACAGAGGTTGGAGCCAAAGCTGAAGTAACTGACGTTCTGTCAGGTGAAGACAGTGTAGTACGAGAGGAGAAAATGGTGACCAGGTTGTTGCAAATGGAACCAACCATAACATTGAAGGATATCGCCGAGGCCCAGCTCCGGGACCCCACACTTTGCGGGATTGTTAACTGCAAGACAGGATCAGAAGAACGTCCGGACTGGAGCTATGCTCAAGCACGAGGCATAGTGGGTAAGATATACTGGGGGCAATGGGAACGGTTGGAAATAAGGGACTCAGTGCTGTGCCGACGTTGGGAGTCACATGATGGGAGAGATATTGAGTGGAAGGTAATCTTGCCACGAGAATACAGGGAGGTTGTCCTGGAGGAGCTACACGCAGGTGTGACCAGTGGACACTTTGGGGTGGAGCGTACACTGGCGAAAGTGAGGACCAGATATTATTGGGCTGGGATGGCGGCGGACGTAAGGTCATTTTGCCGAAGATGCTTGAGGTGCGCCCAGCGGAAATCCCCGCCCAGGAAAAGGCGGGCACCTCTTCAACAACACCAGGTGGACATGCCCATGGACAGGGTTGCTTTGGACCTCGTTGGACCATTACCGGAAAGTGAAAGCGGAAACAAGTGGATCCTCGTAATAGGGGAATACTTCACGAAATGGATGGAGTCATATGCCCTTCCGGACAGCACTGCAGAGACAGTGGCAAAGGCCTTCGTGGAGAATTTTGTGTGCAGATTCGGAGTTCCGCGCGAACTACACTCAGACCAAGGAAGGAATTTTGAATCAGAAGTATTTGCAGAGATGTGCAAGATCCTTGGAATCGAGAAAACCCGAACAGTGGCCTACAACCCGAAATCCGACGGGCTTGTGGAGCGATTTAATCGGACCTTACTAAACACTGTTTCAATGATGATAGACCCTACCAAGCACCAAAAGGATTGGGATAAACAGTTGGCGTTTGCTACATGTGCGTACCGGTCTGTTCCCCAGGAGTCAACAGGAGAGACTCCTAATATGCTCATGCTTGGGAGAGAAGTCAGGCTGCCAGTTGACCTTACCACGCAAACGATTGCAGTGGAGGGCAGGGGTCCCAATACGGACTATGCGGAAAACCTACGCCATCAAATGCAAACTGCCCACGACCGGGCGAGGCAGAAGCTTGGGACCAGTGCGAGACATCAGAAGAAGACATACGATAAAAGAACGGCAGGAACTGGTCTCGAGGAAGGCCAATTTGCATGGTTGTACGTCCATGCTAAGAAGAAGGGAGTTTCCCCCAAGCTAACATCTCATTGGGAAGGCCCATATCTGATACTCACGAAATTGTCGGACGTTACTTACAGGATCCAGAAGAAGCCTAGGGGAAAGATGCAAGTAGTGCACTTTGATCGACTGACACCCTACCAAGGTCCACAACTACAACCTTGGGAGCACCGCCCAAGGAAGGAGGTAGCAAATGAAGGCGTGACCCATGATGACCAGGCAGTACCGTTGCATGAGGCTAATAATCGAGATAAACCAGAGGCGACTCCAGTTCAGGATTCCATTGGGGGTGGAAACTTAGAAGGAAGCTCCGAAGCTTCCAACAACTTGGCTCCTGAACCACCAATGATGGAGGATAGTGACCAGAACAACGGCACAGCGCTTCCGAGACGTAACCCGGCTAGGATACGGAAGTTACCTTGCCGTTTCCGATAGGATTGCCAAGAGAGAGAGAGGGAGGAAAAGAATAAGGACTGTAAATAGCTGCATGGAGAAAGCAGAACTATAGTGTTTATATTTGATTGCAACTTATTTTGTGTTTTTGTGTGTTTTCCCCATTGCAGTCGAACAATGGAGAAGCCCAGACGGCAGGAGAAGAGAACCTTTGCCTGTGAGGAGTGTGAGGAGAAGTTCAACCAGAGGAGGAGCCTCTACCGACACATGCAGATAGCGCATGGTCCAAAGTTGTATTGCTGGTGTTTGCAATGCGACTTCTATTGCAACAGGAAAGATAATATGAGGAGGCACTACCGTCAGGAACATCCAAATCAACTTACTGAAGTGGAATCAATCTTGCTGGAGACGGAAACAGAAAGGAAGGACCGCAAACGCAAAGAGACAACATCAGGAGGGACAACACATCACCGTAACCCACCAAAGAGGGTTAGCAGCGCACAGACTGAACGCGATCTTGGAGATGCCACCAGTTGGGAAGAGGTGGGAGAGATGCTGCGAAAGGAGAAACGGACGAGAGCACCGGCGGCTTGCAGCAAGTGCCCAGAGGAGCAACCGCACACGGAGGTGAAGCGAAGGAGAGTGGCTGACACGCCAGTGGAATCTCCTTGCACCGTCGAGGACTTTAGGCACGTCCAGGAGGAACCCTTGAATCTGACATGCCCCCAATCGTCCAGTGCCCCTGCAGAAATCTCATTGTCACCTGCTTCTTTGTCGCTGGTGATAGAGGAAACAGCGACTCCTCGTGGGCCACCTAGGACAAGTGGCAAACCCCTGGCATTGTTAGAGAGGATGCGCCAGGAAAAAGCAGAGGATGAAGCCAGCAGCCATCCCGAGGACTCGTCGGAAACCGAGTCACGCCCCAACGCGGAACCAAGAGAACCGCAGTTCCGGCCGGTAGAACCAATGGCCCTACAAGATGTCCTCCGAGGTCACGTCACCAGAGTTACAGAAATTAGCACTCAGACAACCTTCCAGGATGGGACCAAAGTCAGCGAAACCCGGGTAGAGCGAATCTACGAAGTCAACTTTGACTAGCTATTCGAGAAGAAATAGTCTTCAAGGCCAACCCTACCAGATATTGCAGATCTTCGATTTCCACTTGTTTTGTTTTGTTACTAGTTAAAAAGAAAAGAAATGTTTTTGTAGAATAGATTGTTCCCTAAAACTTGTTGGTCAGAGACTTGCCTCGTTTATATCACGTTTTGATAAACTAAATTTATGAGGAAACAGTGTCCTAAGTTATGAGACACTATGAGGCGACATGGGGCACTTGATGTTAGTCCACTTAAATTATTGATGGCGAAAAAGTGAGATAATTTAGAGACGTCGCCATGTTGTGTTTAGAAGCCGATCATTTTGAATAAATAAGTTTTTAGTGTTACTCATTTTGCCTGCTAATTTTCTTTGTGCATAATTAAGTAGCAATTGCTAATGTTTGTAGTGATTTGTGTCAGCTGATTCTGAACGGGACATTCAGGCTTAGAAGGAAGCTGTGTAACATTTGAGCAATTGACATAATTTGTTTTGACATGGCGCGCCATATAAAGCGATAGACGCGCAATTAGTTTGTCGCCGCCAGCGGGCTAGTCAGTTGGTGAACGCTACTCGTGCGGGAAGGACCAACCAAGCTACCGGAGCGTCAATCCAAGGAGGCGAAAGGGCGTACTGCAGTAAGTATATGTGCCTACCTACCTTTAGCGTGGGGCATATAGCGGAGCCATAGGCGCGACTGTTGGCCGGACGCCTCGAGGGACGACGTACGCTAGCGAACGTACATCTACTGAGGCGTCGGTCCGAGCACTGAGGCGCAGGGCTGCTGTAGGTACCAGTGGAGGCGTAAGGACCCATCGAGGAGTTACACGCTCCATATAAGCCAGGCTCACGAGGAGCCTACCCCTTTGAGGCCCGAGGAGACGAGAGGCGTTGCCGAGGGAACAACTGTGCGCGACATTTAGAAGCTCATAAATGCGGCACTTGCGTGGTGGATAAGTGCAAACTAGTGGCGGGAGGCGCTATACACTCACTAGAGGCGCTATAACACCCACTAGAGGCGCCATAACACTCCATTGAGGCGCTATTTAGGGCGTATACAAGTAAATCACTCTAATCATAATAATTGATCTAATTAAATAAATCAGTGAAACCTTCTTTCTTTTGTCATTGCGTCACAGTCATTTGTACATGTTTGTCAGTCTGTATTGTCTGTCTGGAAGTCAGCGATCAGTGAGTAGACTGAGTATACGTGGTGGTATATTTCCAACCAAACGGACCTGCACCTCGACGCTGTTAGGGTTACTCGCCTTACCCGCGAGTGTTCGCCGAGGACAACCGACCTGGCAATAGTAAAATCCGCCACAATATTAATAGTGATTTTTGAATGTTTTTCTTTGCAAGTTCTCGTTCATTCATCGAGATGGAAAAATGTCCATGTTTCTTTGTACTCAGTCTGTATTCATCAGTTCGTAGTACGGTAAATGATCAGTGGTGAACAGCGAAGTTTTGTGGTCTTTTTATTAAAATAGACATAACTTGGGAATCAAGTATGCATATTATCTGAAATGTGCACATTTAAAGGTCAATAAGATGTACTATATCCCTATTTTTCTTTCATGAAATGGAGCTAGCCGAATATTTTAAATAATTTTTCAAAGTCGGTCACTTTCTTTTTGACTCACCCTGTAGTGGTAAAACATTGTTGGTTCATCTTATAACTTAATTGTTGAGAAAAACAGCGTTTAAAGTTTATATTTTTCTTATTTCAAACAGTTACTGTGTGAACATTAGTTTCTACATGACACTGAAAGCCAAGCACGTTCCAGTCAACAATCATCCGGTGATTGCTCGGATCCTGGCCCATAAAAAGGTAACTTAAATCCTATCGGGCTTTCTCTCTGATCTACACACCATTTAAAAAAAAAACAATCTCATTGCAAGATTGAGGTGTTTCAAACCATATTGGTATTTGGGGTTAAAACATGAGCAACAAGGTGACATTCAGCAAATCCAGTTCATCTTCTAGTCTACCAGTTAGCGACGTTCTCGAGTCTGACCACATTTTTGGTTTTCTGTTATGCCAGTTGATCAAAGAGCTTGAACCGTTGGACCTCAAACTTGAAGCAGAAATAGATGAACTGCTAAGTTCTCCACTGGCTGATGAAATCAAAGGTGAGTTCCGTATCTGTCTAGCACCTGCACCCCCCCCTAATAAAAACAAAGACATCGGTTGTAACATTAGAATGCTATCAATGCAGTGTTTCATGTTTAAGCAAGATTAACTACAAGGTTTAACCCAAAAAAATGACTTGAGTGTAATTTCAATCTGCAATTCTTGAACAATGAACTGGTGCTGTATCAACTAAATTGTCCAGGAATTATGGTAACTTCTTTGGTCTTATTTTTTTCAGGGAGTTCAAAACCTGATGTCACGTTGCCATCACCAGATGACAGTGAGATGGATTCTAGTGATGATGATGACAGTATGTACAGTGACGATGATGCAGCATTAACACAAAGCTCCAAACAGAAACCCAGCATCAAGAAGATCACCAAGACGAAATCACAAGCACCCTCATCGAATGGCCACGGGGGTAAGCCAGCTAAAAGGAAGCACCAGAAACCAAACATAGACACCAATGAAGGCTGTGGAATGTCTCCAGATGAGGAACGAAGAGCGTTGGAGTATTATGAGAAGATTGCCAAGGAGGTACAGGACAAGAAGTTGGAAAGGAAGAAGCAAGCCAAGTAAGATTTCTTTTTGTCTTCCAATTATTTGTTTGAGTTTTTTACTCTATCTCAGTGCTTCTCATTGGTGCAATTTTTGTTGGATCATCTATGGTCCCTTGGATCATTATAGTCCCCCATTCATCCTCTATGGTCACCCCTTGGATATCCTGTGGTCACCCCTTGGATCCTCTTTGGTCTACCCTTGGATCCTGTACGGTTCCCTTGGATCCTATGGTCCCCCTTGGATCCTCTAAGGTCACCCCTTGGATTCTCTATGGTTCCCCTTGGATCCTCTATGGTCACCCCTTGGATCCTCTATGGTCACCTCTTGAATTCTCTATGGTCCCCCTTGGATCCTCCATGGCCACCCCTTGAATCCTCCATGGTCC
The DNA here is from genome assembly GCF_015706575.1 of Patiria miniata. Taxonomy (NCBI): domain Eukaryota; kingdom Metazoa; phylum Echinodermata; class Asteroidea; order Valvatida; family Asterinidae; genus Patiria; species Patiria miniata. The sequence goes on from NW_024037056.1 coordinate 646,514, forward strand.
CCCTTGGAACCTCCGTGTTCCCCCTTGGATCCTCCATGATCACCCTCTGGTCACCCCTTCGATACCCTTTTCAACCCGAGTTCCCCTGTGGTTTCCCTGTTGTGTCTCTTTTGTCCTTAGATCTCCTTTGATCCCCGACAGTGCCCTCTGTACCCCTACGATCGTCCATGTTCCACTTTGAATACCTCATATGGCACCCTGAATATGCAATTCATGTTTATTCATCCTTGTCTTTACATTAATAAACAATTGTTTTACAAACAGAGAATTTGAGAGTCAAGACCAGAACAACGAGGCAGAACTGGAAGAAACTGAAGATGGAAAGCGAGCCATCACATATCAGGTTAGATAAGGCTTGAAATCGCATTTTTTGGACGACACAGATTTTAGGGTCATTTTGTTTAAATGGTGATACATTGTATAATTTGAACGGATCGAGCAATTGAAGTAATTTTTTAATCTTAAAGAAGTTTATTAAGTTGGCTTACCAGTCATTATTTTTTGTGTTACATATTTTTTAAAAAAATATGTAGGGTTTGGGCTCCGCTTTTCTTGACTCACCCTGTAGGACATGGTCGACACTGCTATATAGGAAAGTTATTAGAAATGTGATATTTGAACACCCAGATTGTATCTTACATTCCTCCCTTTTGAATCTCTTAGATTTCCAAGAATAAAGGTCTTACTCCGCATCGCAAGAAAGAGCAACGTAACCCTCGAGTCAAGCACAGGATGAAGTTCAAGAAAGCCAAAGTCAGACGGAAGGGTCAGGTAAGCTGAAACAAGGAGCCAGAAAATCTCTCAAGGTTTATGATTATCCCTTAACACTTAAGACTGTGAAGCTGCTCCACATTGAAGCCTGCCACCAATAAATGTCACATTTTATTTGTGTTGTTTAGGTCCGGGAAGTTAGGACGGAGATGCAGCGTTATGGTGGTGAGGTGTCGGGCATCAGGGCCGGTGTCATCAAAAGTGTCAAGATTAAATGATTACTTTTCCAGAGTCACATTTTTCAGTCTGAAGGAGTTTAATATGAATTCCATTTTGCTGTTTGCATGAAGTTAAACCGTTGGACTAGCAAATCATGATGAAAAGGTTCCATTTGTGATTTAATTGGGAGGACAATAAAATGCAAATCCCAGGAAATTTTAATTTGATGAAAAAATTACAAAATAGTGCTTTGATTAAGTATATGTCAAAAGCATCATGCCTAATTTGCTTAAACAGTCACCTGGATGGAAGTTCTTGTTATTGGTCAGATTCTCATAATAACCTAATACTTGCATTTTTATTTAAATTTTGCCTCAAAATTATGAAATACAGACTTTAAAGTTGTATAAAGAATGGTTCTGGTTATTTTTTTGGTAATAAAGCATTGGTATCCAAATTAATTACCATCATAAAAAGTGTGCTGATGTTTCTGATTTATTGGGAGCTGATATGGCCAAGTTGCTTAATTTTCATAATGGGAAACCATTTTTATTGTTTACGGGTTTAATAAGTGACTTGGAGACAGAAAAGTGTTAGCTCATTTGCATTTCGAGGAACAATTCACCAATCGGAGGAATGCTTCGCATTGAGTTAACAACAGCGCCCTCTTGCGAATATTCTAATGTCGCGCCGCAATTACGCACTTCTGGAAAATAAGCGCGATTTCCAAATTGCGCGACAATACAAAATACGCGCGACTCCGCTATATACATGGGGCGCCCTCTGTAGTCGTTGATCCGTCAGTTGTTTATATGGCAACCTGATCCGAGTGGGATGTGATTTCTTGGGTTGACACTATTTATCGATACGTCTTTTTTAACCAAGCGCCAGCGAAATTTAGGTAAGTTGTAAGACAAATTATGTTTGTTAAGCAAGTTTTAACTTTGTTTCCTTTCCATAAAGAGTCGAGAACAGGAATATATGACCTTGTAAAAGTTGCTTTAAACGTGGTTTCTTGTCGCATGTCCTCACCTTCGATTTTCTTCACTGCACAGTTTACTCAGTTTTTGCATGTTCTTGTGCGTCCTGCACATTGCGAAGTGTACAAAACTAATGTATGTAGGCCTAGGCCTATCATGTGTGTGTTTGATTCTCGCATTTCAATCAGTCATTGTATGTGTATTGCAGCCTTGAGGATTCAAGATTTTGTTGTAATTTTGATGTTATTCACTTAATTTTTTTTGCAACAGTTTTTCAGCTGTATTTATATACTGCTGTCCTGCTTGAGCATTGTTGAGGATTGACCCTCAAAATGTCCGATCCGGCTGGTGTACTGAAGCGATATGAAGACGTATGTGAGGAGATGGGCGTCAAACCAGCGCCATTCATCATGAAAGTACTAGAGAAGGAAAAAGATGACCAAATTACGTGAGTTCCTTTGTTTCACAAGTTATACTGTTTGCTTGTCTGCTTATTGGCTACCTTCCTGAGCATCATGATTTTTGTTCATATTTCTTCTTCTCCAGGCTTTGTGTTTGAGCTTACATTCAAAAAGATGTCAATTTTTCCTAGCATTTTTCCTGTTTCTCTATCTGTGAACTTTGTGATCTTGTGTGTTTTCAATAGAAAGGATTCTTAAATTTGAAAGCACAACAAACTAGTTTCCATTAAACATAAGGGGGAAAAGAAGTCTTGTTTCTTAAAACCTGTTGTTTTCTCATCAATCTGTACTTCTAACATGAATTTCTGACTTTCAAAACTTTGTCCTAAGAAGATTGTTCTAACTTTTATTACTAACTTTCTTTGGAAATCTTATAATCGTTCCTCATGACCATGCAGAAGAGAGAAACAGAAACTGTGAGTATTGCTATTTTTTTTGCAGCATGCCACCATTATGCTTCTTGATGTGCTGTTGACTTTGGCCTGATAGAGATCACAGCAAGGCAGAGTTTTAATCAAGTGAATCTTTAGTCATGTTACTGTTAGTCATCAGAAACCATCATAAGTCAATCACAAGACATCACAAGCCGTAGGTCATTTTGTCTTAAGTCAATCACAGCATTTAGCAAAGAACTACGACTTAGGCCTTCCTTTGTCATTAGTCATCCTTTACTACATGACCATGTGACCTGATTTGTGATTGACTTGTGATTAACTTCTGATTTGACTTGTGAAATACTTTGGATTGACTTGCTTACAGCTCTGCAGCCAAGCATCACATTTTCGCCATTGCTAAGTTAATTGTGTGATGCATACCATGTTGAACACTTGCTAAATAAATGTTTCATGTCGATTTGTGGTAGCGGACATAATTCACATCTTGAGTAAATGTATTCCACATTTTCATTTGCACAATAGCAAACATTTGTCCACCTTTACAATACAATGTAGGCCTACACTAGAAGCATATCACTGTCTTTACATACACATTTATTTTGACTACAAGACACATCTCATGATTTCACAAGTTTTGGCTGTCAGTTTTACAAAAGGAACATAAAGCCCTTTCTCCACACTGGATGTAGATCTTGGCACTCGGTTTTTTATTTGTACACACTAGTGCAGGGCCAGTTGAAAATGTGCCTGTTCGGGAGGGGCAAATTGCTTGACCGCTGGTTGCTTGCAGCGTTTTTTGAGAACTTTTCGTGCAAACAACGCGCACGATTATGGGGAAAAAAAGTGTACCATTGTTTATTTACCCTCTATTCTATGCGCGGACGCAGCATATTGACGCCATAGATGTAGAACTATATCTATGAGTGACGCGGCATATTATTCTACACACGGCTTATTATTCAATGCGAGGACACGCGCTTTAGCTTAAACATGACGTAAACAATAATGAAAAGGACTTCGCGTGTTCTATGCTATATACTGCCACGTTGAGGCTCAGAAAATGCTGCTTTTTTGCAGCTTTTTCGAGAACCGCTCGTCCAAACCACTTTAAAATTGGCACTGCACATTCTGTTGTCCCGAACAATGTACCCGCCGATTTTCAACTTCATACGGTGCCCGGTTCTGGAAATAATCGACGGACAGCCAGACAGACAGACAGAGATTTCTGGAATTATAGTAGAGATAAGTTTTTTTCCGTGAACACTTAGATTTCTTTGTACACGTACAGACGTACAACTAAAGATTTAAATTTGGCAATACTCTCTTCATTTCATCCTGGTCATGCAAAATAATGTACATTAGGGATAATTCATTTATTATCACAATTCAAAGGATTTTCATTGACATAAATAGGAAGTTTATGAATTTGAATGGTGCCATTTGCTGTACTTATCAGTGTTGGAGCAAAGGCTTTGACCCTCAAGGCCAAGGCTTTGACCCTCAAGGCCAAGGCCAAGGCTTTGACCCTCAAGCCTCGAGGCCAAGGCTTAACCCTCAAGGCTAAGGCCAAGGCCAAGGCCCTGTTTTATAAAATGACCACTAAATGTAGAACTAATTATAGTCACATGACACATCATCACGAATCGCTCATTAAGAAGAACAACATGCTCGCATACACTGTTATATGACTGCATTGTATCTATTAAAGTATAAGTTCAGGTCTTCATGAATATGGTTTAACTAAAACAAAATAACGATATATTGACGCACAATTCTCCCGAGTGTAACAAAAGGGGGATCCAAGAAACTGATTTGGGAAATTTGTATTTGCTGGGCCAACATGGTCAGAAATATTAGCATTATCTAAAACAGATACATGCAAATTATCTTTAGCACTGAGGGAGACATATACAACCAATCAGATCTATTCCATAATTGTATATAATTTAAGTGATCATCTCATTAGCCCCACAAGTGTACAGAATATTGTTGCAGCAAATCTACTACAATGGTAACAAAATATGATGCTATAAAAGTGGAAGTGTGCCCAACACACAAATCTATAGGGTGTTTCCCTCCTCCATGGTAACACGATTAAAATGGTAACAGCAAAATTTCAAACAGATTTATCTGGAAAATGCAAAAATCTATGGGCCTTGAAGAGCCTTGACTCAAAATTGTAAGGCACTGATCCCTCAAGCCTCGAGGCCAAGGCCCTAAAGTCCAGCCTTAAGGCAGCCTTAAGGCCAAGGCCCAGCATCAAGGCACTACATCACTGGTACATGTATTATTGGCATTTTGAGTAACATTCATTGTATTAATAGCATAAGCAACACGTTCTTTGGGTGATTTGCCATGTTTTTATTTTAAGTTATGGGGTGATCATGCAGTTTGGATGTGAATGGCATGTTCCATGTTCATCTTTTATGTGCAATTAATTGAACAACCGTCATTGCTTCATATACATTCGTTTACTTTTAAAAACCTCATACTTCTTTTAATAGCTTTTTGCTATGCAAATTGTCTTAGATGGTTGCTTATTATTGATATGCATTGATAACTGAAAAGTGCATTAACCAGTTCGCGTCCAAGGACGTGATAACACGCACTGGCTGTTTTTATACACAGGCACGGCTGACGTCAAGATTGCCTGACTCGCCTTCGGGTGACGTGTAAACACGTTAATCCCTCACACAAAGTTCGTGAAGTCTGTAGTCTGTAGAGGCGGACCATGTGTTCATCTTGAATTGGCTGTTGTGCATGGCCTATTGTTGTACAATATACGCTCCAGTGCACACTCCGGAGTATTGAAACCTAGGAGGTTTTGGCAAAAATATCGTACAAATACTGTTGAAATGACTCTTGCGAATCAGTAGTTGTGGCGTTTGGCTGGGCATCAGAAGTTGGCTGGAAAATTTTGACTTTTGCAAAAACCAAATTTTCGGCAAAAATAATTCCAGCGCAAAGTGGTTAAGGAAGATATATCATCCAATTCATCTCATACTAAATGCATTAAGTTATCAGACATTAAATGACAAGTAATGACATGGCCTACTTACATGTATTTAGAGAGAAAAAAGCATTTTGCTAGAAAAAAGAAGTAAGTAATTTTGCTGAAAAATGTGTCCTACAAAATCAGTCACTTTTTTTCATCACATTCAAGTCTTTGTGCAGCATCTGTCATCAAATTGATATTGAAATTGGGGAGTCATGTTGGTGTAGCCTTCTACTGCTGTGGCCAGGGTTCGATTCCTGCCTGGCCCAATATGAAGATTGGTTTCAGTCGCTACTTGCATCCGTGGGTTTTCCTCAGAATATTCTTTTTGGATTTTCCTCCCACATCTAAAACTGTAATTTCTTTACATTGTCTTCTCTTTGTGGATATCACTGAATGTTAAAATATCCAGTTTTAACTACTCAGTTAAAATACGAAAAAAGAAAAAGAAATGTTAACAATTTGTACTTCGTAAGAACTTTAATTTGTGTACTAATTTCCTTGTCTTTGTTTAAATCCTTATGCCAGTGATCCTAAGGACAACATGGATATAGTCTTGCGTGGCAACAACTATCTTCTGACTAATACCAGATTGACTGACTCGGACGCACTGTCATTGTATAAGACCTTGGCCAATAATGTCTATGTGACCGGCCTGGATCTGAGATACAACAATCTTACTGATGAAGGAGCTGTACACATCGGCAAGCTGCTGGAGGTTAGCACACATAGTTTAGAGACAATTTATAACCAGATTAACCACAGTTAACCATAGTTGACTAGCCCTGATAAACTGCTGGTTAGTCAGTGACTAGTGAAGGGATTGACTGGTCTACCGAGGTCAATCTCATCGCTGGTTACAATGATTGCATACATCACAATGCATAACAGAGTGTTGGGACTAAGAAGTTTAGTTGATGTTGTCTTGATGGTTGATGTACCGACAGTTGCACATGCTTGGAGATTTGTGTTGTTACTCTTTTAGCAACTTTTTCTTCTGAGGTTAATGTACCCTTAATGTGCTTACTGCTTATGGTCTTTATGAAATAGATGGAGGCTCTCTACGCAGAAAATAATTTGCTAAGCATTGGGTCTTGGGCTTGGAATACCCACGGAAGTCCCGGTACTTTCTATGACCAAACTAGAGCAATGATCTGATAATTTTACACACTGACTCTACTTATCACTTGAGCAGGTCAGTAGTTCTTAAACTAATGTCCATCGCTATTGCCATGCCGGTTTCTCATTCTACAATTTATAATGAACAAGAATATTTCTGTACATTTCTTCAATATAAGCTTCTCAAGTGTATTGTTGATATGTTTTACCAGGAAACCTGTGCACTGCGAGGCCTGAACTTGCAGAGTAATGACATCGGACCAGCTGGAGCAGAGAACATAGCCAAAGCATTGCAGGTAAGATTGAATCTTTGTACATAGCAAACCTCTCAACTCTTGGGTGTATGCATCCAACCTGTGGACTCTGTGTATGGGTGAAAACCAGTGAAATATGAATGAGAAGTTTGCTATGTGTCAGTCAGACAATCAGATAGTCAATCAGATGGTGTTTATTTTTTGGTTTCTGAACATTTTCAGTGATTTGTTTACCCTAACTGATCAATAAGAATGAAGAAATCGTTTACCATTCCTGCAGGTAAATGAAACGTTGGTTTCATTGAAGCTGAATGGGAATAAGATAGAGAACAAGGGAGGAATGCACCTGGCAGGATGCTTGCAGGTCAACACAGCGTTGCAAGAACTGGACATAGGCGATGCTGACTTGGTAAGTCTCAAGACATTCACGTGCAATTGTTAATAACTGAATGAAGATTAGGCTGTGCCAACATAACAGAGACAGCTGATCATACAAGCAGCTAGTATGCATGCACTACAAATGACAAAGTTGATTTATTTAAAATGTCTAATACTGGATGTGAATACACAAGTAACTCATTTATGGTTTTCTGTCATCTTCCTTGTATAACTTGAAGTGAGTAATATAGTATAGTATCCACGAGTTGGATACTATAATTATTTTAAGTGTATGTAGTAGACATATCAAAGATAATTAATCTCAATAAATCTGAAAAGACCGCCCCCATTTGGTTTTGTTCATTATTCTCCACTTCGTCCTGTGCTAAGTTCTGTCTCATTTTGCCAGAAGGCTTCACACATCACCAATTGCTAGTGTTACTTTTTTGTGAAGGAAAACCTGGTATACACATTTTGTCAAGAAGCGGTAAACAAACACAATGGTTAAGGATTTTTTTTTGGAGTAATAGTTTCTTGTATTTGTCTTTATTTCAGGGCACTCAAAGCATAATAGCCCTAGCTACCGTCCTACATCACAACAGCACCCTCAAAGCGCTGTGTGTCAACCGACCTCTACTGTTCAGCCAGCAGGAAGAAACCACAGTCCATATGTCTCTCATGCTCAAGGTATTTGAAATATCTGTGACTGAATAAACAAATATTGTTTCTAACTGGTGTTCCATAGTCCTGCCAATCCAATTTATGCCAAAGATTTGAAATTGTGAAAATTGTTGTCTTCTCACAGGCTCCTAGAAAGTATGTATCGCAAATCATCGTAACACTGGCTTCAAGTTTATGTGCCAATTTGTTTTATTTTTTTCGTTTTAGGTTAATAGCACACTGAAGGAGCTCCATCTTCAGAAGTGTGACATTCGAGATTTTGGAGCTGATCGTCTTGTGGAGGCTCTGCAACACAACATTGCACTAACTTACCTCGATCTTAGCTGGTAATATTTGTGTCAATTTAAAAATATGACAATTTAACCTGCAAAATGTTTTTTAAGTTTCATCCCCCATGTTTTTGTAAAAAAAAAAGAATGTACTTAAAAGTTTAAAATGAAACGGAATAAAACTGCTGTAAACTGCTTTCTGACTGGATTAACCTGAAATATACCAATCAAAAAAATGAAGGCGGCCTGACATTCCGATCTTAACAAGATCTTCTTCAAAGGCAAAAGACTAGAAAATTTATCCCATTTTGAATAAAACATTGAGCGAAAATATCTATAAGGAATAATTACCCTAGAGAGTTTGAATAATTAGCAGCTGCACAATAGTTCAGGTGGATCTATTGTACATAAGATTCACAAATAATGCAACTCCAAATAAAAGCCTTTGCTTGTAAAGTCTCAAAGTTACATTGAAAAGATATTATGGTATAACAGAACACTTGTGGCCTGTTGTGATATTAGAGTCCACGGGTTTTAAAGTCGGGGCAAATGAGCTTCAACTTGGCTGGTGTTGGCACCCTTGAGCATACGAAACCCATTGTCCAACAATCAATTGTATAACAGATTGGTCCGTTGACTCAACTCAACGGAACTCCAACATGTTGGGATTGTTAATGTTTATGCATCTTCCTTGCAGCAATCGCATCACACGGGACGGTGCCAAGGCTTTCTCTAAGCTTCTCAAGCTGAACACTCCCCTGGAAATCCTAGACTTAGGATTCAACAGAATAGAAGACGATGGTGCAGTCAGCCTGAGTCAAGCTCTGGTCTCGCTCAACTCAAACCTAAAAACGTGAGTCATCATTAATTATGATCTCTATATCCTCACTGTCTGGATTGTTAACCTCAGGTTATTTTAATATCTCAGTTAGTTTAATATTGTAGGTAGTATTCTGTAGTTGTACCGGAGAAGATAGTACAATTTTAGAGGTGGGAGGAAAACCTCTGAAGAATGTTCCGAGAAAAACGCATGGAATTAGGCAGGGACTGAAAGCCCAATTGAAATGTTGGCCCAGGTTGGAATCAAACCCGGGTCACAGCGGTGGAAGGCGAGGAAAGTACTGCTACACCAACCTGACTCCCCATTATGTTGTCAGTGGTACACTGTTTAACTTCAAAGACATGCAAAAATTCAAGACATGGCAAATATTTGCATTGTCAATTTGCAAATTTTGAATTGAGTTCATATCAATCGAGTTTGTTTTGTTAAGTCATTTTTGCTTAACATTAATGTTGCATGAATATGAACCAACTTTCACTGTGTTATTCTCAGGCTGGTCATAACAAGCAACAACATCGAGGCAACTGGACTGTGCGCCATAGCGAGAGCCATGAACACCAACACGACACTGACTAGTGTATTCATATGGGGAAATCATCTGCAGGAACTTGCATGTGTGGTAGGTAACCAAACTTCATTGAATGTTTTTTCAAATATGCAGGAGGTCGACTCCTGAAATGTTGCACCAGAGGAATGCCTAATAATTAATATGAGTAAGGCCAAAAAAAAAATTAGTCGGTCTCTGGTCAGCGCGCGCGTCGATTTTAATCATGCGCGTCAATCTTTTTTTTTCCAAAATGTTCCGCGGTAGCTCCAACAGCGCCCTCTGTTTCCGCACCTCCTTTTTTTTTAACCAAAGAGCACCAAGGAATGGGAAATTGCACCAAGGCAAATGATCGAAAGCACCAAGGCAAATTATGGAGGACACCAATGTACATGAGGACACCAAAAAAACAAAAAAGTACCCACCTTGTCTGTACAATCCAAGCTTGAAGAAAAGAAAGAAAAAAAAGCAAAAAAAAAAAAAAAGCCGCGTGGCCGCGTCAATTCCGGAACTTTGGTCTCACCAGAGACCGAATTTTTTTTTTTTTGGCCTAATGTGTAGTTTTTTTTTTATTCTTGTTATTCAGGCATTTAACGGTTTGATGGAATCTGGTCGTCTGGATATAAAGGATACAGATGTTAAGCCATACATCGTAGATGGCCACGTCCTGCTTGCCGAGTTGAACCATGGGATACGTCGTCATTACTACTGGACTCCATTCTATGGTTCTGATGCAGAATAAAGAGTTGCTGTCGGGTAGGGCTGTGCATCGGAACCGGGTACCTGTTCATGTCAGGAACCAGTTCCAGATTATGTAATCGGGCGCTTGTAACCAACTTCACAAATTACATAGTAGCTTCTCATCAGAAAGGAAAAAAGAAAGGTTTTGAATGTCATTTTTGAGAAATGTTCAAAATGAAAACCAGGCTACACAGTTTCGCATTTATGAGGCTTGCAAAAGTTACAGTTAACACTTTATTACCCTAAGGCTATAAAGCTCACTACATGTACATACTTGTATCTTGCTGTATTGACGCGCTGATGTGGTTGTATTATCTTGCGGACCTTTACGAACAATCTGCACAGCTTTCATGATTTGAATTTTTGGGTTGAGTTTCTTTAACGGGTACCCATGTTTTTTTAATCCGGTACACGGTTCCCGTACTATCTGTAAATGCACACCCCTATTGTCTGGGGGGTGGGGGTGGGGGGTGGTTGATGGCTGATTTGACTGAACCCCCCCCCCCCCCATATATAGCTCCCTTTTTCTGCTGACTTGCAGATGTTTTTTGCTGTTTCATTAGGCAGTGTCAGATCCAAAAGTTTTCAGGTGACGCTCACGAAATTAAGGCCTTAAGGAGTGAGGAGTTGTGATATTTTATGATCACATTTTTGGGAACTTAATTCTGGAAATATGTAAATAACAAACATTGATACGACGGCTTGGGGGTATAGCCAGTCAAATTACTAAATATTTAACCTGTAATTTAATACTTTTTCGTGTACAATTCCTCTTAATTGTATATAAAATGTATTTGGATTGCAATATTTGTGGATTTGATAAACATAGAATAAGAAATAAATTCAGATATTTTGTGTGTAATTCAGTGGAGTACATCAAATTAATTTTGGGCAAATGCTTTCTCCAAATGCTGAAATTCCATTTTTTTTTACCAAAAGAGCAACACATTTTGGACTAAATTTCCCTGAAATTTTCGACAGTTCTTCTTTTGAAATTTGTCAAAAAATCGAGTCGATATGTGTTTAAGCCAAAATTGAAAAAAAAGTGCAAGGGGGTAACCTTACATATTTAACAAAATATGGCAAAACAAATTGCATTTCAGCCAACAACGCAGAAAATGCAATGGATGCAAGAGAAACATCAATCAGTATTCCAACAAACACTAACAATCCTGCAGATTTCGGGAAAATTCGCCTATAATTTTGAAAAAAAATTGAACGATTTTCTCCTAAATTTTCAATGTTAAGTTTCTTCTTAATTCATATTTGTTCAAAAATGGAGTCAAAGTGTGTTTCAGGATCCTTTAGGCAAACTGTCCTGCAAGTTTAAGTAATTTCATTTTTCCGGACAAACAATTTATTAATGTGATGATTCCCTTGACAATGCGAAATTACATGTACATGTGTATTTGAACTAACCGTCGCGTCTAGAAGTACATGTACATGCATTTATGTTGTCGTCATCAGTACCTTTATAAGCGACTGTATATATATAATCCCGAGGTCCCTACTCTTTGTGATGAAGGCTTATCAGCTTAGAGTGCAAGGCTAATAATCTTGCGCTCCGTAATTGCGTAAGCGCAAGTCGGTAGTTACACAATCATTGTTACACCACGGGTGGTTATTAAACAGTTGGTATAGGCTAAATATTTCTTCATCTATTATGGTACAACTCTAGTCTACGCTACAATCTGGTAAGTTTTTGTGTAAATAATCATTTTTAAAGTCTTAGGCTTATGTCCATTTTCTAAGCTTTCCTAGCACGCTTCTCACAAAGGGACAAAAAAAGATCGGATCGGAGTGACGGAGCTATAGTAACCTTGTGGTGGTCAACAGAAAATGTCTTCACCATGATCTGGTTGCTCTAGCCATTGTTGGTACTATCGCCGTTGACTGTAGCTATATAACTACAAATGATGATCGACAATATGATTATTTGGCACATGGATTCAATTAACTCGTACGATCAAAAATTCACCACAAAGGAACGGCTAACCAATATGAATAGTTAAAGTTCAATCTCAGGTCAAGCCTCGCCACTGTGCCCTAAAACGTGAATGAGTAAAAGAAAACTGGTTTGCGCAGACGATATCGTCAATTCATGCCTGCATCACTCTTATCACACAATAGCCGTCGGTCATTGAGCGAATTTATAAAGTGCACCATGAACCATGGAGCTATATCAAATTACAATTTAATATAGCTCTGTGCGATGGACAGGGAATTATTGTAGCTGTCGGCATCTGTTGCATCATTTCCAAATTTCCAGCTCCGTCGCATCGTGCACCTAGCTACAGCACCATCGAGAGTTATACACGCACCACAAACATCCCGTACGTATCTCGTTTTGATCGAAGATAACAGTGAATGATGAATCATTATTAGACGCAATTTTTGTCGACAGGATACAAGTACTGGGATTGCTTGGTGACCTCGCGTTGCCCCAAATTTGAACCTTTCACGGGACTCGCACTTGACTGGCATTGAAGTTCTGTGCTCGGTACATAGTGACGGTTCAAACGGACGTTCCAGCCAGACGGAATTGTGGGGTGATAGCATTGTGTTCCCATTATCCCTTTTTCTAAAGATTCTCTTCTGGGGTGATGTTTTTCTATTGTGAAAATAGTGGGGTGATGTGTCCTGAAAAGAACATCACCCCACAAGGGTGGTATGGTCAGAACGACGCAGCCTATGACACGCCATTATTGCTGCATTACCTCGTTAGTATTAGTAGGTTTTTGATCTTTTTTTTTGCTCTCTTTACGCGTCGACAGGTCATTGCAAACTATATTTGGTATCATTCAAAGTGCGTCGATGAATGGCATATCATAAATACCTGTTGCCAGTGGTAAATATTTGCTTTTAGATAACTATATGCCTGATTGTTTGACGACTTAGTAACAGTTAGTAATGACCCCATCAAGTTCAAAACCAGCATCCAACCAAGTCTGATCTTCGAACTGCATACAGATTGCGTTGTCATGTTTTGGAGGTTTCATCTGTTTTGTTATTTTTATTTCAGACTGGAATAACGCACACCTTGCGAGAGAAACAAAATGGCGGAGCAAGAAAAGAGCCCTCTTCGAGTCCGCATCCCTGTCATCATTCTGGTCATGTTGTTTGGTACAGGATCGTGGGTAGCAATCAACGGGTTATGGGTTCAACTCCCACTCCTTGTGTCTCGTAACGTTCCTGAGGGTTACAACCTGGCTGCCTACCTTACCATCATCATCCAGCTGGCTAACATCGGTCCCTTGATCTTCACCCTGGCCAACTATTTCTCACCTAAGGGTCTACATGTTGAGATCCCCGCCAATTTTGTCATTGTGTCGATCGGCTGCATCTCCACTCTGCTTCTGGTGTTCTTCTGGGATTACTACACAGTATGGGTCATCGATAACACCCTACATAGCACAGCACTGCTGTGTTTAGCCTTCTTCCTATCCATCGTAGATTGCACCTCCTCAGTGGCCTTCACGCCCTTTATGTCTGTCCTCAAGAACTCTTATCTGACATGGTACTTCGTTGGGGAAGGTCTCAGCTCACTGCTTCCTAGCGTCGTGGCGTTGATTCAGGGGGTAGGGACTAAGGAGTGTGTAGCTAACAGCACTTACATCAACGAGACGATCATCAATGGCACTGTCGTCGAGCAGACATGTACCAACTGGCTACAGCGGGACACTCCGGAACGCTTTCCACCTCAGAACTTCTTCGGGTTCCTCTTTGCCATGATGGTCACCTGCCTGATTTCCTTCACTATGCTGAACTACCTGCCGTTGGCCAAACGCGAACACGTCAAGAAGTACCAGCCTGAGACGGAGGACTCCAAGGTCGAAGATGCCCCGGTGAAAGGAGCCGAGAGCCGAACCATGTTGGTCTTCAGCGTCACGGCCGTTGACGACACAACATCGCAGAATGATGTCGATGACGCCGAGCCTGACAAGGGCCATCACACCATCGAGGGCAAAGACGGCGCACAGACGCCCTCACAGCCGCCTGTGACCCGTTGGCAGTTTGCTTATCTCTTTGGCATCTTAACCTTCGTGACAGCAATGAGCAACGGGGCACTGCCGTCAATTCAGACCTACTCCTGCGCCCCTTACGGGCTCAACACCTACCTGATAGCATCCACCATGGCTAACATCGCTAATCCCCTGGCTGCTTTCCTGGTCATGCTCTTCCCTTTCCGTAGTCTACCATTGATTGGTGTGACAACCATAGCCGGTACCCTTGCGGCAACATTCTGCTTGTTAACGGCAGGGCTGAGCCCGACTCCTCCATTGCAGTATGATGTTGCAGGTGATGCTATTATAGTAAGTATTATTGTGGTGATGTATTTATTTTGTTTTCTACTTAACATCGTTTTCACGTCATCTAGTTTTACCGTCTTGGAATAAACATAGCCGTGCCCAAATAATGCCTTGATTATTGACTGCTGATGATGAAAATAATAACTTTTTTCGATGGTTATCTAAATGTTACCACATGTTTACTGAATCTCAGTCTTGTTCCAAAACTGAAATTGGATATTGTCTGTTAGTCCAATAATCCAACCCAAAGAGGGCGCTATATCAACAAGATGAAACATTTAGTGATCCTCGTGCGCGCTGTACTCAACAAAAATGCGCGCGCCTGTGGTGAGTCTGGTTGCCAATGATGGCACTCGTATACTCGTATCGCCTCCAGTCGCGATGGCCGGCTGTCCATGCCATGAATTAGGGGCACGGTCAACCCTCGTGAAAAAAAAGTCTTGAACCAAGACTGGCTTATTCCTATCAGCTCGATCGGTGGTCACGTCGTCTGCACTCGTAGTAAAGCAGGCCATTGGGTTGAGCACAGTATAAAAAATAGTAGATGGAGGGCAAAACTATACAAATCTTCTTTTCTCTCCTCAGATTTTGGCGTGGATCTTCGTCAGTGGTTTCTTTGTGTATACCAAAGCTACCATAGCCTGGATACTTCGATGTCAAGCCGACAACCGCACGTTGCTGATTTGGTACGGCGGGGTGTCTCAGATCGGATCTATGATCGGCGCTTTCGTCATGTTTCCGATCGTCACCATCGCTCAACTGTTCGTACCTTACTACGAGAATGTGTGTGACGGCAGGCCCATCTGCGAGACTGTGTAACGACCGACTGCCTTTCCTTAACCTTCGCGTCCACTCTGGCTTCGGATTGAGGAGATTTATGCCTCTCACCTCGGACTCCCCTCAAAATGGTTAAAAAATGCGTGAATGAAAGTATTTCAGAATATGGGCTTCTAAGATAATGTGAACATGGGAAAGTATAAAAATACACACTTCGGTAACAATATAGATGGAGCTGTCAGATATATATTTTTTTTGAGAAATAAGTACTTCTGTGGCTGACATTTTTTTTAGATTTGAAAATTAGAATTCGGTACCACCCCCCCAAAAAAAACAACCTAGAGGACGAACTATAGTCTATGCAGCATATGGTTATACACAGACTAGTTCGGAGACTGGACTCCGCGGCGGGTGATACTCAAGACTATCATGGAAGAACATGCTCTATTAAGATATACTTAAGTGGTGTTTCAAGCTTCATTTCTTTTAAGAAAAAAAGATGATTACTTCTTTTTTTCTCACCTTGTACAAATCTGTATATTTTGGCATGGTGGAGGGTATCTGGGAGAAGTTTGTGAACCAAACTTGCGACTGACTCCAAGGAGTGGTAATTACGGTTCCTTGCAGTCGTCGGGAACAACATCGACTGATGAGGGCAAAATCATGCTCAATGAACCAGCAGTGTTAATTTTTCATCGCATATTCTTCTCTGAACCTCTTCTCTTGCAAGGGCGGATCCAGAACACAATTTTGGGGGGGGCCAAAAAAAAATTTGTTCCCCCCAAAAAGTGGGTCAAAAACATTTAGGCGTGGGGTTCGGGGCCCGTAAGGGCCCCGAAAATTTTTTGGATTCTAGATGCTCTGTGGTGCGATCTGAGGCAATTTCTGACCACTTTAACCAATGTTTTTTTAGGAAAAGATGGTGGTGTACTCATTGCCTGCCTTTATTGCGATGTCACATAAAAAAAAAAAAATTGGTTTCGTTTTGGGGGGGGGGGGCCATGGCCCCCTTTGGCCCCCCCCCTGGATCCGCCCTTGTTCTCTTGTAATGTAAGCCGTTGCACTTTGCCTATAAACAAACAGACTTCTGTCAAGACCTTTACGACATGTGTGTGTACTAAGATGTATGAGTATGGTTTGCCGTGTTAATTGTGATGCTCTCCAGTCGTTATCAACTAAATCATAATTTCATACTCTGATTTTTATAAAATGAAAATGCGACCTAATCAAACTATCTTGAATTCTAATGGACTCAACTGGTGACCACTGGGCCTTAACGTAATGTATAATGTTTGTGATTCCCATTTTTTTTTTTTTTTTGGGGGGGGGGGGGAATCGTCAGAAGGACGTCTGAACACTCAGTTAGCATTAGCCTGAGTCACGCACAGAAAAACTATAATTACAATACGTCATCTTATTAAGTGGTAGTAGTGTGGCTTTTTGTTTTGCGGCCTTTTGCTTTATTTTAGTAACGATTATAACGGGTCACAAACATGATATATTTTACTTTACGTTCCTTTTCCCGGAGAGACCACGTTGATAAAACGTGCATACTCAGTTCTCTGTTCAAAACTGTAACCGTATTCATTCATAGACGAAAAATAAAACTTTAGAATTGTATAGGCCTATGTGCATGTAGGCCCCTATTTTTGAATAAAATAATGGACCATTTTGTCTTCTAATATTTCTTGTGCTCCAGTCATTATGAACTGAACGTTTAAAAAAAATATATGTTTGGCATGCATTATCTTTGTAAATGTTTGTACATTTGCCAGAATTGTCCTTAATTAATCTAACCAAGCCCAATCTTCCAATTCAGAGAAACTGTGACGTGTAGTACGTAGGGCCTAGCCAATGCATCCTTTGAAAACGAATAACTTTAACATTTAATTTTTTTTTGACAGTCAGTTGAAGTTTTCACAACTCTCTGCCTTTATCCTCAAATGATACCAAATTTGCAATTTTTTTCCAACAGGGCTTTTTTTACATCATAATTCTCAAAAACGAAGTGAAATTCATGACAGGGTCCCAGCAATGCGTGCCCCCCCCCCCCCCCCCACCCCCCGCGGCTCCCCGATCATCAATATCTTTCTATTGGTTGAAGCACAAGTTTCCCCTCCAAAACACGAGGCCACAAAGTGTCCCCTACAAATTGGATACAAGTTACGCCCATTGCCGGTTCCCTTTATTTTTTACAACTTTGTGACGAACCCACGCCTCAACCCCCCCCCCGCATGATATTCCAAGGCCCCACCCACTCTTGGCTTCCACCAGCATATGCAATAGTCTGGCTCCATATTGTTGGACAACGGCGTGAAGAAGCATGCCTGTTTACCGTCTTATTCCCAGACTCTGTAACACTGTCCATATCATGTGATGGCAAAATGGTGGAGGAATACAACTTTTACGTGGAGCTTTCCACAAATCCTGTGCGATTTGAGCCCATTAGCAAAGCAACAAACGTTTTCTACGATGAAGTCAAACGACAGGTAAGATTTAGAAAAGACATTTTCAAACAAATTTTGTATTCAAGTTGTGAAAAATCGAGGAGCACTTGTTTTCTGTTTAGTGGAATTTAGAAATAGAATGCTTCAATTCAAGTTCAACATGTTCAAGACAGTCATGACAGTTGCAACCTGCTGGCGCAACATCAACATCAGGTTGTGTACTAAGTGACTAGGCCTATAGAAAGTCAAGAAAATTTTAGGGCGATCGTGTATAGAGTAGGGCCCCTGTTTTGTTTTGATCAAATGAAAGTCAAAAATGTTTTTTATTGCTCGAAAATTACATTTAGGCTTTACAATCAAAAGCAGACTTTTCTCAATTCTAAGGACACACGTTTTACAATTTTGAAAAAATTTGGGGGGTAGAAATCACCATTTTCCTGCACGGTTTGTGCCTTGCGATTCAGCGCGCCGTGCATGCTCACGGTACATTGCTCGGTGATCGCCATCTTTACTTTCGGGTTGCGTGTTGTCGCCGCGCTGTCATCGTCATTTTACCTCAAAATTTCCCCAAAAAAATCAAAACCCTGCATGCCTTGCCCTCCATCAATGACAAACCTGTTTATTGAGAATGTCCCCAACTAGTTTGGTCGGTCTAATAATTTTAAAAGCACTTGGATATTGTTCCATTTTAGGAACCAGGCCCTACATTACACGATCACCAAATTTAAAGTATTTCCTAACAAAATTGGAAATGTTTTGCTGTCCCGGATACATATCTTATCATCATTTATGCATTGACTGAAATGACCTTGATATAATATATGATATATGAAGAAAAAAAGCAGCGTCAGGTTGCAACGCTCATAAAGCGATAACATGTCCTATAAAAAGTCAAATTTAGCAGGGAAATTATTGAAGCATTATGATTTAGCTGGGTTTGTGCACAGGGTGTCATTTACTGTCAGGTGATGTCCAGGTCTGGAATTCTTTCTGAATGGTGCTACCTGATGCCACTTTTTCATCACATATCATCTCAATGAAGGTCAGTCATTGCAAAAATGATGATAAGACATGAATCTGGGACTGAAAAACATTAATTTCGACTTTCGGAAGGAAATACTTAGAAAATGTTTTTGACTCTCTACAGCTGCTGGCATCTGGCTACTTCTGTCTTTCCCGTAGGCCTAAATGTTACTGTGCCAGGGGTTGTCTTTGATTTCTCCTGCGCAGCCAATATGACATAATTTGTATGTCAGCCAATCAGAGAAAACCTTTGTGAAAATAATATTTGCTACAAGGAAATCGGCACTGACCAAATACCCACTGCCTTTTAAACAGGCTCAAGAGCTTAAGAATAATGTAGATCATGATAGATGTTCATGTTGATAACGTGAACCCAGCATCATCCAAAACTAAGAATTTCACTCACCAAGATCACAAAAAGTTTACTCTGCTGTCTGTCATCTTTAGCTGTCAACTGAGGGCGCTGTGCTCTTGACCAAATTGCACATGCGCACAGCGCCCTCAGTCGACAGCTAGCGACGATACAGGGGCCTACAGCAACGACGACCCACACAGTAAACTCTATGTGATCTTGGTTCTGGAAAATTTCACATTTTTGTTGACTTTTCTAACCCACCCTAATTGGAGGTACCTTACCATGTCAAAATAATGCCTATGCAATGCTGGGGCCAAACAGTTTGTGACAGGAGAGTTTGGTTTGAAAATATTGACAATATTCTGCCACAGCAATTTCAACTTGCTTTCTGTAAGGTTTGTAAAAAAACTTACAGTTCTGGAAGTAACGTGAACCAGCTGAGGTAAAGCCAACAAATTGAAATGTTCATATTGTGTGATGCTATTGCAGAAAAGGAAATGGTCATTCGGAAGGGGAGGCTAGTAGCTAGCCCTAGGGGTAGTGGTCAATCAACTTAGCCAAACCATCTCTTCCCTGTTATAGGTATCTTCTAATATGTTCATCCATATCAGAGTTTGTGAAAACTGTCAATGTCATTTCTGTTGCACTGACATTATCAATCATCTTGTAGGTGTTTGCTGTACGCTCAGGTGGAGCTCTTGGTGTTGTGGTCCGAGGCCCAGATGAACGAACAAGCACAACTTTCAGGTCAGTGTGTTGGAGTTGATAATCTTGTTTCAGTCGGGCCCTTTTCAAGGCTCAAGTGTACTACAATGTCACTCTGGTATGGTAGGAATACTAAGCCTTGGAAACCAGACTTTCCTGCGTTGTACAAGTAATGATGTGTTTGAGCTCAGAAAACTGCATGTTGATGCCACTTCACTGGTGTAGTTCTCACAAATGAATTTGTTTAGGCACAAATTTTATTAATTGTATCAGAAAATGATTCAAATTCTCTTTGTCAACAGAATGGAAGACAAAGGTCCTGTCATCTCAATCAAGTTTTCGTACGACCTGAAAATATTAGCCATTCAGAGGTCACAGAAGACTGTGGTATGTATAATTCCAGGCAAACCTTGCATTATTTCCCAGCCACCAATTTAATGTTTTCTTTTCCCTTGTTGTTATAGGTACAGTCAATCATTTGTAATTTGTGCGTTATGTTAGTTTGAAGCAACGAAAGTGTTCAAAATCAAAAAAAGGGTGCTTAACAACTAACCTGATGAAGATTTAGCTCAGTGAATGCTGTATATTCTGAGAAAAACAATATTCTAGGATCTCGATTCCGAATCAATAGTTGCCAAGTCATGTTTTGAATTGCGCTCGAATTCAGCATTCTCATTCAGCTGATTGCAGCTATGCAAAGTCGCACATTGAACCGACGAATTATAGCAACAAGGCATCTTAAGACGCATTGTTTGAAATGGCTTTGTTTCATTGTTTCTTCGAAATGTTAGCTTGCCAGAAAGAACATTTCACAGTCAATCCCATTACTTTCTTTAAACCGAGTGTGCTTTTCAACAATAATTTCGTCTGTAACTTTTTGGATAGCTGCAAATGAAGGACTGAAGCTTTTACTGAAGAAAAAGAGTTCAGATTTCACAAGCAAAATTTTGCATTCTCTTGGTGACTAATATGCGAGTAATGTCCTGTTTTTCTAAAAATTCTGGCCATCATGAATGTTTTACTTAAAGCTTGAATGTGTGAAAAATAACATGCCTCATTCTCACTTTGTTTTCAGGAATTCATCAATTTTCACACTTCGGTGGATTCAGCTGAATATTCTCAGAGTTGTAAGGTAAAAGTCTTGAAGTAATTTACATTTTCAAAAATACATAGACTGAACAGTTTTGAATCTTTTTCATGTTAAGTTGAAAATCCTTTTTTCAGATGGTGTTAGTTTTGACAGAAAATTGCAGTTAACTGGAAATTCATACGCAGCGGGAATGGGTTAGCCTTTAACACATTGACTACCGACTATGAAGATATTCGTAGTGACAGACGTACCAGATTTTGCCACTACGATTATACTCGTAGTAAAGTAAAGGCTTATGTATTGTACTCTGAATATACTGGTGCTGCTGAAAACGCAACAAATTAGCTGCTACAGTATGAGAACAATAGTATGTTCACATTATCAAATTGTTTGTTTTTTTAGTAAGTGCCACATAAATAATATGCGCACATGCATACATCAATCATTTCGCAAAGGGGCCCCCTGTAATGCTTCATAAGTTTGTGAAATGTTCTCCTTAGCAATGGACAGAAAAGGGTACACAATGCTCATAAATTTCATTTATTGTCAAAAGGCGCAGCAGCGTTTAAACTTTTAACTTATTCTTAGCTATAAATTATGAGTTGTTTGATGAGAGTCTGTGTAAATGCTTCATTTGATTAGGGTAAGAACACCAAGATCATTGGCTTCAATTGGACTAACATCAACGAAGTAGTTTTCGTCACAGACCATGGACTGGAACTCTACCAAGTCATCCCAGAGAAGAAGACACTGAAATCTCTCAAGAACATCAACATCTCGGTCAACTGGTTCGTCTTCTTTGTGAGTAAACCAAAGAACTGTAATTAAGACAATCACAAGTCAGTCGTTAGCCAATCACAGGTAAATCGTTAGTCAACCTCAGGTAAACCGTTAGTCAACCTCAGGTAAATCGTTAGTCAACCTCAGGTAAATCGTTAGTCAACCTCAGGTCAGTCATTGGTCAACCTCAGGTCAATCGTTAGTCAACCTCAGGTCAATCGTTAGTCAACCTCAGGTCAATCGTTAGTCAACCTCAGGTCAGTCATTGGTCAGCCTCAGGTCAATCGTTAGTCAACCACAGGTCAGTCATTGGTCAACCTCAGGTCAATCGTTAGTCAACCTCAGGTCAATCGTTAGTCAACCTCAGGTCAATCGTTAGTCAACCTCAGGTCAATTGTTAGTCAACCTCAGGTCAGTCATTGGTCAACTAGAAGTCTGTCGTTTGTCAATCACAAGTTAATCACAAGTCAATCATTAGTCAATCACAAGTCAATCGTTAATCAATCACAAGTCAACTACCAGCCAATCACAAGGTAATCACAAGTGATGTCATCAGTTACAGAGGATAATCACTGACAAAGTTACGCCTCAGGCCATAACTTATTGCAATCACTTTGTGGCTTGACTAGACACTCTGAACTTTGATCTCATGTATTTCATTTGGAATTTTGTTTTTGTGAAATATATGCATTCCTGATCATAATAATGCAAGGAACCTATCGATTGCAGCAGCCTATGATTTTTGTCCCACAGAAATGGTCCGTTTGTGCAAATCCTAAATTCCATTACAGCAGTTAGAATGCTATTTGTGTATCAAAAACTTTGTGAAACAAAAAGTGAACACTCAAATTTTATATTCTGCACACTTTGCATGAAGAGATCCACAACATGTAATAAATTATGGCCTGAAGAAAAGGACTG
The DNA here is from genome assembly GCF_015706575.1 of Patiria miniata. Taxonomy (NCBI): domain Eukaryota; kingdom Metazoa; phylum Echinodermata; class Asteroidea; order Valvatida; family Asterinidae; genus Patiria; species Patiria miniata. The sequence goes on from NW_024037056.1 coordinate 669,510, forward strand.
TCGTGAAGTCACTTTATCTGTTGCATCAAGAGATTTCAACCAACAGGAGAAATATGAATATACTTTTTCTTGGCACAAATTATTGCAATCTTTATAATATGGGAGTGTGGCCTAGTGGTTAAGGTTCGTGACTCATGATCAGAAGTTCAGGGGTTCGAATCCAGCTGCTAGTCGTTTGTTGTGTCCTTGGGCAAGCCACTTCACCCCCCCCCCCCCCACTTGCCTCTCTCCACCCTAGAGTATAAATGGGTACTGGCATTAGCTGGGGAGTAACCTGCAAGGCCTGGCATCTCATTCAGGGGGAATATAATTTTTTTTCAGTCGTGTTATGCTATTGAAACTGGAGATAAATGCTGGCCTGATGGGGCATATGGCCAGTGACAGACTTTGCTTTATAATATGGAGTATTTCTCTGTCCATATTTTTCTGTGTTGTCTAACAGGCTGATAACTCGCTGCTCCTATTGTCCTCATCGACGCTAGGCAATGTACTCAATCCATTCCATTTTAAGGTAAGATTTCTGAACTGGTTGCACACTATGATCACTTGAACACTGTAGACTGTATTTGGTAAATGATATGTTGACCAAGTGCTGTCGTAGTGTTATGAGAGATGTTCGAGATCAGTAAACTTAATCTTTGTGCGATTATGATTTGAAAAAAAAAGTATGTTTAATTTGTGGCTGGTGGAAAGTTTAGGATTATAAAAGTACAATGCAGAACCAGAAAGCTATATTGTACGATTTGCTGTCATAGGCTGGTACCATCCTCAAGATGGCAAAGTTTGATGTTGATTTACCACAAGTTCCCAAACCGGCCAAACTCTGTCTGCTGGAACGAGACGTAACTATTGCCAATCTGTAAGTATTAAATCAGTTTAAAGCAAAATTATTAATCACAATGTTCACAAGGAGTTACTGTCAGTTCTCAGTTGTAGGAATGGTTGCCACTGAGCCATGCTGAAATGTCTGCTTCGTTTGTTCTGTTGTAAGAATTTTTTTTGTCAAAATGTGAATGTGAACGCTGTATAGATTCACTGTCCCTGAGCAAGCTACTTTGCTACAAGAAACTAACATTCCCAAAGCTTCAAAGGAGAAATGATTTTAATGACAATTAGGTGGTGAAAATGAAAATTCCCAGAACCAGTGTTGACTATTATAAGATGAAATGTTCTCACCTTTGCAGCCATTTCTTTTTCAAAACATATTTTAATCTGTGAATTTTTCTGTTTGTAGTTATAAGCATCTGTACATTGTTGTTCTTCGACATCAGCCAAGGGGACCAAGCAGTAAAGGAGCAGAAATTGTTCTCTATCAACTGCAGAAGTGAGTTCCATTCAAAAAAGTTCCATTCAAAAATGGCTACTTGGTTGAGGCTGTAGAACATGACACTAAATTTATGCAAAAATGTGGCTCTAGTGATCCCTGAATCAGGATAGTACAGGGTGAGTAAAAAAAGGCGGGACCCACCCACTGTGAGCGGGTCGCTGACAGATATTTCCAGCCTCGCTCCCTGCGCGTTTATCCGTCATCCGTGGACAAACTTATTTATCCCAGATACTCCTTGCTACAACATTACTGAGATGCTTAAAAAATGTAAGAACAAAGCAACGCTTGTCACCATAGATTGGGGAAAGATTGCACTTTGGGTTGAATGCCTTTTTTGTTTGGTGGTGGTTAAGTGTGGACTGTCTGAAATTTGTAGCTGCACAAAGTGCATGCGGTGTACAGAATGTATGTTTATCAGTTGATGTGCTTTTGATTTGTAGGGAATCTCCAGCCAAGAAGACTGACGTCCTCAAGCTGAACATGTCCGGCCGCTTTGCTGTAAATGTTGTCGTAAGTGTGTTTGTTTACTTCATTCTCAATCGATGTTTAACCAAGGCAATACCCACCCACCCTCTTTCTCTCTGGATTCTAGATCCACTTGTGTTGGAATGCATTGTTCAAGATTTGTGAATAATAGATGCGGTAGTTTAAGTTGTTCTCAGACTTAACATGGAGCACTAACATTCGATTGGTAATTTGATGTTTAATTGAATTAACCATTGACTGAACACATGTGACAAAGTACCATTCTTAGTGTTTTTTTTTTTTGGTTTTGTAGGATAACTTGGTTGTGGTACACCACCAGGCTTCAAAGGTGTGTAAGTCATTTTTTTGTTCTATGAAACAGCTTTAAAACATATTTTCATCCTGTTTTAATTGTTGACTGTTCATTCAACGTTATACAACAACAGCATTTTTAAATGTTGTTTTCAAAACAAATTGCTTCACAACTTCAATTTGGTCGTAGGTCTTTATTTCCGTTACTGAACTCAAAACCCCCAAGTGTTATACATATTTCCCCTTAAAACTCTTGTTCTGCAGAATCAAGAATGAATTAAAAATACCTCAATTCTTCTGAGTCCGACTTTATGCTCACTGTGGTGAGTGTTCGCATATTGCAACATTTGAAGTTCTTATTTTTGTTTGTGCAGACGTCCATGATATTTGATATCCGGCTGCCAGTGACAGAAAGTGACGGATACGTCAACTACCACTACCCAGTCCTGGCACCATTACCCATCAGGCCTATCAAGCTGAGGGTTGCTGGGATACCGACGCAGACGGGACTAGAAATGCGCGAGGTCAACATTGATTTGTGTATCCTTACATAATTGTTTGGGGTTCTGGTCGGGAAGTGTTTTTGGGTGGTTAAGAGTGCTCCATAAGCAGTGCTATTGTTATCGGTTTGGTTGTGCTGCAGTTTGTTCCTTAACGTTGCAACCGATACCCAGACTCACCCAACTGGGTGGTGTTCCAACCCAACACGGTGATTGATGCCCGGCTGGGATGTCTGTGGCATGTCCATCTCAGACTGGAGCCACTGGTCACAATGATCCCAGAAAAGGTAAGATGATCACAAACAATATATCAGATGATCCATATATAGGAAGATAATCATAGACGATGTAAGATGATCACAGATGATGTAAGATGATCACAAACAATATCAAATGGATCCAGATATAGGAAGATAATCATAGACAAATGTTAGATGATCACAGATGATGTAAGATGATCTCAAACAATATAAGAGGATCTGACAACATTTCACCCTTATCTTACTAGCTTTCCAAAGTTGCTAAAGTCAAATATTCTGAAGTTGAAATGAAATACAAGAAAAGTTCAGCATTTGAAACAGTTTGGAGGGACTGCATCCAAAGACCTAGAGTTACAGTCAGTCAAACACCCCCTGAGTGTCATTGGTGAAAAATCAGTACATAAAGTTTCCCCGCCAAATTATTGTGGGTTATATGAGGCAAATTTTCTATTCTCACCACTTGATATTGTTGAAATTTTTGGACAAGTTTGTCTTTTTTGAAATTATGTTTACAAACCAGAGATTCACATTTTAACCAGTTCACGCCAGGATTATTTTTACCAGAACAGAATGAGGTGTGGGATTACTTTTCACTCGACCTTAAGTCAGACGTGTTGAAGCCTTTGCCCTCGAGCTGCACACTCATATTTCCGGCTTCACTTGCTACGAGCAGTTCGCTTACAAATGTTTCAGGCCTTGCTCCCTGCATGTTATCTGTCGTCCATTCCGAATACCGCAAAATTTGCGTTGTGTTCACGGTGCCCGGCGCGAACCGGTTAAAGGAACAATATAGTAAGTAGTTGCTCTTAAAATTGTCTTGTTTGCTTTGCAGTGCCGTCTGATCGACTTTCTACTTTTAAGGAAGGAAAGCAAAAAGGTGATCTTGGTAGTTTGCAAGCAAGGTAGGTGACCAGAGAAAACTATTATTATTCTTTGCCAAATTATTGTGCTGTAGTTCAAAATTTCGCTTAAATGTTTTGTAGATTTTTTAAATTTTTGATTAAATGGCCTGTTAAATTAAGTCAAATATTCCTGCCTTGGAAATGTATGGAATAAATAAAGCATATTTCCTCAATTTATTAAGGGAATAAATGTTTGGCAGGTTTTAAACACTATGTTTATCACTAGTTGGAGTCTGGATGCTGATAACTATCTGAACCAAAGGCGAAGGTAATTATGAGCATCCAGACTCCAACCGGTCTTAAACATAGTCATTAATACCGACCTACGTCGTGACGGGCTCTCGACCAGTAGGTATAGGTAAACTTTATTTGGTAATAATGAATTAATGTTTACATTGTCTTTCTCCTTTCCTGACACCTAACGGCAGTGTTGCTTTTAAGTTTAATGCTTTAAAAATCCATATTTTGCATTTGGTATTTTCCAGTCTTATTGCCGGGGCAACAGTGTAGCCTAGCGATTATTGCACGGATGTTTGACAAGCTCAACCAGGTCTATCGCAACTTCCTTGAAGACGAACAGTTGGCAGCCCAGGTAATACAGTTGAACTTGTACAAAAGTAGCTTGTAAGCGTGACTGAAGGAATGAACATTCTTCTGTGTACCGTGTTGTGTTATCAAAGTGACCATAGTGAGATGGTAAGTATCGAGCCTTCCTTGATGAGGATTCTCAGAACTTCTCTTTTGTTGACAGAACCCTGAAGGTGGTGGAACTCCTAAAGCAGCCGCAGCTAGACCTGCTATCATCAGAAAGATTGTCATTGATCAATCGGACATGTACACGCATGTATTGACACCCATTGCTGAACGCAAAGACATCAAGTATAAGTTTGTTGTAGCAGTGCTGGTGGAATACATCAGGTCACTCAACCATTATCAAATCCCTGTTCAGGTAAGGACACTAAGGCATGCACCAAAAAATATGTCAAAACAACTTTGGTATTTGAAAAATCCATGTCAGAACCGTAGTGCATAATACACAGATGGATGACAACTATAGGAAAGAAGCAGTTCTCTTCAGGATATTTACCTTTTTTGAGTAGTCTGTCATTTTTTTTTTAACTATCATGTGAATCATGGGCAACTTGTGTTTGTTGTTTGGAAATGACGTTGTTGTTTTTATGGTTTTTGTGGGGGGGGGGGGGAGAGAAGTCCATTTCTGCTGCGTGTATCAAATATGGTGACATCATGATGTCAAATAATTTGTGAATACTAATGTTTGCGGTAAATTCAGCCTTTGAATAATCAAAACAAGAACAAAGAATGATTGAATACTAAACAGCTAAATAAGCTTCAACTTTATTGAAGATACAAGATTTTTTTGCTTTGCATGGTGGAGTATCAGTGTTGTTTTGGTCTGCGGTCACGGTAACACCAATAACTACTGTCGCTCAGTAGATCTTTAGTTTATTGAAGATATATTCTAAACATACTTGATGTAACCAATTCTGTCCCAAACAGCATTTCCTGTACGAGTTGGTCATCAATACCTTGGTCCATCACAACTGTTTCTATCAACTGCATCAATTCCTGCAATATCACGTCTTAAGCGACTCTAAGCCCATTGCTTGCCTACTGCTGTCATTAGAGAGTTGTTACCCACCGGCACATCAACTAGCACTGGATATGCTCAAGGTATGACTGGGGGTTTACTCGCAAGGTTGTCCCTGAAGTTATAACCACTTCTCAGCAACCTTGATTCCATGGGTATTGATTCCATTTTGATTGTGCAGAAACTCCTTATCCTTGGCCTAAAACCCCTATGAGTTTCATTTAATTTTAGTCATGTATCACTACACAATTGACAATTGATCACAACATTTTCGGACACTGTGACCAAGTTCCTTGCCGTATACAATTTCAGAGCTGTTTTATGTAAGTTGTGTACAATCCTGCATGCTGAGACAAAAGGCCGATGTGGTTTGGGATTGGAATCATTTGCCCTTGAGCATTCAACTGATGTCTTGCCATGATGACTGATAGCCAGGCAAATGATTGCAATCCCAACCGCAGCCCTTTTCACAACATGCAGGATTTTACACAGCTTACATAACATATTGGACTTAAAAGTCCACTCAAAACATTGCTGATGACAAACATCCACATTGTGAATTAATGAAAAGCATTAAGGAAATAGTGGCAGAGCTCTACATATTTCCGTTGGAAAAAAAATTGCTTAAAACCTCTTTGTGAGTATTTAATAAGAATTTTGTATGGTAAGTGTTTTAACGTGAAATGTTTTTTCTCTTTTTTGGGTGGAAAATAACAGAGGGTGTCAACAGCAAACGAAGAGATAGTTGAAGTGCTTCTGTCTAAAAACCAGCTGCTTGCCGCTCTGAGGTTTCTCCGTAGTGTCGGGGGTGCCGATAGTGCCTCAGCTAGGAAGTTCCTTGATGCTGCGCTGAACACAGCAGACAGCATGCTCTTCTACACAGTCTTCAAGTTCTTTGAGCAGAGGAACATCAAACTCAGGGGACATCCTCAGTTTATGCCAGGTAAGAATTAAGCAAAAGGAACAAAAGTGCAAGACAGCAAGGACGTAAGGGTTAAAGGTACAAAATGTCTAAATTTAGATGCGACATTTAAATGTTTAAAGGCAGTGTAATGTATTTCTTTAAATGCAATCCCTGAAAATGTCACATTTAACCTCAATTTCATTTTCGTTTTGCTATGTTTAAAAACAGTTTAGTATGTTTTGAGTTTTTTTTTGCATAATGCAAAGCTTGATGTCATTTAAGGTGGAGACCTTAAAGTAACGACACCAACATTTGCCAGAATTTTGGATAATTTGCTGTCGTGAAGTTTCTTTTCTTTGGCTTACTGTCGTGTGCTGAAACAACAATAAATCACCAAAGAGCAAAGTTTTCTTGCACATATTTTTTCCCATTGAGTAAATATTGGGTTCACAATTTGAATTAAAAACTCTTAACAGTGTATTCCTGAATGAAACCACAGAAACACGCCCTCAATTGTCATGAAACGTGTGGAAAATGGTGAAGCTTAAAACAGTGCACTTCCTGATAAAATTAAGGAAGTCAAATAGTTTTCATACATTTAAAAGCAATTGAGAGTTGCACAAAATATGTTCTCAAGTAAAATTCATGTCATGGGTCTTTTAAACAAAATCCTTTCTAAATCAATTAACAGATGTACCCATTTTTTAAAGCAGATTCTCGTCAGAATTGAAATGGCATCATGATTAGAGCTTTAATTTAATGTCGTGTTTTGTTTTCTTTTTCACCATTTCCTATTTTCTGTAGGTGAACATTGTGAGAAGTATGTGAAACATTTTGAGGCGACGTTCGGTATCGAGTCACTTGCCCCTTTACCTTAACATCTACCGCGCTCCTGTGGACTATTTCCCATCAAGCAACCATCTTGGACTTGTACCCTGATCATGTGTTGTTTGCCATATGTTAAGTTTTAACATGGCACCAGGCGCCAGACTGTTTAGGAGCCTAGCTTTTACATGTACGGCCACGTCTATTGTCAGCGTACTTCCAGGTAATTTGTAAATTATGTCAAAGTCTCAAAGACCTTCTGGTAGACACTGACCCTGGAAAATATATTTCCCAAGAATTAACGTCTTGGGAATTCAAAGGAATTGGAGCAAGGCCGTTTCATTTCCATTTTGTAAATGAGACTGTTGGTGTAAATATTAATATTGTTGAACAAAATGGCGACTTTCAATTTGATACTGGTAGTCGTACGCGAGTATCACTGCGTTGCCTATCTAATTAGTGATTCTTGATCACCAAAATTCACAATAGAATTTCTACGCGTAGTGCATATATTTATTTTAAAGGTAGAGTCCATCATTTGTAATTTGTGCATTTTGTTCGTTTGAAGCAACAAAAGAGTTCAAAATCTAATGAAGGATACTGAGCAACTAACCTGATGAAGTTTCAGCTAAGCTTCAGCTGTACATTCCGAGAAAAACAGCATTCTAGGATCTCAATTTCAAATCAAAAGTTGCTGAATCATGTTTTGAATTGTTTTGAATTGCAACTATACGTGACGTCGCGCACTGATCCGACGAATTATAACAACCGCGCGCGCGTGTGCGTCGTTCGAATACTTGTGCGCGCTGCGCTGAATAACAAAACGAACTACTAATTTAAATTTTCCTACGGTGCTTCTTAAGAATCACCGTTGGAAATGCCTTCTTTCGTTGATTACTTCAAAACGACAGCTTCCCAGAAAGAATAATTTCACAGGGAGTTTAGTCTCCTTACTATCTTTCAACCAAGTTAGTTTTTCAACAATAATTACGCCAGTTACTTTTCGGATGGCTGCAAATGATGGACTCTACCTTTAATGTGACTGACGCACGTGACTGACTATAAACCATATCCTGATTGCTGATTGCTTTCCTAGAAAAGCCTAGGAAGAAAATAAAGAAAACTTAAGACCACTACTACAAAATTTGCAAGACGTTAGTGATTGTCTAATAATTGTGTCGTTAGAGGGCGCACTATGTACGATCACTAGCGTCTTGGGCCAAGACTACTGAAGACATCCAAAATAATCCCAAAAAGTTGGGGGTTTGGTAAAACTTACAATGTACAAACATACAAGCTAGACTTTTATACGCCTAGGAGCGATCATTATGAGAGTACATGGGGAAATTGTACACCTGTATATTTGATGTAAATACAAGTAGATTAAAATTGTTCTGTAAAATTCTGGAGAGTTGAAAATTGAATTTGAGAGAAAACCCAGGTGCTTGACATGTAGGAGGATGAAATTTGTCAGACGAGACGTACAAGTTATAGAAGTTCATTTGTTCATGTCTCCGAGCCAGTAATAATTTTCACTGTGAACAGATTGTAAAAATTGAAACTCCAGCCTTGTGTATAAAATACTCTTCTAATCATGACTCAATAAACGGTACCCCCATGTAATATTACTTTCTTTTATTATTTGCAGACCAATGTTCAAATGAACTGGACGGAATAAAAGGCATTTTGTATGTTGATCCACTGTAGAGACTATTTCACAGATATTTACAGTATATGAAAGAGATGCATCCTGTCGTCCTCAAATTGCTTTAAACGTTCAGGGAGGATGCCTACAGAACCATAAAACACATTCATATATTTTTCAATTTAGCTGAAAATACAAATCACTTGAAACGTGCAGGGGATGCCTAGTTCTTTTATGTAAAATTGTTCAAGCAAGTGATTTTTGAAAACTATTATTGGAAAATTAACACATTTGTAATGATAAAACCAAACCAGAAATGGAACCGAGCTTACATGTACATGTGTGTAGGGCCATCATGTTTATTTTAGCCACTGATTTCTAATGTTATAGCGATCAATGTTTCTGCTCTGTTTGCATGCAAGGCAGAGGATACGAGTGCAGAAAGCCAACTGCTTCATGAATTCAGAGCATTATAGGGCGCTATATCTGAAAACAAATAGTAGTCCAATCAAAGGAATGGGAAAGCAGTTTTCTGTAATTTTGTCGCAGAGCTGACACACTGGCAAATTTACCATTTTGGCAATTTTTAGATTTTGTTATTTTTGGGGTATATAAAGGATTCTCTTTCAAGTATTTATGCCAAAATTCTTGATTTTTGTCTGGATTTTGAGATTCTGACCCCCTCCTGTGGCGAATCGGACACAATAACTGATCCATAATTTGACATGCAATACGGAATTTTACTGGTAACCAGCTACATGTAATGTAAGGTGTGCGTGCAAACAACGATTATTCCAAACTAATTCGTCAGTTTGTTAGATTGCGCACGCATGCACGCGTGATCTGATAAACTGACGAATAGCTATACAGTGTGAAGAACAACCGGCTTTTAGAAATTTTATTATTTGACAAACTGACGAATACATTAACGATCAAATAAAATCATATCGCACAATTCTCTGATTAAATAAGTAACCTGATGGATACTACGTTTCCTATTTCATTTCGAATATACACCAAAAGGGTTATTATCAAAATATTAAGGGTGAAATACGACGCCCAGAAAAATGTCCAACTTCAAATGCGAATAACTCGAAACAGGGTTTTTGCTTATTCGTTGTATGTCAGCTCTTTGAAGATTTGAAACTACTCAATAAACTCAAGCCGCTTTAATTATATCAATACATTATGCAGAATTGCATGTAGTCAACTATGTAGGGGCACTATTGAATGGAGTTGAAGCATGCAAACATGCAGACATACAAATGTGAGTTGTGTATAATATGAGAAATAAGCAAATAAACTCCCCCTTCATGAAATGAATTCGTCAGAAAAAGAACTGGTGACAAATGGTCAGAATCTTTTGGATTGGGAACCAGACTACCATTATGCACATACAAACATGAACAAGTACTCGATCTGCGGCTGTGTAGTAATTCACCCACGCAATTTGGCCTATTTTCAGTACCTCCGTCGCGCGCGCTGAGGATTTAGTGCTTGGTGAGTCTTCTGCGCCAGCTTGGTTAGTGTATATTATTTTGCGCTACAGAAAGCCTACAAATCATCTCTGGACTCGAAAGCATTGACTCCAGGAATGGAGAGGCCACTGAATGGGAATAGATTCCTCCCTGGGCCTGGGACAGGCCCCAGCAGAGTCTGCTCAGACAGCTGCGACGACATGCCTGGGCCGGAGCGTGGTCATTGGAACTTTACATCCTTCGCATCGCTACTGGTACCGGCTGCAGCGACAAGATGATTTGCATCACAAGATGTCACAGCTTTGGGGTCATCTGAATTCTGACATCAGTCAACTCTGTACATTGAGGTAAGATTACCTAATAAGCCCGGGGCGCAAAACCTGAGAGGTCATAGAAGACAACCTGAAAAGAATCAGCTGACCTTTTAGGTTGGAGGTGTGGCTACGATACAGCATAGCAATATCCCAGGCACATAGGGCTACCATTACAGCAGTCGTTAACCAACAGCTATCAATACACGACCATCTTATGCATCTAGTTCCCTGACCTTAGTATAGTATTCAACGTCAGAATTTTTGGCTGTTGGAACCAGATTACCATGTACATGTAACCAACCAAATGGTTTCTCGGACTTCATTTCAAAAAGAATGTTGCAACCTGACGCTACTTCAGCCGTTGTGTACAAAGTTATGGAGAGTGAAGGAAATTTTTTAATTTTTCCTAACAAAATTGGAAATATTTTTCAGTCCCAGATTTAAGTCTTATCATCATTTTTGCGCTTTGCACTGCATTGGCACATAGTCGGGATAGTGGGGCAAACTCCTAGTCTGGCAATAGCCAGTTAACCATGTCCCAATGTTAAAAAGGCGTGTTGGGTCCAAGTTCCCTGGACTAGTCACTGCCCAGCTGCTAGTTGGATGGTGACTTTGCAATACAGTAACGATATAGCTGTCGAATGCAATTTGAGTCCCCTACGCAAGTTTAAACTTGCGCGCGCAATTTGTAGCAAGAAAATTAATGCGAGCGCAAGTTTAAACTTGCGCGCGCAGGTTTAAACTTGCGCGGGGGACTCAAATTGCGCTCGACATAGCTATATAGCAATAGCACTTAGCAGTTAACAATCGGGTTACAAATACAGCTGCTGTGTATAAGTTGTAACAACAGCCACCTTGGTCGGACTTGCCTAGCTGTCCAGTGATTTCAGTCATTTGATCTGGCGATCTTCCCACATGCAGAAGTTTTCCATGGCATGTCATTAAAATGAAATCACTAAACATCAGCATTTTGGGCCGAGTTTATAACACCAAAAAATGGCAAAAATTAGTTGACTAGTACGAATTAAGCCCCGGTACTGGTCATGCTGGTAGTACGAACGTTTGTTTACAAATCGACAAAAACGTGTTTGGCGCCCTCAATATTGAGGGCGCCAAACACGTTTCACTGCTTGAGTCTCATGCAATGCGAGGGCGACATACACTCCGGCCGGTGTGCTTGACATGCCAATTTTCTTTCAAAAGAGGGCGCGCTACACAAATAGTGGTCACCACCACAAACAAATAAAATAAATAAATACAATTCTCGCCACGGAGAAAAAACCTGTGTCTACAAAAATAGTACATTCGTTTCAGGACTAGAATATAATAACTCCAGAAACACCTGTTGTATCTAATTATGTCAAATTATTGCTTGAAATTATATTTTATATTTTTCTTGAACATAAAGGGAAATATACTTTTCTTGAATATCAAAGGAATAACCCAAAAATAACAATTAATAATATATATCTAAAACAATGCAGTGCTTTAAATGTGATTTTGCGCTATATATATATTTTTATTAACTTTCTCGGTCCATCGATTTTCTTGATATAGGCAATAATCAATAAATCAAATTCATACAAAAGACAGGCTTTTTATATTGGCCCGGACGCAACTAGTGTTTTTGAAGAAAGTTTGCCGCAAGCGACCAACCTTGTTTTGCTGTAGAGGGAAACGCAGATATGGCATGTTTTTTTCACACTCACCCCCTTGGCTCCTGGAATGCGCAAGTGCTTTAGAGTGATACGCAGTAATGGCATGTTTTCAAGCCCCTTGGCTTGTATGCGCTAATGCTATCCGGTGATACGCCGTAATGGCATGTTTTTCAAGCCCCTTGGCTTGTATGCACTAATGCTATCGAGTGATACGCAGTAATGGCATGTTTTTCAAGCCCCTTGACTCGTATGCGCTAATGCTACCGAGTGATACGCAGTAATGGCATGTTTTTCAAGCCCCTTGGCTTGTATGCGCTAGTGCTATCGAGTGATACGCAGTAATGGCATGTTTTTTAAGCCCCTTGGCTTGTATGCGCTAGTGCTATCGAGTGATACGCAGTAATGGCATGTTTTTCAAGCCCCTTGGCTCGTATGCGCTAATGCTACCGAGTGATACGCAGTAATGGCATGTTTTTCAAGCCCCTTGGCTCGTATGCGCTAATGCTATCGAGTGATACGCAGTAATGGCATGTTTTTTAAGCCCCTTGGTTTGTATGCGCTAGTGCTATCGAGTGATACGCAGTAATGGCATGTTTTGTAAGCCCCTTTGCTCGTATGCACTAATGCTATCGAGTGATACGCAGTATTTGCATGTTTTTCAAGCCCCTTGGCTTGTATGCGCTAGTGCTATCGAGTGATACGCAGTAATGGCATGTTTTTCAAGCCCCTTGGCTTGTATGCGCTACTGCTATCGAGTGATACGCAGTAATGGCATGTTTTTCAAGCCCCTTGGCTCGTATGCGCTAATGCTACCGAGTGATACGCAGTAATGGCATGTTTTGTAAGCCCCTTGGCTTGTATGCACTTATGCTATCGAGTGATACGCAGTAATGGCATGTTTTATACGCCCCTTGGCTCGTATTCACTGGTGCTACCGAGTGATACGCAGTAATGGCATGTTTTATACGCCCCTAGGCTCGTATGCGCTAATGCTATCGAGTGATACGCAGTAATGGCATGTTTTATACGCCCCTAGGCTCGTATGCGCTAATGCTATCGAGTGATACGCAGTAATGGCATGTTTTTCAAGCCCCTTGGCTCGTATGCGCTTATGCCACCGAGTGACATGCAGTAATGGCATGTTTTCAACGCCCCTTGGCTTGTATGTGCTAATATCATCGAGTGATACGCAGTAATGGTAGTTTTCCAAGCCCTTTGGCTCATATGCGGTGGTGCTACCGAGTGATACGCATAATGGCATGTTTTCTACGCCCCTTGGCTCGTATGTGCTAATGCTATAAGCAGTAAATGGCATTATGTTGTCTACACCCCTAAACTCAGATAGGGCATGTTGTAATTTTTTGACCCACTTTGGGGGTACCAAAATTGTTTTTGCCCCCCCCCCTTGTGTTCTGGATCCGCCCATGCTCAATATAGCTTGGCCTGGTGAGCTCGGGTATTGTTCAAACGAGTGTATTAATTATGATTTTTCCATGGACGTTGACTTTTTATTTTTCATTTGGTTTGTAGTTTTCACGTTTAAAATACTATAATTGTTTCGGGTATTTTCTTTTTTATTGTTTGATGGTTTCTCATGAAATTAAATCTCATAATGTAACACGGTCATCATGACAAATCACTGGAGGAATATGAAAATTTGAAATACAGAACGAACTCGTTTTGGGGGCAACAACTCAAGAAATACTAAATTTAATTGATTTAAATTTCAAATGCCTTGGCGATCAAGAGTTGTTAGCATTAACAAAAACTGGAAGTGCGTGTAAATATCACTCTATGGGAGCCGATTGAAAGGTCTGAAGCCATCGAAATTCAAAAGGGCGGCGCGCCCTGTGCATGCGGGTTTTTTATGTCGCGACAGTTGGGGTTTTTTTTTCAAAATGAAACCATTTTTGTTTTTGTTTTTATGTGACGTCGCAATTAAGGCAGGCACTGAGTACACCACCATCTTTTCCTCCTAAAACGTTGGTTAAAGTGGTCAGAAATTCCCTCAGATCGCACCTAAGAGCATCTAGAATCCAAAAGTTTTTCGGGGCCCTTAAGGGGCCCCGAACCCCACGCCGTAATTTGTGGAATCACTTTTTGAGGGACCAAATTTTTTTCGCCCCCCCCCCCCAAAAAAAACATTGTGTTTTGGATCCGCTCTTGGGGAAACGCAGGTACATGTTTTCTACACATCTTGGTTTGTGCGTTTATGTCTTTGGTGGTTTGTGCCATTGATCTCAGACTGTGTACAGTACAAAGGTTTGAGCAGTCAATGAAACGTGTTTGGCGCCCTCAATATTGAGGGCGCCAAACACAGTTTAATTGCCAAACACGCAGCTGTCTTGGTCACTGTGTATACTAAGTTTGTTTACTTTTCTGCGTTTGTGATTATGGAATATGGGTCTTTGGTTGAGACCCTCCCACTCCAGTTTCATGCTCTTATTTCATTATCATATTTCTAATATTCATAGGACTGCAGACATGGTGTACAACCTCTGTCTCTCCGTTCCTTTGGAATATTGAGGAGTCTTTGGATGAACTCGCGTTTACTTCTGGCAATAGCTAGCAAACCTTCAAGTGGGCTTGATCATCTTCTGTTGTTGGATGAGCCATAGCCAATGTCATCGCCGATCGCATCATTTCGGATGTCATGACGGCGGTGCAGGAGGGAAGTCAACCAACTTTCCAAAGGTAGGAAAAATCCCTTGATGTCAGTGTTTGCCTTACTGGAAAAAATGTTGCATCCTGACAACACTTCTGCGATTGTGTGTGTGTGTGTGTACAGGCATTACATTCACTGTGCGGACTTCCGAACGAACAAAAGAGGTCCACATATTAAAACCAGGTAGAGGAGACGCTGTGTGGACTTGGGCAAGTCCACACAGTGTTTCCCCATTTCTGGAAAACAGGTTTAGAGGCATGTTGGGGTTAGGTTTATCTGTAGCATAGCAGAATGAAGAGAAACACTAAAGGGAATCATAGAAAAAAAAATTGGGTTGAAAGAGTTTTCACAGTTTGAGAAAAATGATTTTTTTCACTGGTTTTTCTTAACTACACGAAAGCAATGGAAAGTCCACACTTGGTATGTAACGTAGACTTGGGTGTGTGGGTGTGTGTGTATAAAGTCTATGGACACAAATGAGAGTCAAGAAAAAAATGCTGAGTTATTTTCCTAACACAATTGGGAATGTTAATTCTCAGTGCATGCAGTCCCAGATTTATGTTGTTAGTATCAGTATCATCATTTTGGCGATCATGTATAGTTTAGTATAGTGTAGGGCCCCTGTTTTGTTTTGATCAAATTCAATTTTTTTTTTATTTCTAAAAAACGATGTCAACCTAAAGCAGACTTCTCTCAATGTAATGACACCTTTTTGAATGTTGGTAATTTTTGAACACTAGTAATGCCTTCAAGAGAGAACTGTACAAAGACAGAATATGTCTCATTTTCGTATGATTACTGTTATTTTTTGCTCAAACAGCTGATAAAATCAACCAGTCTAAGTAAGTTCTCTTGGTTGGAGAGTCATTTGGGTGGTAACGAAGCAGTGGACGAGGCAATCAATCGAGCACACCATTGAGACATGGATCAACCTCCACTGATTGACGGAGCTGTGGTGACTAAGATTGACACCATTGATGATAAAGTAAGTAGCAAGTTTGAGTCCTGTATGGGTTTGACCTTGGTTCGATTCCTCTTTTGTTCCAAGGTGTAGCCTTAGTTATCCTTGAATGAATTGAAAAGTTTTTGGTTCAGATCCTACTGCTTGTTTGGTTTGATTCCTTTTTATTTCAAGTTGTAATCTCAGTTATCCTAGTATGAATTGAGGAGTCCTTGGTTCATGCCTAGTCCGAAAATTGGGGACTCTACATGTATGGGGCATTCATCCAACATGAGACAGAATTAAGCACAGGCCGTGAGGCCAAAAGAAAAATAGTGGGTCTCTGGTCAGACCAAAGTTCTGGAATTGATGTAGTGATGCGTTTAAAAAAATATTCTTTGTCTGTACCATCCAAGCTTGGGGAAAAATAGCAAAGTGGTACTGCTTTGTTTGTTTGAGTTCTCATATGGTGTTACATCATTTGACTTGGTGCCCTATCATTTGCCTTGGTGCCCTTGTGCTCCGTAGTGCTAAATATTTGAGGCGGTGCAGCAGTAAAGGGCACTGTTGTAGCTTCAGAAAATTTTAAAGAAAAAAAGAAATTTACTCAACAGATCAAAATTGACGCACAACAATTTTTTTATGGCTGATGAATGGACAATAATGCAAGTGGGGGATTTTTGTTTTCTTTTTATTTTCAGATTGAGTGATATTAACCCTTACCCTACTTGACCCTCCAATGCATGCCAATTGTGCCTCAAGAAAATCTCCTATGTTTTTTGCATGGCCCTCCAATATCTGCCATGTCATTTCAAGGGTAACTGGACAGGCACTCCAATACATGCCACAGAGAACAATGAGAGTCCTCTGATAACAAAGTGAGTGCCCCCAGCTGGTCAGTATCAGGCACCCTCCAGGGCCTCCAACTCCTGCCAATTGGAGCCTTCACTGTTAAGACTTGTTATCTGCCAAATAACTGCAGCTGGAGGGCATTGGCATAACCAACTGACATGCAGTAAACTACCCTCAGAGAGTAAGGGTAATAGCCTTTGATAGTCACTCTAATCTCTGCCTATGCACCTACCCTGACGTCTACCCCAGAGTCTAAAGATGACTTCTATCTTCAGCTTAGTGAGTTGTTGCACAATATCCCGGCTGGTGATGGCATCATTCTCCTTGGGGACTTCAATGCCCGCATTGGTTCTGACTGCAGTGCGTGGAAGAATGTAATTGGCCCGCATGGTGTTGGGAGAATGAAAGACAATGGTCAACGTCTCCTCGAGCTCTACGCTTCGTACAACCTATGCATTGCCAACACCTTCTTCGCAGGCTCTGTTCGCTCCAAGGTCACCTGGAAACACCCTCGCTCACAGCACTGGCACCAACTGGACCACATCATTGTCAGACAGATACAACTGCGCGATACCACCCACTGCTGCAGCTTGCATTCTGCTGATTGCAATACAGACCATGCCCTTGTTTGCTGTAAGCTTCATTTACTACCCAAGAAGTTCCATCGTGCAATGCATAGACCATTGCCTGCTATTGACACTGTCTCAACTCACGACATCAGTCATGTTACTCAGTTTCAAGAGCTCCTTTCTGGTAATTTCAGCTTAGCACCAATCTCTGCCAACCCTGAAGGTGCTTGGTCTAGGTTCCGTTCAGTAGTCTACAACAGTGCTGTGTCTGCCTTTGGTCGCTGCTCACGAAAGCAACCTGACTGGTTCCGGGACAGCGCGGACATACTGCTCCCTGCACTAGAGAACAAACGGTCAGCCAGAAACAAATGCCGCTTGATCAACACACGCTCCTCAAAAGCTGCCCTTCGGGCTGCCAAGAGCACTGTCCAGCGTCTTACTCGAGCAGCTTTGCAACGCTACTGGTCTCACCTGAGTGATCGCATCCAACGTTGTGCCGACTCTGGTGACCTACGCGGCTTGTACCAAGGCATTAAGGAGGCAATTGGTCCTACCCCAAAGAAATCTGCTCCTTTACTGTCGTCCACTGGTGCCATCCTCACAGACCAAACAGCACAGCTTGACCGGTGGGTAGAGCACTATAGCTCACTTTACAACAGCGATGCTGCAGTCAGTACTTCTGCAATATCTGCCTTACCTCAGCTTCCCATCCTGAAAGAGCTGGACAATTCCATCACCTTGGATGAAGTGAAACATGCCATCAACGGCTTAAAGAACAACAAGGCTCCTGGCACTGATAGCATCCCTCCAGAGGTACTTAAGAAGGGTAGTAATATCTTGGCTGCAGAGCTCCACGCTGTTCTCCTGACCTGCTGGCAATCCCAGTTTATACCACAGGATCTAAAAGATGCAAACATCATAACCCTCTACAAAAACAAAGGTAACCGACAAGACTGCAATAACTACAGAGGCATCTCACTGCTGTGCTTAGCTGGGAAGGTTTTTGCTCGAGTGCTGTTACCTCGGCTACAGGTCATTGCCAACAGAATCCTTCCCAAAAGCCAGTGTGGCTTTCACCCATCCCGCTACACTGTTGACATGGTGTTTTCCTTGAGACAACTCCAGGAGAAGTGTGTTGAACAGCGGCGACCTCTGTACATGGTCTTCATCGACTTGACTAAGGCCTTTGATAACGTGAGTCGTTCAGGCCTGTTTTCCATCCTAAAGCGCTTGGGCTGCCCAGATAGGCTTTGTCTATTCTGATGTGTTTTCATGATGACATGCACGCCACAGTCCAGTTCAATGGCTCAAGATCTGTTAAGTTTGAAGTTCGTTGGGGCGTCAAGCAGGGGTGTGTACTTGCTCCTACCCTGTTTGGGATCTTTTTCTCAGCCCTGCTACACCGTGCATTTCCCGAACCATCTGGTATCCTACTCCACACACGCAGCTCCGGGAATTTCTTCGACCTGTCCCGTCTCCGTGCCAGGACGAAGATTCGGCATGTTCTCATCCGGGAACTCCTGTATGCTGACGATGCTGCCATTGTTGCCCACTCAGCAGATGAGCTTCAACATCTCTGCAACTCATTTGCTAGTGCTTGCTCGGAGTTTGGCATGATCATCAGCCTTGGCAAGACAATGGTGTTATCGCAAGGCCCAGGTCCCCCTCCCATGATCACCATCAATGGCACACCTCTGAGCGTGGTCAACAAATTTCAGTATCTGGGTTCTACAGTTACCAGCACCAACTCCCTGGATACCGAACTTGACTCCCGAATAGGTAGGGCTGCAACCACCTTTGGCCGACTCCCTGCTCGTGTTTGGGACAACCGGGCCCTTTCCATCAAGCTGAAGATTCGCATCTACGTATCCTGTGTGCTTAGTGTGCTACTCTACTGCAGTGAGTCATGGCCGACCTACCGCCGTCAGGAACGTCGACTGAACGCGTTTCATTTCCGCTGCCTACGTTCAATTCTTGGAATCTCCTGGCAAGACCGAGTCTCAAACCCTGCCATTCTTGAGCTCACAGGAGTCAATGACATGCTCACATTGCTGTCAGCTCGCCGCCTTCGTTGGTCTGGTCATGTCTGCAGACAAGAGGACGGTCGACTGCCGGAGGACATCTTCTTTGGGGAGCTGGCTCATGCTCCTCGCCCCCGTGGTCGTTCAAAACTCCGTTACAAGGATGTTCTAAAGCGTGATCTGCGAACCTTCCAAATTCCAGTCACCTCCTGGCAGACCGTGGTGCAGGACCGCACTCGTTGGCGATCCGCTGTCCATCTTGGCCGCTCTGCTTCCTCTGCCGCCTATATTGCTGATTGCGAGAATCGTCGTGCAACTAGACACCGAGCTACATCGTCGTATTCGACGGGATAGGCCACTACCTGATAGTCACTACTTATGTTTTAAGGAAATTGTATAAAAAATATGGAGTAAGGTCTAAGGCATGTTTAAAGTAAAACCAATGGGCTTGTTTCATTGTTTTTGTCATGTAATGCTGCGGCCGGGTGAGGTGGGGTAGAGGGCGCTATTCAGGACTTTCTTCTGTCACCTTGCAAGATGTAATGATGCCAAGTCACTATAAATTTATATTTCCCGGATTCGTTTGTATCAAAGATATATAACCAGGCATCCTATTCTAGGATGGGACTAATAAGGGAGCAAAGACACTTCTTTTTCAGTGAAACAATAATTTATTCTTAAAATCTCCAAGAGTTCTCTGACCCAATTTGACATCTGTATACTGTAGGACTCAGCTATCATTGCTTGTTCATCTGTCATCCGCTATGAATAACTGGTTAACCTGTTTTTTTTTTAACCTTGTTCCACTCGAATTTGCAGGATAGCTAATAATGAATACAAGTAAATGTCTCAATCAGTATCAAACATTTTTTAACCAAATTGACAATATTCAAATTTCTTGACCAGGTGATGGCAGATCTACCAGCTCACTTCACATCAGAGAGCTCTCTTGAGAAGCACTATAGAAGCACTATAAGGCCCAGGAGAAGGACTGCTTCTCACGGCTAGAACAGACTCGGACCAGAGCTCTCTTGAGAAGCACTATACGGCCCAGGAGAAGGACCGCACCAAGTACATCACTACCTTGCTGGTGCTTCACAGGGATGGAACAGACTCGAAGTAGGCTACTGCAAAGTAAGACTTTTTCATATTTGAAGAGAAAATGCTCTAACTGTACTTTAAAACTGTTGAGTTAGGAACAGCAAAAGATCTATCTTGCCGATTTTTATGCTCAGCACAATAAAACTAAGAAAGAACAAAA
The DNA here is from genome assembly GCF_015706575.1 of Patiria miniata. Lineage (NCBI taxonomy): Eukaryota > Metazoa > Echinodermata > Asteroidea > Valvatida > Asterinidae > Patiria > Patiria miniata. The sequence goes on from NW_024037056.1 coordinate 690,017, forward strand.
GTGGAAAATCTGTCAAAAGCAGGATTCATCACACTGCATGTTTTTTTGGACTTTGTGATTGGGTACAACCTGATCACCTTTTTGAAATGGTAATAATTATTCTTTGGGGTTTTTTTCTGGACAATAATTCTTTACGGGTTTTCTCCTAAACCTACGTGAACTCGCTCGACCTTTACTTCTGGGTCTACTGGAAGGTCAAAGTTGGGTGAATTTTATATTACAGACAGAAAAGCCTCAAAATCAAAACGAACCACATCTTTTCCAAACAGTTCACATGATGACGATAAAACCTACATGGAATTTGAACCCTGGTCTGAAGATGTACAAGAAATTGTGATGTCATCATGACATCACCTCAGGTATCAAATTACAAGCGGGTTAACATGAAAATTTGAGAGCTTACTTTAAATTAGGCTATAACGGAACAGAGTTGTATTCTCATTTTTTAGTTGTTTCAGACATTGCTACTGGCAATATTTTGTTCCAGCATGTCCAGGGCACATACCATTTGACCTTTACTTCCAGTGTAACCGGAAGTACAATGATAATAAATTTAACTTGAAGATGGAAGCATTTTGCTACAGTTATATAAATTATGCAAATATTTAGTGAGGAATGTCCAACACAAACATTGGCATGATGACATAATTACACGAAAGGGCACGTACCAGTACATTCACGCAATGCGTCTCTCCAACTAGGGCTCTCAAAAGTTGTCAAAAAGGGACAATCTTCTGTTTGGGCACGTAATCTTTATAATCTTTACCTAGGGCATGTAGGGCCTAGTACTTTTCAATCATATTCTCAAAGGTGGCTTAAGTTCAAAACTGTACAATGCACTCAAATTTGATCAAATTGTCTACTCAGATTATTTATTTATTTATTTATTTCAACCGGATCCAACAGCGGCCAAATCGCCAATTACAGTAGCACCAAAAATAATTGCAAACCAATACTATCACCAGAGTTACCCTTTACATCTTGCGCTTAACTTTCCAGGTTGTTTCCTTGTTGAATGCCTTGTACACGCTGTTCAACGCCATCATTTCCAACTATGACGTCTAAAAGGAAAATATTTCATATGACCCAGCAGATTGTTTTAACCAGTTTGCGCTGGACTATTTTGACATTGACCAGACCAAGACTTGGGATTGTTTTCATGAATCTGGATGCCAGACGGCTTCAGGCTGTCATCTACGGGTAGCTCGCTGCAAGCCGGCCACTGACAGACATTTTAGGCCTCGCTTGTTGCGTGTTTATCCATCATCCATTCCGATTACCGCAAAACCTTGCGTGTATAACACGTTGTCTGATGTGAACTGGTTAAGCCAAACGTGCCATATCACAGGAAGTTATTTTAAAGGGTACTTGCAATAGATTATACTTAATACACTTATCCAGGTTCATTTATTATGGTTAATATGCAAACATGAAATGATCAACAATACATTGACAGAAAGCACTTTACCCGTTACTGCTTGGCTTGATTCTACCATCTTAGATCTGTTTTACTTTCAGAGTACTTTACAAGCTATGCTTATAATTTGTAGTCTTGCATATTGACTGCTTCAAATGGCATTATAAAACAGGTCTAGGAGGCTAGTTTGATTATGCCACTCAAAGTAGTCAGTATTAAAATGTAAGGTGCCATAGTCCTTTTAGCCATGTACATGTAGATGGAAAATAGCAAATACTATGTGATGCACACTCTCGGCCACTGAAAAACACAGAATCTGTGGGTGCGGTGATATAATTACAAAAAGTCACTTGCATTATCATTGTCAACATTACTCGGCTGTTCGCAGGCGTAGTCATGACAATCACTCAGAGGTTAAGTTGATGCTACCATGGTTACTAGTTCAGGCAAAAACCACGCAAATATGTATGTTTTATTATAATGTCTGAATGCAAAATTAACCAGTGTTAAATAATAACATCTTGCCAAGGTTGAAAGCATCGACGATGCCTACATGTTGGTCTCCTGCCTACTGATCCGTAATGGCAGCCGTCATGCTGGTATGATCACCTGCGCTGCATGGCATCTCCTGGAGGGCGTTGATAGTTGATCATGCCACACAAACAAGATGAGAAACTCAAACTCCTCATCGGTATTCACTCAGGTAAGATCATTGTCTTTGCTTGTGGTCGAGATACTTAAGATTGATCAATCACAAATACATCACAAGTCCATTCACAAGTACATCACAAGTCCAGTCACAAGAACATCACAAATATAGTCACAAGTACATCACAAGTCCAGTCACAAGTAAATCACAAGTCCAGTCACAAGTACATCACAAGTCCAGTCACAAGTGCATCATAAGTCTAGTCACAAGTACATTACAGTTCCAGTAACAAGTACATTACAAGTCCAGTCACAAGTTCAGTCACAAGTACATCACAAGTCTAGTCACAAGTGCATCATTAGCCCAGTCACAAGTACATTACAAGTCTAGTCACAAGTACATCATTAGTCTAGTCACAAGCACATTACAATTTCAGTCACAAGTACATTACAAGTCTAGTCACACGTACATCACAAGTCCAGTCACAAGTTCATTCACAAGTACATCACAAGTACATAACAAGTCCAGGCAAAAGTACAACACAAGTCCAGTCACAAGTACATCATAAGTCCAGTAACAAGTACATCATTAGTCCAGTTACAAGTACATCACAAGTCTAGTCACACATGCATCATAAGCCCAGTCACAAGTACATCACAAGTCTAGTCACAAGTTTAGTCACAAGTACATCACCAGTCCAGCCACAAGTACATCACAAGTCCAGCCACAAGTACATTACAAGTCTAGTCACAAGTACATCACAAGTCCAGTCACAGGAACATCACAAGTCCAGCCACAAGTACATTACAAGTCTAGTCACAAGTACATCACAAGTCTAGTCACAAGTACATTACAAGTCTAGTCACAAGTACATCACAAGTCCAGTCACAAATACATCACAAGTCTAGTCACAAGGACATCACAAGTCCAGTCACAAGTACATAACAAGTCTAGTCACAAGTACATCACAAGTCCAGTCACAAGTACATTACAAGTCTAGTCACAAGTACATCACAAGTCCAGTCACAAGTACATTACAAGTCTAGTCACAAGTACATCACAAGTCCAGTCACAAGTACATTACAAGTCTAGTCACAAGTACATCACAAGTCCAGCCACAAGTACATTACAAGTCTAGTCACAAGTACATCACAAGTCCAGTCACAAGTACATCACAAGTCTAGTCACAAGTACATCACAAGTCCAGTCACAAGTACATTACAAGTCTAGTCACAAGTACATCACAAGTCCAGTCACAAGTACATCACAAGTCCAGTCACAAGTACATTACAAGTTTAGTCACAGGTACATCACAAGTCCAGCCACAAGTACATTACAAGTCTAGTCACAAGTCTAGTCACAAGTACATCACAAGTCCAGTCACAAGTCTAGTCACAAGGACATCACAAGTCCAGTCACAAGTACATTACAAGTCTAGTCACAAGTACATCACAAGTCCAGCCACAAGTACATTACAAGTCTAGTCACAAGTACATCTCAAGTCCAGCCACAAGTACATTACAAGTTAAGTCACAAGTACATCACAAGTCCAATCACAGGAACATCACAAGTCCAGTCACAAGTACATTACAAGTCTAGTCACAAGGATATCACAAGTCCAGCCACAAATACATTACAAGTCCAGCCACAAGTACATTACAAGTCTAGTCACAAGTACATCACAAGTCCAGCCACAAGTACATTACAAGTCCAGTCACAAGTACATCACAAGTCCAGTCACAAGTACATCACAAGTCCAGCCACAAGTACATTACAAGTCTAGTCACAAGAACTTCACAAGTCCAACCACAAGTACATTACAAGTCTAGTCACAAGTACATCACAAGTCCAGCCACAAGTACATTACAAGTCTAGTCTCAAGTACTTCACAAGTCCAGCCACAAGTACATTACAAGTCTAGTCGCAAGGATATCACAAGTCCAGCCACAAGTACATTACAAGTCTAGTCACAAGTACATCACAAGTCCAGTCACAAGTACATCACAAGTCTAGTCACAAGGACATCACAAGTCCAGTCACAAGTACATTACAAGTCTAGTCACAAGTACATCACAAGTCCAGCCACAAGTACATTACAAGTCTAGTCACAAGTACATCACAAGTCCAGCCACAAGTACATTACAAGTCCAGTCACAAGTACATCACAAGTCCAGTCACAAGTACATCACAAGTCTAGTCACAAGTACATCACAAGTCCAGTCACAAGTACATCACAAGTCTAGTGACAAGTACATCACAAGTCCAGTCACAAGTACATTACAAGTCTAGTCACAAGTACAACACAAGTCCAGCCACAAGTACATTACAAGTCTAGTCACAAGTACATCACAAGTCCAGCCACAAGTACATTACAAGTCTAGTCACAAGTACATCACAAGTCCAGTCACAGGAACATCACAAGTCCAGTCACAAGTACATTACAAGTCTAGTCACAAGTACATCACAAGTCCAGCCACAAGTACATTACAAGTCTAGTCACAAGTACATCACAAGTCTAGTCACAAGTACATTACAAGTCTAGTCACAAGTACATCACAAGTCCAGTCGCAAGTACATTACAAGTCTAGTCACAAGCACATCACAAGTCCAGTCACAAGTATATTACAAGTCTAGTCACAAGTACATCACAAGTCCAGTCACAAGTACATTACAAGTCTAGTCACAAGTACATCACAAGTCCAGTCACAAGTACATTACAAGTCTAGTCACAAGTACATCACAAGTCCAGCCACAAGTACATTACAAGTCTAGTCACAAGTACATCACAAGTCTAGTCACAAGTACATCACAAGTCTAGTCACAAGGACATCACAAGTCCAGTCACAAGTACATTACAAGTCTAGTCACAAGTACATCACAAGTCCAGTCACAAGTACATTACAAGTCTAGTCACAAGTACATCACAAGTCCAGTCACAAGTACATTACAAGTTTAGTCACAGGTACATCACAAGTCCAGCCACAAGTACATTACAAGTCTAGTCACAAGTCTAGTCACAAGTACATCACAAGTCCAGTCACAAGTCTAGTCACAAGGACATCACAAGTCCAGTCACAAGTACATTACAAGTCTAGTCACAAGTACATCACAAGTCCAGCCACAAGTACATTACAAGTCTAGTCACAAGCACATCACAAGTCCAGTCACAAGTATATTACAAGTCTAGTCACAAGTACATCACAAGTCCAGTCACAAGTACATTACAAGTCTAGTCACAAGTACATCACAAGTCCAGTCACAAGTACATTACAAGTCTAGTCACAAGTACATCACAAGTCCAGCCACAAGTACATTACAAGTCTAGTCACAAGTACATCACAAGTCTAGTCACAAGTACATCACAAGTCTAGTCACAAGGACATCACAAGTCCAGTCACAAGTACATTACAAGTCTAGTCACAAGTACATCACAAGTCCAGTCACAAGTACATTACAAGTCTAGTCACAAGTACATCACAAGTCCAGTCACAAGTACATTACAAGTTAAGTCACAGGTACATCACAAGTCCAGCCACAAGTACATTACAAGTCTAGTCACAAGTCTAGTCACAAGTACATCACAAGTCCAGTCACAAGGACATCACAAGTCCAGTCACAAGTACATTACAAGTCTAGTCACAAGTACATCACAAGTCCAGCCACAAGTACATTACAAGTCTAGTCACAAGTACATCTCAAGTCCAGCCACAAGTACATTACAAGTCTAGTCACAAGTACATCACACGTCTAGTCACAAGTACATCACAAGTCCAGCCACAAGTACATTACAAGTCTAGCCACAAGTACATCACAAGTCCAGCCACAAGTACATTACAAGTTAAGTCACAAGTACATCACAAGTCCAATCACAGGAACATCACAAGTCCAGTCACAAGTACATTACAAGTCTAGTCACAAGGATATCACAAGTCCAGCCACAAATACATTACAAGTCCAGCCACAAGTACATTACAAGTCTAGTCACAAGTACATCACAAGTCCAGCCACAAGTACATTACAAGTCCAGTCACAAGTACATCACAAGTCCAGTCACAAGTACATCACAAGTCCAGCCACAAGTACATTACCAGTCTAGTCACAAGTACTTCACAAGTCCAACCACAAGTACATTACAAGTCTAGTCACAAGTACATCACAAGTCCAGCCACAAGTACATTACAAGTCTAGTCGCAAGGACATCACAAGTCCAGTCACAAGTACATCACAAGTCCAGCCACAAGTACATTACAAGTCCAGCCACAAGTACATCACAAGTCCAGCCACAAGTACATTACAAGTCTAGTCGCAAGGATATCACAAGTCCAGCCACAAGTACATTACAAGTCTAGTCACAAGTACATCACAAGTCCAGTCACAAGTACATCACAAGTCTAGTCACAAGGACATCACAAGTCCAGTCACAAGTACATTACAAGTCTAGTCACAAGTACATCACAAGTCCAGCCACAAGTACATTACAAGTCTAGTCACAAGTACATCACAAGTCCAGCCACAAGTACATTACAAGTCCAGTCACAAGTACATCACAAGTCCAGTCACAAGTACATCACAAGTCTAGTCACAAGTACATCACAAGTCCAGTCACAAGTACATCACAAGTCTAGTCACAAGTACATCACAAGTCCAGTCACAAGTACATTACAAGTCTAGTCACAAGTACATCACAAGTCCAGCCACAAGTCTAGTCACAAGTACATCACAAGTCCAGCCACAAGTACATTACAAGTCTAGTCACAAGTACATCACAAGTCCAGTCACAGGAACATCACAAGTCCAGTCACAAGTACATTACAAGTCTAGTCACAAGTACATCACAAGTCCAGCCACAAGTACATTACAAGTCTAGTCACAAGTACATCACAAGTCTAGTCACAAGTACATTACAAGTCTAGTCACAAGTACATCACAAGTCCAGTCACAAGTACATCACAAGTCTAGTCACAAGTACATCACAAGTCCAGCCACAAGTACATTACAAGTCCAGTCACAAGTACATCACAAGTCCAGCCACAAGTACATTACAAGTCTAGCCACAAGTACATCACAAGTCCAGCCACAAGTACATTACAAGTTAAGTCACAAGTACATCACAAGTCCAGCCACAAGTACATCACAAGTCCAGCCACAAGTACATTACGAGTCTAGTCACAAGTACATCACAAGTCTAGTCACAAGTACATTACAAGTCTAGTCACAAGTACATCACAAGTCCAGTCACAAGTACATCACAAGTCTAGTCACAAGGACATCACAAGTCCAGTCACTAGTACATTACAAGTCTAGTCACAAGTACATCACAAGTCCAGTCACAAGTACATTACAAGTCTAGTCACAAGTACATCACAAGTCCAGTCACAAGTACATTACAAGTCCAGTCACAAGTACATTACAAGTCTAGTCACAAGTACATCACAAGTCCAGTCACAAGTACATCACAAGTCCAGTCACAGGTACATCACAAGTCCAGTCACAAGTACATTACAAGTCTAGTCACAAGTACATCACAAGTCCAGCCACAAGTACATTACAAGTCTAGTCACAAGTACATCACAAGTCTAGTCACAAGTACATTACAAGTCTAGTCACAAGTACATCACAAGTCCAGCCACAAGTACATTACAAGTCTAGTCACAAGTCTAGTCACAAGTACATCACAAGTCCAGTCACAAGTCTAGTCACAAGGACATCACAAGTCCAGTCACAAGTACATTACAAGTCTAGTCACAAGTACATCACAAGTCCAGCCACAAGTACATTACAAGTCTAGTCACAAGCACATCACAAGTCCAGTCACAAGTATATTACAAGTCTAGTCACAAGTACATCACAAGTCCAGTCACAAGTACATTACAAGTCTAGTCACAAGTACATCACAAGTCCAGTCACAAGTACATTACAAGTCTAGTCACAAGTACATCACAAGTCCAGCCACAAGTACATTACAAGTCTAGTCACAAGTACATCACAAGTCTAGTCACAAGTACATCACAAGTCTAGTCACAAGGACATCACAAGTCCAGTCACAAGTACATTACAAGTCTAGTCACAAGTACATCACAAGTCCAGTCACAAGTACATTACAAGTCTAGTCACAATTACATCACAAGTCCAGTCACAAGTACATTACAAGTTTAGTCACAGGTACATCACAAGTCCAGCCACAAGTACATTACAAGTCTAGTCACAAGTCTAGTCACAAGTACATCACAAGTCCAGTCACAAGTCTAGTCACAAGGACATCACAAGTCCAGTCACAAGTACATTACAAGTCTAGTCACAAGTACATCACAAGTCCAGCCACAAGTACATTACAAGTCTAGTCACAAGTACATCTCAAGTCCAGCCACAAGTACATTACAAGTCTAGTCACAAGTACATCACACGTCTAGTCACAAGTACATCACAAGTCCAGCCACAAGTACATTACAAGTCTAGTCACAAGTACATCACACGTCTAGTCACAAGTACATCACAAGTCCAGCCACAAGTACATTACAAGTTAAGTCACAAGTACATCACAAGTCCAATCACAGGAACATCACAAGTCCAGTCACAAGTACATTACAAGTCTAGTCACAAGGATATCACAAGTCCAGCCACAAATACATTACAAGTCCAGCCACAAGTACATTACAAGTCTAGTCACAAGTACATCACAAGTCCAGCCACAAGTACATTACAAGTCCAGTCACAAGTACATCACAAGTCCAGTCACAAGTAAATCACAAGTCCAGCCACAAGTACATTACAAGTCTAGTCACAAGTACTTCACAAGTCCAACCACAAGTACATTACAAGTCTAGTCACAAGTACATCACAAGTCCTACCACAAGTACATTACAAGTCCAGCCACAAGTACATCACAAGTCCAGCCACAAGTACATTACAAGTCCAGCCACAAGTACATTACAAGTCCAGCCACAAGTACATTACAAGTCCAGCCACAAGTACATCACAAGTCCAGTCGCAAGGACATCACAAGTCCAGTCACAAGTACATCACAAGTCCAGCCACAAGTACATTACAAGTCCAGCCACAAGTACATCACAAGTCCAGCCACAAGTACATTACAAGTCTAGTCGCAAGGATATCACAAGTCCAGCCACAAGTACATTACAAGTCTAGTCACAAGTACATCACAAGTCCAGTCACAAGTACATCACAAGTCTAGTCACAAGGACATCAAAAGTCCAGTCACAAGTACATTACAAGTCTAGTCACAAGTACATCACAAGTCCAGCCACAAGTACATTACAAGTCTAGTCACAAGTACATCACAAGTCCAGCCACAAGTACATTACAAGTCCAGTCACAAGTACATCACAAGTCCAGTCACAAGTACATCACAAGTCTAGTCACAAGTACATCACAAGTCCAGTCACAAGTACATCACAAGCCTAGTCACAAGTACATCACAAGTCCAGTCACAAGTACATTACAAGTCTAGTCACAAGTACATCACAAGTCCAGCCACAAGTCTAGTCACAAGTACATCACAAGTCCAGCCACAAGTACATTACAAGTCTAGTCACAAGTACATCACAAGTCCAGTCACAGGAACATCACAAGTCCAGTCACAAGTACATTACAAGTCTAGTCACAAGTACATCACAAGTCCAGCCACAAGTACATTACAAGTCTAGTCACAAGTACATCACAAGTCTAGTCACAAGTACATTACAAGTCTAGTCACAAGTACATCACAAGTCCAGTCACAAGTACATCACAAGTCTAGTCACAAGGACATCACAAGTCCAGTCACAAGTACATTACAAGTCTAGTCACAAGTACATCACAAGTCCAGTCGCAAGTACATTACAAGTCTAGTCACAAGCACATCACAAGTCCAGTCACAAGTATATTACAAGTCTAGTCACAAGTACATCACAAGTCCAGTCACAAGTACATTACAAGTCTAGTCACAAGTACATCACAAGTCCAGTCACAAGTACATTACAAGTCTAGTCACAAGTACATCACAAGTCCAGCCACAAGTACATTACAAGTCTAGTCACAAGTACATCACAAGTCCAGTCACAAGTACGTTACAAGTCTAGTCACAAGTACATCACAAGTCCAGATACAAGTACATCACAAGTCCAGCCACAAGTACATTACAAGTCCAGTCACAAGTACATCACAAGTCCAGTCACAAGTACATCACAAGTCCAGCCACAAGTACATTACAAGTCTAGTCACAAGTACTTCACAAGTCCAACCACAAGTACATTACAAGTCTAGTCACAAGTACATCACAAGTCCAGCCACAAGTACATTACAAGTCTAGTCGCAAGGACATCACAAGTCCAGTCACAAGTACATCACAAGTCCAGCCACAAGTACATTACAAGTCCAGCCACAAGTACATCACAAGTCCAGCCACAAGTACATTACAAGTCTAGTCGCAAGGATATCACAAGTCCAGCCACAAGTACATTACAAGTCTAGTCACAAGAACATCACAAGTCCAGTCACAAGTACATCACAAGTCTAGTCACAAGGACATCACAAGTCCAGTCACAAGTACATTACAAGTCTAGTCACAAGTACATCACAAGTCCAGCCACAAGTACATTACAAGTCTAGTCACAAGTACATCACAAGTCCAGCCACAAGTACATTACAAGTCCAGTCACAAGTACATCACAAGTCCAGTCACAAGTACATCACAAGTCTAGTCACAAGTACATCACAAGTCCAGTCACAAGTACATCACAAGCCTAGTCACAAGTACATCACAAGTCCAGTCACAAGTACATTACAAGTCTAGTCACAAGTACATCACAAGTCCAGCCACAAGTCTAGTCACAAGTACATCACAAGTCCAGCCACAAGTACATTACAAGTCTAGTCACAAGTACATCACAAGTCCAGTCACAAGTACATTACAAGTCTAGTCACAAGTACATCACAAGTCCAGCCACAAGTACATTACAAGTCTAGTCACAAGTACATCACAAGTCTAGTCACAAGTACATTACAAGTCTAGTCACAAGTACATCACAAGTCCAGTCACAAGTACATCACAAGTCTAGTCACAAGGACATCACAAGTCCAGTCACAAGTACATTACAAGTCTAGTCACAAGTACATCACAAGTCCAGTCGCAAGTACATTACAAGTCTAGTCACAAGCACATCACAAGTCCAGTCACAAGTATATTACAAGTCTAGTCACAAGTACATCACAAGTCCAGTCACAAGTACATTACAAGTCTAGTCACAAGTACATCACAAGTCCAGTCACAAGTACATTACAAGTCTAGTCACAAGTACATCACAAGTCCAGCCACAAGTACATTACAAGTCCAGTCACAAGTACATCACAAGTCCAGCCACAAGTACATTACAAGTCTAGCCACAAGTACATCACAAGTCCAGCCACAAGTACATTACAAGTAAGTCACAAGTACATCACAAGTCCAGCCACAAGTACATCACAAGTCCAGCCACAAGTACATTACAAGTCTAGTCACAAGTACATCACAAGTCTAGTCACAAGTACATTACAAGTCTAGTCACAAGTACATCACAAGTCCAGTCACAAGTACATCACAAGTCTAGTCACAAGGACATCACAAGTCCAGTCACTAGTACATTACAAGTCTAGTCACAAGTACATCACAAGTCCAGTCAGAAGTACATTACAAGTCTAGTCACAAGTACATCACAAGTCCAGTCACAAGTACATTACAAGTCCAGTCACAAGTACATTACAAGTCTAGTCACAAGTACATCACAAGTCCAGTCACAAGTACATCACAAGTCCAGTCACAGGTACATCACAAGTCACAAGTCCAGTCACAAGTACATTACAAGTCTAGTCACAAGTAGTCACAAGTACATCACAAGTCCAGTCACAAGTCTAGTCACAAGGACATCACAAGTCCAGTCACAAGTACATTACAAGTCTAGTCACAAGTACATCACAAGTCCAGCCACAAGTACATTACAAGTCAAGTCACAAGTACATCACAAGTCCAGTCACAAGTACATCACAAGTCCAGCCACAAGTACATTACAAGTCTAGTCACAAGTACATCACAAGTCCAGCCACAAGTATATTACAAGTCTAGTCGCAAGTACATTACAAGTCCAGTCACAAGTACATTACAAGTCTAGTCACAAGTACATCACAAGTCCAGTCACAAGTACATCACAAGTCCAGCCACAAGTACATTACAAGTCAAGTCACAAGTACATCACAAGTCCAGTCACAAGTACATCACAAGTCCAGCCACAAGTACATTACAAGTCTAGCCACAAGTACATCACAAGTCCAGCCACAAGTACATTACAAGTAAGTCACAAGTACATCACAAGTCCAGCCACAAGTACATCACAAGTCCAGCCACAAGTACATTACAAGTCTAGTCACAAGTACATCACAAGTCTAGTCACAAGTACATTACAAGTCTAGTCACAAGTACATCACAAGTCCAGTCACAAGTACATCACAAGTCTAGTCACAAGGACATCACAAGTCCAGTCACTAGTACATTACAAGTCTAGTCACAAGTACATCACAAGTCCAGTCAGAAGTACATTACAAGTCTAGTCACAAGTACATCACAAGTCCAGTCACAAGTACATTACAAGTCCAGTCACAAGTACATTACAAGTCTAGTCACAAGTACATCACAAGTCCAGTCACAAGTACATCACAAGTCCAGTCACAGGTACATCACAAGTCCAGTCACAAGTACATTACAAGTCTAGTCACAAGTACATCACAAGTCCAGCCACAAGTACATTACAAGTCTAGTAACAAGTACATCACAAGTCTAGTCACAAGTACATCACAAGTCTAGTCACAAGTACATCACAAGTCCAGCCACAAGTACATTACAAGTCTAGTACAAGTCTAGTCACAAGTACATCACAAGTACAGTCACAAGTCTAGTCACAAGTCAGTCACAAGGACATCACAAGTCCAGTCACAAGTACATTACAAGTCTAGTCACAAGTACATCACAAGTCCAGCCACAAGTACATTACAAGTCAAGTCACAAGCACATCACAAGTCCAGTCACAAGTATATTACAAGTCTAGTCACAAGTACATCACAAGTCCAGTCACAAGTACATTACAAGTCTAGTCACAAGTACATCACAAGTCCAGTCACAAGTACATTACAAGTCTAGTCACAAGTACATCACAAGTCCAGCCACAAGTACATTACAAGTCTAGTCACAAGTACATCACAAGTCTAGTCACAAGTACATCACAAGTCTAGTCACAAGGACATCACAAGTCCAGTCACAAGTACATTACAAGTCTAGTCACAAGTACATCACAAGTCCAGTCACAAGTACATTACAAGTCTAGTCACAAGTACATCACAAGTCCAGTCACAAGTACATTACAAGTTTAGTCACAGGTACATCACAAGTCCAGCCACAAGTACATTACAAGTCTAGTCACAAGTCTAGTCACAAGTACATCACAAGTCCATCACAAGTCTAGTCACAAGACATCACAAGTCCAGTCACAAGTACATTACAAGTCTAGTCACAAGTACATCACAAGTCCAGCCACAAGTACATTACAAGTCTAGTCACAAGTACATCTCAAGTCCAGCCACAAGTACATTACAAGTCTAGTCACAAGTACATCACACGTCTAGTCACAAGTACATCACAAGTCCAGCCACAAGTACATTACAAGTCTAGTCACAAGTACATCACACGTCTAGTCACAAGTACATCACAAGTCCAGCCACAAGTACATTACAAGTTAAGTCACAAGTACATCACAAGTCCAATCACAGGAACATCACAAGTCCAGTCACAAGTACATTACAAGTCTAGTCACAAGGATATCACAAGTCCAGCCACAAATACATTACAAGTCCAGCCACAAGTATATTACAAGTCTAGTCACAAGTACATCACAAGTCCAGCCACAAGTACATTACAAGTCCAGTCACAAGTACATCACAAGTCCAGTCACAAGTACATCACAAGTCCAGCCACAAGTACATTACAAGTCTAGTCACAAGTACTTCACCAGTCCAACCACAAGTACATTACAAGTCTAGTCACAAGTACATCACAAGTCTAGTCACAAGTACATCACAAGTCCTGCCACAAGTACATCACAAGTCTAGTCGCAAGTACATTACAAGTCTAGTCACAAGTACATCACAAGTCCTGCCACAAGTACATTACAAGTCCAGCCACAAGTACATCACAAGTCCAGCCACAAGTACATTACAAGTCTAGTCGCAAGGATATCACAAGTCCAGCCACAAGTACATTACAAGTCTAGTCACAAGTACATCACAAGTCCAGTCACAAGTACATCACAAGTCTAGTCACAAGGACATCACAAGTCCAGTCACAAGTACATTACAAGTCTAGTCACAAGTACATCACAAGTCCAGCCACAAGTACATTACAAGTCTAGTCACAAGTACATCACAAGTCCAGCCACAAGTACATTACAAGTCCAGTCACAAGTACATCACAAGTCCAGTCACAAGTACATCACAAGTCTAGTCACTAGTACATCACAAGTCCAGTCACAAGTACATCACAAGCCTAGTCACAAGTACATCACAAGTCCAGTCACAAGTACATTACAAGTCTAGTCACAAGTACATCACAAGTCCAGCCACAAGTCTAGTCACAAGTACATCACAAGTCCAGCCACAAGTACATTACAAGTCTAGTCACAAGTACATCACAAGTCCAGTCACAGGAACATCACAAGTCCAGTCACAAGTACATTACAAGTCTAGTCACAAGTACATCACAAGTCCAGCCACAAGTACATTACAAGTCTAGTCACAAGTACATCACAAGTCTAGTCACAAGTACATTACAAGTCTAGTCACAAGTACATCACAAGTCCAGTCACAAGTACATCACAAGTCTAGTCACAAGGACATCACAAGTCCAGTCACAAGTACATTACAAGTCTAGTCACAAGTACATCACAAGTCCAGCCACAAGTACATTACAAGTTAAGTCACAAGTACATCACAAGTCCAATCACAGGAACATCACAAGTCCAGTCACAAGTACATTACAAGTCTAGTCACAAGGATATCACAAGTCCAGCCACAAATACATTACAAGTCCAGCCACAAGTATATTACAAGTCTAGTCACAAGTACATCACAAGTCCAGCCACAAGTACATTACAAGTCCAGTCACAAGTACATCACAAGTCCAGTCACAAGTACATCACAAGTCCAGCCACAAGTACATTACAAGTCTAGTCACAAGTACTTCACCAGTCCAACCACAAGTACATTACAAGTCTAGTCACAAGTACATCACAAGTCCTGCCACAAGTACATTACAAGTCTAGTCGCAAGGACATCACAAGTCCAGTCACAAGTACATCACAAGTCCAGCCACAAGTACATTACAAGTCCAGCCACAAGTACATCACAAGTCCAGCCACAAGTACATTACAAGTCTAGTCGCAAGGATATCACAAGTCCAGCCACAAGTACATTACAAGTCTAGTCACAAGTACATCACAAGTCCAGTCACAAGTACATCACAAGTCTAGTCACAAGGACATCACAAGTCCAGTCACAAGTACATTACAAGTCTAGTCACAAGTACATCACAAGTCCAGCCACAAGTACATTACAAGTCTAGTCACAAGTACATCACAAGTCCAGCCACAAGTACATTACAAGTCCAGTCACAAGTACATCACAAGTCCAGTCACAAGTACATCACAAGTCTAGTCACTAGTACATCACAAGTCCAGTCACAAGTACATCACAAGCCTAGTCACAAGTACATCACAAGTCCAGTCACAAGTACATTACAAGTCTAGTCACAAGTACATCACAAGTCCAGCCACAAGTCTAGTCACAAGTACATCACAAGTCCAGCCACAAGTACATTACAAGTCTAGTCACAAGTACATCACAAGTCCAGTCACAGGAACATCACAAGTCCAGTCACAAGTACATTACAAGTCTAGTCACAAGTACATCACAAGTCCAGCCACAAGTACATTACAAGTCTAGTCACAAGTACATCACAAGTCTAGTCACAAGTACATTACAAGTCTAGTCACAAGTACATCACAAGTCCAGTCACAAGTACATTACAAGTCTAGTCACAAGGACATCACAAGTCCAGTCACAAGTACATTACAAGTCTAGTCACAAGTACATCACAAGTCCAGTCGCAAGTACATTACAAGTCTAGTCACAAGCACATCACAAGTCCAGTCACAAGTATATTACAAGTCTAGTCACAAGTACATCACAAGTCCAGTCACAAGTACATTACAAGTCTAGTCACAAGTACATCACAAGTCCAGTCACAAGTACATTACAAGTCTAGTCACAAGTACATCACAAGTCCAGCCACAAGTACATTACAAGTCTAGTCACAAGTACATCACAAGTCCAGTCACAAGTACATTACAAGTCTAGTCACAAGTACATCACAAGTCCAGATACAAGTACATCACAAGTCCAGCCACAAGTACATTACAAGTCCAGTCACAAGTACATCACAAGTCCAGTCACAAGTACATCACAAGTCCAGCCACAAGTACATTACAAGTCTAGTCACAAGTACTTCACAAGTCCAACCACAAGTACATTACAAGTCTAGTCACAAGTACATCACAAGTCCAGCCACAAGTACATTACAAGTCTAGTCACAAGGACATCACAAGTCCAGTCACAAGTACATCACAAGTCCAGCCACAAGTACATTACAAGTCCAGCCACAAGTACATCACAAGTCCAGCCACAAGTACATTACAAGTCTAGTCGCAAGGATATCACAAGTCCAGCCACAAGTACATTACAAGTCTAGTCACAAGTACATCACAAGTCCAGTCACAAGTACATCACAAGTCTAGTCACAAGGACATCACAAGTCCAGTCACAAGTACATTACAAGTCTAGTCACAAGTACATCACAAGTCCAGCCACAAGTACATTACAAGTCTAGTCACAAGTACATCACAAGTCCAGCCACAAGTACATTACAAGTCCAGTCACAAGTACATCACAAGTCCAGTCACAAGTACATCACAAGTCTAGTCACAAGTACATCACAAGTCCAGTCACAAGTACATCACAAGCCTAGTCACAAGTACATCACAAGTCCAGTCACAAGTACATTACAAGTCTAGTCACAAGTACATCACAAGTCCAGCCACAAGTCTAGTCACAAGTACATCACAAGTCCAGCCACAAGTACATTACAAGTCTAGTCACAAGTACATCACAAGTCCAGTCACAAGTACATTACAAGTCTAGTCACAAGTACATCACAAGTCCAGCCACAAGTACATTACAAGTCTAGTCACAAGTACATCACAAGTCTAGTCACAAGTACATTACAAGTCTAGTCACAAGTACATCACAAGTCCAGTCACAAGTACATCACAAGTCTAGTCACAAGGACATCACAAGTCCAGTCACAAGTACATTACAAGTCTAGTCACAAGTACATCACAAGTCCAGTCGCAAGTACATTACAAGTCTAGTCACAAGTACATCACAAGTCCAGTCACAAGTACATTACAAGTCTAGTCACAAGTACATCACAAGTCCAGTCACAAGTACATTACAAGTCTAGTCACAAGTACATCACAAGTCCAGTCACAAGTACATTACAAGTCTAGTCACAAGTACATCACAAGTCCAGCCACAAGTACATTACAAGTCCAGTCACAAGTACATCACAAGTCCAGCCACAAGTACATTACAAGTCTAGCCACAAGTACATCACAAGTCCAGCCACAAGTACATTACAAGTTAAGTCACAAGTACATCACAAGTCCAGCCACAAGTACATCACAAGTCCAGCCACAAGTACATTACAAGTCTAGTCACAAGTACATCACAAGTCTAGTCACAAGTACATTACAAGTCTAGTCACAAGTACATCACAAGTCCAGTCACAAGTACATCACAAGTCTAGTCACAAGGACATCACAAGTCCAGTCACAAGTACATTACAAGTCTAGTCACAAGTACATCACAAGTCCAGTCACAAGTACATTACAAGTCTAGTCACAAGTACATCACAAGTCCAGTCACAAGTACATTACAAGTCCAGTCACAAGTACATTACAAGTCTAGTCACAAGTACATCACAAGTCCAGTCACAAGTACATCACAAGTCCAGTCACAAGTACATCACAAGTCCAGTCACAAGTACATTACAAGTCTAGTCACAAGTACATCACAAGTCCAGCCACAAGTACATTACAAGTCTAGTCACAAGTACATCACAAGTCTAGTCACAAGTACATTACAAGTCTAGTCACAAGTACATCACAAGTCCAGTCACAAGTACATTACAAGTCTAGTCACAAGCACATCACAAGTCCAGTCACAAGTACATTACAAGTCTAGTCACAAGTACATCACAAGTCCAGTCACAAGTACATTACAAGTCTAGTCACAAGTACATCACAAGTCCAGTCACAAGTACATTACAAGTCTAGTCACAAGTACATCACAAGTCCAGCCACAAGTACATTACAAGTCAGTCACAAGTACATCACAAGTCTAGTCACAAGTACATCACAAGTCTAGTCACAAGGACATCACAAGTCCAGTCACAAGTACATTACAAGTCTAGTCACAAGTACATCACAAGTCCAGTCACAAGTACATTACAAGTCTAGTCACAAGTACATCACAAGTCCAGTCACAAGTACATTACAAGTTTAGTCACAGGTACATCACAAGTCCAGCCACAAGTACATTACAAGTCTAGTCACAAGTCTAGTCACAAGTACATCACAAGTCCAGTCACAAGTCTAGTCACAAGGACATCACAAGTCCAGTCACAAGTACATTACAAGTCTAGTCACAAGTACATCACAAGTCCAGCCACAAGTACATTACAAGTCCAGCCACAAGTACATCACAAGTCCAGCCACAAGTACATTACAAGTCTAGTCACAAGTATATCACAAGTCCAGCCACAAGTACATTACAAGTCTAGTCACAAGTACATCACAAGTCCAGTCACAAGTACATCACAAGTCTAGTCACAAGGACATCACAAGTCCAGTCACAAGTACATTACAAGTCTAGTCACAAGTACATCACAAGTCCAGTCACAAGTACATTACAAGTCTAGTCACAAGTACATCACAAGTCCAGTCACAAGTACATTACAAGTTTAGTCACAGGTACATCACAAGTCCAGCCACAAATACATTACAAGTCTAGTCACAAGTCTAGTCACAAGTACATCACAAGTCCAGTCACAAGTCTAGTCACAAGGACATCACAAGTCCAGTCACAAGTACATTACAAGTCTAGTCACAAGTACATCACAAGTCCAGCCACAAGTACATTACAAGTCTAGTCACAAGCACATCACAAGTCCAGTCACAAGTATATTACAAGTCTAGTCACAAGTACATCACAAGTCCAGTCACAAGTACATTACAAGTCTAGTCACAAGTACATCACAAGTCCAGTCACAAGTACATTACAAGTCTAGTCACAAGTACATCACAAGTCCAGTCACAAGTACATTACAAGTCTAGTCACAAGTACATCACAAGTCCAGTCACAAGTACATTACAAGTCTAGTCACAAGTTCATCACAAGTCTAGTCACAAGTACATCACAAGTCTAGTCACAAGGACATCACAAGTCCAGTCACAAGTACATTACAAGTCTAGTCACAAGTACATCACAAGTCCAGTCACAAGTACATTACAAGTCTAGTCACAAGTACATCACAAGTCCAGTCATAAGTACATTACAAGTTTAGTCACAGGTACATCACAAGTCCAGCCACAAGTACATTACAAGTCTAGTCACAAGTCTAGTCACAAGTACATCACAAGTCCAGTCACAAGTCTAGTCACAAGGACATCACAAGTCCAGTCACAAGTACATTACAAGTCTTGTCACAAGTACATCACAAGTCCAGCCACAAGTACATTACAAGTCTAGTCACAAGTACATCTCAAGTCCAGCCACAAGTACATTACAAGTCTAGTCACAAGTACATCACAGTCTAGTCACAAGTACATCACAAGTCCAGCCACAAGTACATTACAAGTCTAGCCACAAGTACATCACAAGTCCAGCCACAAGTACATTACAAGTTAAGTCACAAGTACATCACAAGTCCAATCACAGGAACATCACAAGTCCAGTCACAAGTACATTACAAGTCCAGTCACAAGTACATCACAAGTCCAGTCACAAGTACATCACAAGTCCAGCCACAAGTACATTACAAGTCTAGTCACAAGTACTTCACAAGTCCAACCACAAGTACATTACAAGTCTAGTCACAAGTACATCACAAGTCCAGCCACAAGTACATTACAAGTCCAGCCACAAGTACATCACAAGTCCAGCCACAAGTACATTACAAGTCTAGTCGCAAGGATATCACAAGTCCAGCCACAAGTACATTACAAGTCTAGTCACAAGTACATCACAAGTCCAGTCACAAGTACATCACAAGTCTAGTCACAAGGACATCACAAGTCCAGTCACAAGTACATTACAAGTCTAGTCACAAGGACATCACAAGTCCAGCCACAAGTACATTACAAGTCTAGTCACAAGTACATCACAAGTCCAGTCACAAGTACATCACAAGTCTAGTCACAAGTACATCACAAGTCCAGTCACAAGTACATCACAAGTTTAGTCACAAGTACATCACAAGTCCAGTCACAAGTACATTACAAGTCTAGTCAGAAGTACATCACAAGTCCAGCCACAAGTACATTACAAGTCTAGTTACAAGTACATCACAAGTCCAGCCACAAGTACATTACAAGTCTAGTCACAAGTACATCACAAGTCCAGTCACAGGAACATCACAAGTCCAGTCACAAGTACATTACAAGTCTAGTCACAAGTACAT
Source organism: Patiria miniata (assembly GCF_015706575.1). Lineage (NCBI taxonomy): Eukaryota > Metazoa > Echinodermata > Asteroidea > Valvatida > Asterinidae > Patiria > Patiria miniata. The sequence goes on from NW_024037056.1 coordinate 710,954, forward strand.
CACAAGTCCAGCCACAAGTACATTACAAGTCTAGTCACAAGTACATCACAAGTCTAGTCACAAGTACATTACAAGTCTAGTCACAAGTACATCACAAGTCCAGTCACAAGTACATCACAAGTCTAGTCACAAGGACATCACAAGTCCAGTCACAAGTACATTACAAGTCTAGTCACAAGTACATCACAAGTCCAGTCGCAAGTACATTACAAGTCTAGTCACAAGCACATCACAAGTCCAGTCACAAGTATATTACAAGTCTAGTCACAAGTACATCACAAGTCCAGTCACAAGTACATTACAAGTCTAGTCACAAGTACATCACAAGTCCAGTCACAAGTACATTACAAGTCTAGTCACAAGTACATCACAAGTCCAGCCACAAGTACATTACAAGTCTAGTCACAAGTACATCACAAGTCCAGTCACAAGTACGTTACAAGTCTAGTCACAAGTACATCACAAGTCCAGATACAAGTACATCACAAGTCCAGTCACAAGTACATTACAAGTCTAGTCACAAGTACATCACAAGTCCAGCCACAAATACATTACAAGTCCAGCCACAAGTACATCACAAGTCCAGCCACAAGTACATTACAAGTCTAGTCACAAGTCCAGCCACAAGTCTAGTCACAAGTACATTACAAGTCTAGTCACAAGTACATCACAAGTCCAGTCACAAGTACATCACAAGTGTAGTCACAAGGACATCACAAGTCCAGTCACTAGTACATTACAAGTCTAGTCACAAGTACATCACAAGTCCAGTCACAAGTACATTACAAGTCTAGTCACAAGTACATCACAAGTCCAGTCACAAGTACATTACAAGTCCAGTCACAAGTACATTACAAGTCTAGTCACAAGTACATCACAAGTCCAGTCACAAGTACATTACAAGTTTAGTCACAGGTACATCACAAGTCCAGCCACAAGTGAAATTATTCTCTCTGGCATTACATGTTGTCATTGTGAAGAACACAATAAAAGAAGGCCATTTCTAAATAGTGTGTCAAATGACATATTTTTTGGAAGTTTTTGTTTAGTTTGTTTGTGATCGGACTAATCTGTGAATGGGTGTGCACACGCATTGACATGACTCATTCAGCGGTTTAGTGTGCAACATTGCAAAGCTTCAATCAGCTGAATGAGAACAAACGTGTCTCAGCAACTTTTGAATAGAAATTGAGATCCTAGAATATTGTTTCCTCTGAAAACACAGCATTCACATATCTTTTATCATTTGGGGTAGTTGTTAAGCACTTATCTTTAGATTTTGAGCACGTTTGTTGCTTCAAATGGGAAAAAAATCACAAATGACAAATGATCTACCCTTCCTTCAATTTTCACTGCTGCAAATTCTCAAGTCCATCATATTTCAAAGGAAACATGAGATAACTGTTTCAACCAATCTCTTATCTTTTTCCTTTCTTTTATTTCAGGGCAAAGGTGAAAGCCTGACGTACTGGCTCGAGGGACATGATCCAAGCTACAAGATCGACCAAATCAAGCCACCCAAACAAAACTTGTTAACAACCAGAATATTATCCCAACATTATCTGCAACGCATTTGGATCAGCAATTTTTTGTAAAGAGGTAAAAAGCATAATCAGCTACATGTGTATTATATCACAGCATTTGTAGGTCTATTTGAAAAACCTAACAACAAATTCAAATTAACACCCAATTGTGTGTTTACCAACAGATTTGTTGTTCGCGATTACAGCTTTCATTTAGCAACTTTAAGAAAAAGATTCAGGAAAAAAAAGGTTTAGGCCTAATCGCACTTGTACAATAAGTAACTTTGATCAAGTCGCCTATTTTTTTTTTTTTACACAGACTGAAGTATTTTGTAGTCGCCTTTTAATCTACTACCATGTGGAAGTTGTAACAAAAATTCCGTCATCAAACAAACAGACTGTGAGTTCATAACTATACTGTTGAGAGTCACTAATTTGGTATTAAATTGTATTCAAACTAGTGATGCGTTGAAAAAAATATTCTTTGTCTGTACCATCCAAGCTTGGGAAAAAATAGCAAAGTGGTACTGCTTTGTTTGTTTGAGTTCTCATATGGGCCTACATCATTTGACTTGGTGCCCTATCATTTGCCTTGGTGCCCTTGTGCTCCTTAGTGCTAAATATTTGAGGCGGTGCAGCACTAAAGGGCACTGTTGTAGCTACAGAAAATTTTAAAGAAAAAAAAGAAATTGACTTAACAGATCAAAATTGACGCGCAACGATTTTTTATGGCTGAATGGACAATAATGTAAGTGGGGGATTTTTGTTTTCTTTTTATTTTCAGATTGAGTGATATTAATAACCTTTGATAGTTACTACTTATGTTTTAACTTTTTTTAAGGAAATTGTATAAAAAATATGGAGTAAGGTCTAAGGCATGTTTAAAGTAAAACCAATGGGCTTTTTTCATTGTTTTTGTCATGTAATGCTGCGGCCGGGTGAGGTGGCGTAGAGGGCGCTATTCAGGACTTTCTTTTGTCACCTTGCAAGATGTAATGATGCCAAGTCACTATAAATTTATATTTCCCGGATTCGTTTGTATCAAAGATATATAACCAGGCATCCTATCCTATCTACAAGGATGGGACTAATAAGGGAGCAAAGACACTTCTTCTTCAGTGAAACAATAATTTATTCTTAAAAACTCCAAGAGTTCTCTGAACCAATTTGACATCTGTATTTATAGGACTCAGCTATCATTCTTGTTCATCTGGCATCCGCTACGAATACCGCAAAATCTTTGTTTGTATACACGTTATCCGATGCAAACTGGTTAACCTATTTTTTTTTTAACCTTGTTCCACTCGAATTTGCAGGATAGCTAATAATGAATACAAGTTAATCGCTCAATCAGTATCAAACATTTTTTCCCAAATTGACAATATTCAAATTTCTTGACCAGGTGATGGCAGATCTACCAGCTCACTTCACATCAGAGAGCTCTCTTGAGAAGCACTATAGAAGCACTATAAGGCCCAGGAGAAGGACTGCTTCTCACGGCTAGAACAGACTCAGACCAGAGCTCTCTTGAGAAGCACTGTACGGCCCAGGAGAAGGACCGCACCAAGTACATCACTACCTTGCTGGTGCTTCACAGGGATGGAACAGACTCAGACCAGAGCTCCCTTGAGAAGCACTATACGGCCCAGGAGAAGGACCGCACCAAGTACATCACTACCTTGCTGGTGCTTCACAGGGATGGAACAGACTCAGACCAGAGCTCCCTTGAGAAGCACTGTACGGCCCAGGAGAAGGACCGCACCAAGTACATCACTACCTTGCTGATGCTTCACAGGGATGGAACAGACTCAGACCAGAGCTCCCTTGAGAAGCACTATACGGCCCAGGAGAAGGACCGCACCAAGTACATCACTACCTTGCTGATGCTTCACAGGGATGGAACAGACTCAGACCAGAGCTCCCTTGAGAAGCACTATACGGCCCAGGAGAAGGACCGCACCAAGTACATCACTACCTTGCTGATGCTTCACAGGGATGGTACAGACTCAGACCAGAGCTCCCTTGAGAAGCACTATACGGCCCAGGAGAAGGACTGCTTCTCACGGCTAGAACAGACTCAGACCAGAGCTCTCTTGAGAAGCACTGTACGGCTCAGGAGGAGGACCGCATCAAGTACATATACATCACTACCTTGCTGGTGCTTCATCACAGGGATGGAAGAGACTCAGAACAGAGCTCCATTGAGGAGCACTATGCGGCCCAGGAGAAGGACCGCACCAAGTACACATCACTACCTTGCTGGTGCTTCGCAGGGATGGAAGAGACTCAGAACAGAGCTCCCTTGAGAGGCACTATGCGGCCCAGGAGAAGGACTGCACCAAGTACATCGATCACTACCTTGCTGGTGCTTCACAGGGATGGAATAGACTTGAAGTACTGCAAAGTAAGACTTTTCATATTTGAAGAGAAAATCATACTGTACTTTAAAACGGTTGAGGGATTAACAGCAAAAGATCTTTCTTCAGTGCTTAAGGGTTATTCAGGTAAGCTTTGCTTAATTTTAGTGCGTTCGATTACTTCCCCCACGCTTACTCGTGCAAGCACGACAGCATTCGATTGACCTCTCACGTGACTTCTCGTGCTTACTCAAGCTTGGCCCAAGTAACCGACTCACCGAGCCAGTTACTTGGGTAAGTATCCCATAAGGCCATACAATGAACACGGCTGCCAACGTGACGTTCGGCGGGCGCCTCAGGCCGTGTCCGAAACAGGCTTCCAGAGCCACGGCTACGTCTATTGTCAGTGCGTACCCGCCGCTATTTTCAGTGGGCGCAGAGCTAGACACTTGATTCGGATGCAGCCTCAGTGTCATGTCAAAGTTCAACTTTCCAGCTCCTTGCACAAAACTTAACCCGGAACCGTTCGTTTATTTAGCTCCACTGCGCATGTCTGTCATCACGCGAGCCAAGTGCGAGTAAGCTGGGGAAAATAATCAAACGCACTCAGTGTGTAACATACAGTCATCCATATTGTTGAAATGAGGCTGATAGATGTGCATTCTGATGGTTATGTAACACCACAGACTTCAACAGATTCCAAAATTATTTATTTCATAAGTCTCTAGTTTTATAAGTAACTATAAAGTATCTGTGGTTTCATGGTTTGAACGGAAAAAAAGAGGTAAATTTATTTCCCAGATGCGAAGGGAAATGTGTAGAGAAGAAAACTATAATTGGGATAACACTGAAATTATGTTTGATTTTTTTATGAAAAAATGACGTTTAAGTTTTGAGGTTAGTTGAAAAACACCTAATGTTAGAAACTAAGTGCATTTGTCAGAGGAATCAACAATAATGTACATTATATTGTTTTTGTTCAGCGAAACAAGCAAAATGTGCCTTTAAACGTTAACAGGAAATTAGCAATAATGAATGGGACAGTTTTCAGTTTAAATCTTACACTTTTTTGAAGGATTAATATTTTATGGACCAAAAAATGACCAACCATAGCTACACATGGAAGTATTTCAAATGATTTTATTGAAATTATCCGTTAAAATTAACTACCAATGCTGTGTTTATGCACATTTGTATAAAAGCTGTAAATAGTACTGTAGAATAATTTCAGAGTACATATTAACAATGTATGAAGTCTGTACTATGTAACATTATTGAAACTGCCTTTCTAACTATCCATGGCATCGCAAGGCAGTGGTTTTCTGTACAAATTATTCCTGTTATTATTTACTTTTCTCTTGTGTATGAATTGTTCTGTCGGTCATAATTATTTCAATAAATCAAATCAGTCATCAGTAATTACAATGTTTTTGTTAATGCGTCTTCTCTCGAGATGTGTGGAATTGAACTGTAGCCAGCTGAAAAACATGATCTGTTAAGTTCCAATGCACTATTAGAATAATTATGATTGGATCAAACAATTTGATTTGTAGCTCCAAAAAAACACAATTGTTTGCCTTTTTTTGTTTGTCAAAAAAAAAGAAAGAGCAATCTGGATGGTAGATTTTTTTTTTTTCAAAAAAATAAATAGACAGGAAGTTGAAATATTAGAATTTGTAAGAGAGTTTCAGAGTTGTGTGTGGCTAAGTGTGGAAGCACTGTTATTGAAATTTATTTAGGGAACCTAAGAGCTAAGTTTATAAAATAGGGAAATGTACTGGGGGGACCCAAGTAGTGCACTGGTTAGTAGTTGTGACTGGAAACCCAGGCGTTGTGGGTTCAGGTCCTGCATGCATCAAATTTTGGGTCCGAATTTTGGGTCCGAATTTTGGGTCCGAATTTTGGGTCCGAATTTTGGGTCCGAATTTTGGGTCCGAATTTTGGGTCCGAATTTTGGGTCCGAATTTTGGGTCCGAATTTTGGGTCCGAAACCACTTTTCAACTATATCATCATTTTTTCATACTCATTATATATTTCGCCTTATGAATATTCATTGATTTCCTGATGAATATTCAGTGGTGAAACCACTTTTCAGCTATACCATCATTTGTTCATACTCATTATATATTTCGCCTTATGAATATTCAGTGGTGAAACCACTTTTCAGCTATACCATCATTTGTTCATACTCATTATATATTTCGCCTTATGAATATTCAGCTATACCATCATTTGTTCATACTCATTATATATTTCGCCTTATGAATATTCAGTGGTGAAACCACTTTTCAGCTATACCATCATTTGTTCATACTCATTATATATTTCGCCTTATGAATATTCAGCTATACCATCATTTGTTCATACTCATTATATATTTCGCCTTATGAATATTCAGTGGTGAAACCACTTTTCAGCTATACCATCATTTGTTCATACTCATTATATATTTCGCCTTATGAATATTCAGCTATACCATCATTTGTTCATACTCATTATATATTTCGCCTTATGAATATTCAGTGGTGAAACCACTTTTCAGCTATACCATCATTTGTTCATACTCATTATATATTTCGCCTTATGAATATTCAGCTATACCATCATTTGTTCATACTCATTATATATTTCGCCTTATGAATATTCAGTGGTGAAACCACTTTTCAGCTATACCATCATTTGTTCATACTCATTATATATTTCGCCTTATGAATATTCATTGATTTCCTGATGAATATTCAGTGGTGAAACCACTTTTCAGCTATACCATCATTTGTTCATACTCATTATATATTTCGCCTTATGAATATTCATTGATTTCCTGATGAATATTCAGTGGTGAAACCACTTTTCAGCTATACCATCATTTGTTCATACTCATTATATATTTCACCTTATGAATATTCATTGATTTCCTGATGAATATTCATTAAATCATTCTTTTTCCTTATTTTAAGCTATTAAACAATTGCTATTGGACAAATGCAAAATAAAGTGAACACACAAGGTATAAAAGCTTTTATTTCCATTTTGTTTCTCTTTATTTCTTCAATAATCACATCATTACTCTGACAAGTTCTTGAATTTTAAGCACCAAAGCACAAGGTAAAAACACATTTTTATCCAAAATTTACAACGGTAAGGGGTTAGCCTTGCATTTTTATCCAAAAGAGGCAAACTAACACGTTTTTATCCAAAATTTAAAACGATAAGGGGTTAACCTTGCATTTTTATTAAAAAGGGGCAAAAACACGTTATTATCCAAAATTTTAAACGGTAAGGGGTTAGCCTTGCATTTTTATCAAAAAGGAGCAAAAACACATTTTTATCCAAAATTTACAACGGTAAGGGGTTAGCCTTGCATTTTTATCCAAAGGGAAACACATTTTTATCCAAAATTTAAAACGGTAAGGGGTTAGCCTTGCATTTTTATCCAAAAGAGGCAAACTAACACGTTTTTATCCAAAATTTAAAACGATAAGGGGTTAACCTTGCATTTTTATTAAAAAGGGGCAAAAACACGTTATTATCCAAAATTTTAAACGGTAAGGGGTTAGCCTTGCATTTTTATCAAAAAGGAGCAAAAACACATTTTTATCCAAAATTTACAACGGTAAGGGGTTAGCCTTGCATTTTTATCCAAAGGGAAACACATTTTTATCCAAAATTTAAAACGGTAAGGGGTTAAAATTGCATTTTAATCAACAAGAGGCAAAAACACTTTTTATCCTAAATTTACAACAGTAAGGGGTTAGCCTTGAATTTTTATCAAAAAGGGGCAAAAACACAATTTTATCCATAATTTACAACAGTAAGGGGTTAGCCTTGCATTTTTATCAAAAAGGGGCAAAACACATTTTTATCCAAAATTTAAAACGGTAAGGGGTTAGCCTTGCATTTTTATCCAAAAGAGGCAAAAACACGTTTTTATCCAAAATTTAAAACGATAAGGGGTTAACCTTGCATTTTTATTAAAAAGGGGCAAAAACACGTTATTATCCAGAATTTAAAACGGTAAGGGATTAGCCTTTCATTTTTATCAAAAAGGGGCAAAAACACGTTTTTATCCAAAAATTTAAAACGGTAAGGGGTAAGCCTTGCATTTTTATCAAAAGGGGCAAAAACACATTTTGATCCAAAATTTTAAACGGTAAGGGGTTACCCTTGCATTTTTATGAAAAAGGGGCAAAAACACGTTATTATCCAAAATTTAAAACGGTAAGGGGTTAGCCTGGCATTTTTATCAAAAAGGGGCAAAAACACATTTTTATCCAAATTTTAAAACAGTAAGGGGTTAGCCTTGCATTTTTATCTAAAAGGGGCAAAAACACGTTATTATCCAAAATTTAAAACGGTAAGGGGTTAGCCTTGCATTTTTATCCAAAGGGGCAAACACACATTTTTATCCAAAATTTTAAACGGTAAGGGGTTAATTAGCCTTGTATTTTATCAAAAAGAGGCAAAAAACACATTTTTATCTAAAAATTTAAAACGGTAAGGGGTAAGCCTTGTATTTTTATCAGAAAGAGGCAAAAACACATTTTATCCATAATTTACAACAGTAAGGGGTTAGCCTTGCATTTTTACCAAATAGAGGCAAAAACACATTTTTATCCAAAATTTAAAACGGTAAGGGGTTAACCTTGCATTTTTATTAAAAAGGGGCAAAAACACGTTATTATCCAAAATTTAAAACGGTAAGGGGTTAGCCTTGCATTGTTATCAAAATGGGGCAAAAACACATTTTTATCCAAAATTTACAACGGTAAGCATGGTAAGGGGTTAGCCTTGCATTTTTATCAAAAAGGGACAACAACACATTTTTATCCATAATTTACAACAGTAAGGGGTTAGCCTTGAATTTTTATCAAAAAGGGGCAAAAACACATTTTTATCCAAAATTTAAAACGGTAAGGGGTCAGCCTTGCATTTTTATCAAAAAAGGGCAAAAACACATTTTTATCCAAATTTTAAAACAGTAAGGGGTTAGCCTTGCATTTTTATCTAAAAGGGGCAAAAACACCTTTATTTATCCAAAATTTACAACAGTAAGGGGTTAGCCTTGTATATTTATCAAAAAGAAGCAAAAACACATTTTTATCCAAAATTTACAACGGTAAGGGGTAAGCTTTGCATTTTTATCAAAAAGGGGCAAACACATTTTTATCCAAAATTTTAAACGGTAAGGGGTTAGTTAGCCTTGTATTTTTATCAGAAAGAGGCAAAAAACACATTTTTATCCAAAAATTTAAAACGGTAAGGGGTAAGCCTTGTATTTTTATCAGAAAGAGGCAAAAACACATTTTTATCCATAATTTACAACAGTAAGGGGTTAGCCTTGCATTTTTACCAAATAGAGGCAAAAACACATTTTTATCCAAAATTTAAAACGGTAAAGGGTTACCCTTGCATTTTTATGAAAAAGGGGCAAAAACACGTTATTATCCAAAATTTAAAACGGTAAGGGGTTAGCCTGGCATTTTTATCAAAAAGGGGCAAAACACATTTTTATCCAAATTTTAAAACAGTAAGGGGTTAGCCTTGCATTTTTATCTAAAAGGGGCAAAAACACGTTATTATCCAAAATTTAAAACGGTAAGGGGTTAGCCTTGCATTTTTATCCAAAGGGGCAAACACACATTTTTATCCAAAATTTTAAACGGTAAGGGGTTAATTAGCCTTGTATTTTTATCAAAAAGAGGCAAAAACACATTTTTATCTAAAAATTTAAAACGGTAAGGGGTAAGCCTTGTATTTTTATCAAAAAAGGGCAAAAACACATTTTTATCCAAATTTTAAAACAGTAAGGGGTTAGCCTTGCATTTTTATCTAAAAGGGGCAAAAACACCTTTATTTATCCAAAATTTACAACAGTAAGGGGTTAGCCTTGTATATTTATCAAAAAGAAGCAAAAACACATTTTTATCCAAAATTTACAACGGTAAGGGGTAAGCTTTGCATTTTTATCAAAAAGGGGCAAACACATTTTTATCCAAAATTTTAAACGGTAAGGGGTTAGTTAGCCTTGTATTTTTATCAGAAAGAGGCAAAAACACATTTTTATCCAAAAATTTAAAACGGTAAGGGGTAAGCCTTGTATTTTTATCAGAAAGAGGCAAAAACACATTTTTATCCATAATTTACAACAGTAAGGGGTTAGCCTTGCATTTTTACCAAATAGAGGCAAAAACACATTTTTATCCAAAATTTAAAACGGTAAAGGGTTACCCTTGCATTTTTATGAAAAAGGGGCAAAAACACGTTATTATCCAAAATTTAAAACGGTAAGGGGTTAGCCTGGCATTTTTATCAAAAAGGGGCAAAAACACATTTTTATCCAAATTTTAAAACAGTAAGGGGTTAGCCTTGCATTTTTATCTAAAAGGGGCAAAAACACGTTATTATCCAAAATTTAAAACGGTAAGGGGTTAGCCTTGCATTTTTATCCAAAGGGGCAAACACACATTTTTATCCAAAATTTTAAACGGTAAGGGGTTAATTAGCCTTGTATTTTTATCAAAAAGAGGCAAAAACACATTTTTATCTAAAAATTTAAAACGGTAAGGGGTAAGCCTTGTATTTTTATCAAAAAAGGGCAAAAACACATTTTTATCCAAATTTTAAAACAGTAAGGGGTTAGCCTTGCATTTTTATCTAAAAGGGGCAAAAACACCTTTATTTATCCAAAATTTACAACAGTAAGGGGTTAGCCTTGTATATTTATCAAAAAGAAGCAAAAACACATTTTTATCCAAAATTTACAACGGTAAGGGGTAAGCTTTGCATTTTATCAAAAAGGGGCAAACACATTTTTATCCAAAATTTTAAACGGTAAGGGGTTAGTTAGCCTTGTATTTTTATCAGAAAGAGGCAAAAACACATTTTTATCCAAAAATTTAAAACGGTAAGGGGTAAGCCTTGTATTTTTATCAGAAAGAGGCAAAAACACATTTTTATCCATAATTTACAACAGTAAGGGGTTAGCCTTGCATTTTTACCAAATAGAGGCAAAAACACATTTTTATCCAAAATTTAAAACGGTAAAGGGTTACCCTTGCATTTTTATGAAAAAGGGGCAAAAACACGTTATTATCCAAAATTTAAAACGGTAAGGGGTTAGCCTGGCATTTTTATCAAAAAGGGGCAAAAACACATTTTTATCCAAATTTTAAAACAGTAAGGGGTTAGCCTTGCATTTTTATCTAAAAGGGGCAAAAACACGTTATTATCCAAAATTTAAAACGGTAAGGGGTTAGCCTTGCATTTTTATCCAAAGGGGCAAACACACATTTTTATCCAAAATTTTAAACGGTAAGGGGTTAATTAGCCTTGTATTTTTATCAAAAAGAGGCAAAAACACATTTTTATCTAAAAATTTAAAACGGTAAGGGGTAAGCCTTGTATTTTTATCAGAAAGAGGCAAAAACACATTTTTATCCATAATTTACAACAGTAAGGGGTTAGCCTTGCATTTTTACCAAATAGAGGCAAAAACACATTTTTATCCAAAATTTAAAACGGTAAGGGGTTAACCTTGCATTTTTATTAAAAAGGGGCAAAAACACGTTATTATCCAAAATTTAAAACGGTAAGGGGTAAGCCTTGCATTGTTATCAAAATGGGGCAAAAACACATTTTTATCCAAAATTTACAACGGTAAGCATGGTAAGGGGTTAGCCTTGCATTTTTATCAAAAAGGGGCAAAAAAACATTGTTATCCAAATTTTAAAACGGTAAGGGGTTAGCCTTGCATTTTTATCAAAAAGGGGCAAAACACATTTTTATCCAAAATTTAAGGGGTAAGGGGTTAGCCTTGCATTTTTATCCAAAAGAGGCAAAAACACATTTTTATCCAAAATTTACAACAGTAAGGGGTTAGCCTTGAATTTTTATCAAAAAGGGGCAAAAACACGTTTTTATCCAAAATTTAAAACGATAAGGGGTTAACCTTGCATTTTTATTAAAAAGGGGCAAAAACACATTTTTATCCATAATTTACAACGGTAAGGGGTTAGCCTTGCATTTTTATCAAAAAAGGGCAAAAACACATTTTTATCCAAATTTTAAAACAGTAAGGGGTTAGCCTTGCATTTTTATCTAAAAGGGGCAAAAACACCTTTATTTATCCAAAATTTACAACAGTAAGGGGTTAGCCTTGTATATTTATCAAAAAGAAGCAAAAACACATTTTTATCCAAAATTTACAACGGTAAGGGGTAAGCTTTGCATTTTTATCAAAAAGGGGCAAAAACACATTTTTATCCAAAATTTTAAACGGTAAGGGGTTAGTTAGCCTTGTATTTTTATCAGAAAGAGGCAAAAACACATTTTTATCCAAAAATTTAAAACGGTAAGGGGTAAGCCTTGTATTTTATCAGAAAGAGGCAAAAACACATTTTTATCCATAATTTCCAACAGTAAGGGGTTAGCCTTGCATTTTTACCAAATAGAGGCAAAAACACATTTTTATCCAAAATTTAAAACGGTAAGGGGTTAACCTTGCATTTTTATTAAAAAGGGGCAAAAACACGTTATTATCCAAAATTTAAAACGGTAAGGGGTTAGCCTTGCATTGTTATCAAAATGGGGCAAAAACACATTTTTATCCAAAATTTACAACGGTAAGCATGGTAAGGGGGGTTAGCCTTGCATTTTTATCAAAAAGGGGCAAAAAAACATTGTTATCCAAATTTTAAAACGGTAAGGGGTTAGCCTTGCATTTTTATCAAAAAGGGGCAAAACACATTTTTATCCAAAATTTAAAACGGTAAGGGGTTAGCCTTGCATTTTTATCCAAAAGAGGCAAAAACACATTTTTATCCAAAATTTACAACAGTAAGGGGTTAGCCTTGAATTTTTATCAAAAAGGGGCAAAAACACGTTTTTATCCAAAATTTAAAACGATAAGGGGTTAACCTTGCATTTTTATTAAAAAGGGGCAAAAACACGTTATTATCCAGAATTTAAAACAGTAAGGGATTAGCCTTTCATTTTTATCAAAAAGGGGCAAAAACACGTTTTTATCCAAAAATTTAAAACGGTAAGGGGTAAGCCTTGCATTTTTATCAAAAAGGGGCAAAAACACATTTTGATCCAAAATTTTAAACGGTAAGGTGTTAGTTAGCCTTGTATTTTTATCAAAAAGAGGCAAAAACACATTTTTATCCAAAAATTTAAAACAGTAAGGGGTTAGCCTTGCATTTTTACCAAATAGAGGCAAAAACACATTTTTATCCAAAATTTAAAACGGTAAGGGGTTACCCTTGCATTTTTATGAAAAAGGGGCAAAAACATGTTATTATCCAAAATTTAAAATGGTAAGGGGTTAGCCTTGCATTTTTATCCAAAAGAGGCAAAAACACATTTTTATCCAAAATTTACAACAGTAAGGGTTTAGCCTTGAATTTTTATCAAAAAGGGGCAAAAACACGTTTTTATCCAAAATTTTAAACGATAAGGGGTTAACCTTGCATTTTTATTAAAAAGGGGCAAAAACACGTTATTATCCAGAATTTAAAACGGTAAGGGATTAGCCTTGTATTTTAATCAAAAAGAGGCAAAAACACATTTTTATCCAAAATTTTAAACGATAAGGGGTTAACCTTGCATTTTTATTAAAAAGGGGCAAAAACACGTTATTATCCAAAATTTAAAACGGTAAGGGGTTAGCCTTGCATTTTGATCAAAAAGGGGCAAAAACACATTTTTATCCAAAATTTTAAAACAGTAAGGGGTTAGCCTTGCATTTTTATCTAAAAGGGGCAAAAACACCTTTATTTATCCAAAATTTACAACAGTAAGGGGTTAGCCTTGTATATTTATCAAAAAGAAGCAAAAACACATTTTTATCCAAAATTTACAACGGTAAGGGGTAAGCTTTGCATTTTTATCAAAAAGGGGCAAAAACACATTTTTATCCAAAATTTTAAACGGTAAGGGGTTAGTTAGCCTTGTATTTTTATCAGAAAGAGGCAAAAACACATTTTTATCCAAAAATTTAAAACGGTAAGGGGTAAGCCTTGTATTTTTATCAGAAAGAGGCAAAAACACATTTTTATCCATAATTTCCAACAGTAAGCGGTTAGCCTTGCATTTTTACCAAATAGAGGCAAAAACACATTTTTATCCAAAATTTAAAACGGTAAGGGGTTAACCTTGCATTTTTATTAAAAAGGGGCAAAAACACGTTATTATCCAAAATTTAAAACGGTAAGGGGTTAGCCTTGCATTGTTATCAAAATGGGGCAAAAACACATTTTTATCCAAAATTTACAACGGTAAGCATGGTAAGGGGGGTTAGCCTTGCATTTTTATCAAAAAGGGGCAAAAAAACATTGTTATCCAAATTTTAAAACGGTAAGGGGTTAGCCTTGCATTTTTATCAAAAAGGGGCAAAACACATTTTTATCCAAAATTTAAAACGGTAAGGGGTTAGCCTTGCATTTTTATCCAAAAGAGGCAAAAACACATTTTTATCCAAAATTTACAACAGTAAGGGGTTAGCCTTGAATTTTTATCAAAAAGGGGCAAAAACACGTTTTTATCCAAAATTTAAAACGATAAGGGGTTAACCTTGCATTTTTATTAAAAAGGGGCAAAAACACGTTATTATCCAGAATTTAAAACGGTAAGGGATTAGCCTTTCATTTTTATCAAAAAGGGGCAAAAACACGTTTTTATCCAAAAATTTAAAACGGTAAGGGGTAAGCCTTGCATTTTTATCAAAAAGGGGCAAAAACACATTTTGATCCAAAATTTTAAACGGTAAGGTGTTAGTTAGCCTTGTATTTTTATCAAAAAGAGGCAAAAACACATTTTTATCCAAAAATTTAAAACAGTAAGGGGTTAGCCTTGCATTTTTACCAAATAGAGGCAAAAACACATTTTTATCCAAAATTTAAAACGGTAAGGGGTTACCCTTGCATTTTTATGAAAAAGGGGCAAAAACATGTTATTATCCAAAATTTAAAATGGTAAGGGGTTAGCCTTGCATTTTTATCCAAAAGAGGCAAAAACACATTTTTATCCAAAATTTACAACAGTAAGGGTTTAGCCTTGAATTTTTATCAAAAAGGGGCAAAAACACGTTTTTATCCAAAATTTTAAACAATAAGGGGTTAACCTTGCATTTTTATTAAAAAGGGGCAAAAACACGTTATTATCCAGAATTTAAAACGGTAAGGGATTAGCCTTGTATTTTAATCAAAAAGAGGCAAAAACACATTTTTATCCAAAATTTTAAACGATAAGGGGTTAACCTTGCATTTTTATTAAAAAGGGGCAAAAACACGTTATTATCCAAAATTTAAAACGGTAAGGGGTTAGCCTTGCATTTTGATCAAAAAGGGGCAAAAACACATTTTTATCCAAAATTTTAAACGATAAGGGGTTAACCTTGCATTTTTATTAAAAAGGGGCAAAAACACGTTATTATCCAAAATTTAAAACGGTAAGGGGTTAGCCTTGCATTTTTATCAAAAAGGGGCAAAAACACATTTTTATCCAAAATTTACAACGGTGAGCATGGTAAGGGGTTAGCCTTGCATTTTAATCAAAAAGGGGCAAAAACACATTTTTATCCAAAATTTAAAACGGTGAGGGGTTAGCCTTGCATTTTTATCCAAAAGAGGCAAAAACACATTTTTATCCAAAATTTACAACAGTAAGGGGTTAGCCTTGCATTTTTATCAAAAAGGGACAAAAACACATTTTTATCCATAATTTACAACAGTAAGGGGTTAGCCTTGAATTTTTATCAAAAAGGGGCAAAAACACATTTTTATCCATAATTTACAACGGTAAGGGGTTAGCCTTGCATTTTTATCAAAAAAGAGCAAAAACACATTTTTATCCAAATTTTAAAACAGTAAGGGGTTAGCCTGGCATTTTTATCTAAAAGGGGCAAAAACACCTTTATTTATCCAAAATTTACAACAGTAAGGGGTTAGCCTTGTATATTTATCAAAAAGAAGCAAAAACACATTTTTATCCAAAATTTACAACAGTAAGGGTTTAGCCTTGAATTTTTATCAAAAAGGGGCAAAAACACGTTTTTATCCAAAATTTTAAACGATAAGGGGTTAACCTTGCATTTTTATTAAAAAGGGGCAAAAACACGTTATTATCCAGAATTTAAAACGGTAAGGGATTAGCCTTGTATTTTAATCAAAAAGAGGCAAAAACACATTTTTATCCAAAATTTTAAACGATAAGGGGTTAACCTTGCATTTTTATTAAAAAGGGGCAAAAACACGTTATTATCCAAAATTTAAAACGGTAAGGGGTTAGCCTTGCATTTTGATCAAAAAGGGGCAAAAACACATTTTTATCCAAAATTTTAAACGATAAGGGGTTAACCTTGCATTTTTATTAAAAAGGGGCAAAAACACGTTATTATCCAAAATTTAAAACGGTAAGGGGTTAGCCTTGCATTTTTATCAAAAAGGGGCAAAAACACATTTTTATCCAAAATTTACAACGGTGAGCATGGTAAGGGGTTAGCCTTGCATTTTAATCAAAAAGGGGCAAAAACACATTGTTATCCAAATTTTAAAACGGTAAGGGGTTAGCCTTGCATTTTTATCAAAAAGGGGCAAAACACATTTTTATCCAAAATTTAAAACGGTGAGGGGTTAGCCTTGCATTTTTATCCAAAAGAGGCAAAAACACATTTTTATCCAAAATTTACAACAGTAAGGGGTTAGCCTTGCATTTTTATCAAAAAGGGACAAAAACACATTTTTATCCATAATTTACAACAGTAAGGGGTTAGCCTTGAATTTTTATCAAAAAGGGGCAAAAACACATTTTTATCCATAATTTACAACGGTAAGGGGTTAGCCTTGCATTTTTATCAAAAAAGAGCAAAAACACATTTTTATCCAAATTTTAAAACAGTAAGGGGTTAGCCTGGCATTTTTATCTAAAAGGGGCAAAAACACCTTTATTTATCCAAAATTTACAACAGTAAGGGGTTAGCCTTGTATATTTATCAAAAAGAAGCAAAAACACATTTTTATCCAAAATTTACAACGGTAAGGGGTAAGCTTTGCATTTTTATCAAAAAGGGGCAAAAACACATTTTTATCCAAAATTTTAAACGGTAAGGGGTTAGTTAGCCTTGTATTTTATCAGAAAGAGGCAAAAACACATTTTTATCCAAAAATTTAAAACGGTAAGGGGCAAGCCTTGTATTTTTATCAGAAAGAGGCAAAAACACATTTTTATCCATAATTTACAACAGTAAGGGGTTAGCCTTGCATTTTTACCAAATAGAGGCAAAAACACATTTTTATCCAAAATTTAAAACGGTAAGGGGTTAACCTTGCATTTTTATTAAAAAGGGGCAAAAACACGTTATTATCCAAAATTTAAAACGGTAAGGGGTTAGCCTTGCATTGTTATCAAAATGGGGCAAAAACACATTTTTATCCAAAATTTACAACGGTAAGCATGGTAAGGGGTTAGCCTTGCATTTTTATCAAAAAGGGGCAAAAAAACATTGTTATCCAAATTTTAAAACGGTAAGGGGTTAGCCTTGCATTTTATCAAAAAGGGGCAAAACACATTTTTATCCAAAATTTAAAACGGTAAGGGGTTAGCCTTGCATTTTCATCCAAAAGAGGCAAAAACACATTTTTATCCAAAATTTACAACAGTAAGGGGTTAGCCTTGAATTTTTATCAAAAAGGGGCAAAAACACGTTTTTATCCAAAATTTAAAACGATAAGGGGTTAACCTTGCATTTTTATTAAAAAGGGGCAAAAACACGTTATTATCCAGAATTTAAAACGGTAAGGGATTAGCCTTTCATTTTTATCAAAAAGGGGCAAAAACACGTTTTTATCCAAAAATTTAAAACGGTAAGGGGTAAGCCTTGCATTTTTATCAAAAAGGGGCAAAAACACATTTTGATCCAAAATTTTAAACGGTAAGGGGTTAGTTAGCCTTGTATTTTTATCAAAAAGAGGCAAAAACACATTTTTATCCAAAAATTTAAAACAGTAAGGGGATAGCCTTGCATTTTTACCAAATAGAGGCAAAAACACATTTTTATCCAAAATTTAAAACGGTAAGGGGTTACCCTTGCATTTTTATGAAAAAGGGGCAAAAACATGTTATTATCCAAAATTTAAAACGGTAAGGGCTTAGCCTTGTATTTTAATCAAAAAGAGGCAAAAACACATTTTTATCCAAAATTTAAAACGATAAGGGGTTAACCTTGCATTTTAATTAAAAAGGGGCAAAAACACGTTATTATCCAAAATTTAAAACGGTAAGGGGTTAGCCTTGCATTTTTATAAAAAAGGGGCAAAAACACATTTTCATCCAAAATTTACAACGGTGAGCATGGTAAGGGGTTAGCCTTGCATTTTTATCAAAAAGGGGCAAAAACACATTGTTATCCAAATTTTATAACGGTAAGGGGTTAGCCTTGCATTTTTATCAAAAAGGGGCAAAACACATTTTTATCCAAAATTTAAAACGGTGAGGGGTTAGCCTTGCATTTTTATCCAAAAGAGGCAAAAACACATTTTTATCCAAAATTTACAACAGTAAGGGGTTAGCCTTGCATTTTTATCAAAAAGGGACAAAAACACATTTTTATCCATAATTTACAACAGTAAGGGGTTAGCCTTGAATTTTTATCAAAAAGGGGCAAAAACACATTTTTATCCATAATTTACAACGGTAAGGGGTTAGCCTTGCATTTTTATCAAAAAAGGGCAAAAACACATTTTTATCCAAATTTTAAAACAGTAAGGGGTTAGCCTTGCATTTTTATCTAAAAGGGGCAAAAACACCTTTATTTATCCAAAATTTACAACAGTAAGGGGTTAACCTTGTATATTTATCAAAAAGAAGCAAAAACACATTTTTATCCAAAATTTGCAACGGTAAGGGGTAAGCTTTGCATTTTATCAAAAAGGGGCAAAAACACATTTTTATCCAAAATTTTAAACGGTAAGGGTTAGTTAGCCTTGTATTTTTATCAGAAAGAGGCAAAAACACATTTTTATCCAAAATTTAAAACGGTAAGGGGTAAGCCTTGTATTTTTATCAGAAAGAGGCAAAAACACATTTTTATCCATAATTTACAACAGTAAGGGGTTAGCCTTGCATTTTTACCAAATAGAGGCAAAAACACATTTTTATCCAAAATTTAAAACGGTAAGGGGTTAACCTTGCATTTTTATTAAAAAGGGGCAAAAACACGGTAAGGGGTAAGCTTTGCATTTTTATCAAAAAGGGGCAAAAACACATTTTTATCCAAAATTTTAAACGGTAAGGGGTTAGTTAGCCTTGTATTTTTATCAGAAAGAGGCAAAAACACATTTTTATCCAAAAATTTAAAATGGTAAGGGGTAAGCCTTGTATTTTTATCAGAAAGAGGCAAAACACATTTTTATCCATAATTTACAACAGTAAGGGGTTAGCCTTGCATTTTTACCAAATAGAGGCAAAAACACATTTTTATCCAAAATTTAAAACGGTAAGGGGTTAACTTTGCATTTTTATTAAAAAGGGGCAAAAACACGTTATTATCCAAAATTTAAAACGGTAAGGGGTTAGCCTTGCATTGTTATCAAAAAGGGCCAAAAACACATTTTTATCCAAAATTTGTATTTTTATCAAAAAGGGGCAAAAACACATTTTTATCCAAAATTTAGAAAGATAAGGGGTTTACCTTGCATTTTTATTAAAAAGGGGCAAAAAACACGTTATTATCCAAAATTTAAAACGGTAAGGGGTTAGCCTTGCATTTTTATCAAAAAGGGGCAAAAACACATTTTTATCCAAAATTTACAACGGTAAGGGGTTAGCCTTGCATTTTTATCCAAAAGGGGCAAAAACACATTTTTATCCAAAATTTAAAACGGTCAGGGGTAGCCTTGTATTTTAATCAAAAAGAGGCAAAAACACATTTTTATCCAAAATTTAAAACGGTATGGGGTTAACCTGGCATTTTTATGAAAAAGGGGCAAAAACACATTTTATCCAAAATTTAAAAGGGTAAGGGGTTAGCCTTGCATTTTTATCAAAAAGGGGCAAAAACACATTTTTATCGAAAATTTAAAACGGTAAGGGGTTAGCCTTGCATTTTTATCAAAAAGAGGCAAAAACACATTTTTATCCAAAATTTAAAACGGTCAGGGGTTAACTGCATTTTTATGAAAAAAGAGGCAAAAACACATTTTTATCCAAAATTTACAACGGTAAGGGGTTAGCCTTGCATTTTTATCAAAAAGGGACAAAAACACATTTTTTATCCAAAATTTAAAACGGTAAGGGGTTAGCCTTGTATTTTTATCAAAAAGGGGCACAAACACATTTTTTATCCAAAATTTAAAACGGTAAGGGGTTAGCCTGGCATTTTTATCAAAAAGGGGCAAAAACACATTTTTATCCAAAATTTGTATTTTTATCAAAAAGGGGCAAAAACACATTATCAAAAATTTAAAACGGTAAGGGGTTAGCCTTGTATTTTTATCAGAAAGAGGCAAAAACACATTCGTATCCATAATTTACAACGGTAAGGGGATAGCCTTACATTTCTATCAAAAACATGAATAAGGGTAAAGCTTTGCATTTTGATCAAATGGGGGGAAGTTAAGATTTTATCACAAAGTTGTAATGGTAAGGGGTTAGCCTTGCATTTGTATCAAGAAAAGGATGAAAACCAACTTTTTTATCCAAATTCAAAACGGGCAAGAGTAAACTTTTATCACAAATTCAAAACAGTAAGGTGCCTTGCATTTTTATCGAAATGGGGGAAGTTACATTTTTATCACAAATTCAAATCGGTAAGGGGTTAGCCTTGCATTTTATCAAAATGGGAGAAAAGTTAATTTTTATCACAAATTCAAAATGGTAATGCGTTAATAGTCTTGCATTCTGATTAAAATTGGACAAAAATTTAGTTCATTATAAAAAAATTGAAATGGTAAGACCTTGTTTTTTCTTTGTTAAACCGAACTCCATCAACAGAACATCAAAGAAAGAGAAATACATTGTAAAGTAGTGGCTCAAAACACTATGCCAAAAGCCAAATCATCGCTTCAATGTGTGCTTTTGTGTGTGGGCTAAGAATGTTTTATCAAAACGTGACACAAGATAACTTTTATTAGAAAATCAAAGCGTTAACAGATTAGCCTTTCATTTCTATCAATAAGGGATGGAAAAAAAACCCTAATTTTGATCCAAAATTTAAACAAAAGGTTACATATAGAAATGAAGAAGTGGCTCAAAACACTATGCCAAAAGTCAAATCATCGCTTCAATGTGTGCTTTTGTGTGTGGTCTAAATTTTTTTATCAAAACGGGTCAAAAGTTAACTTTTTATCACAAATTCAAAACAGTAAGGGGTTAGCCATGCATTTTTATAAAAACTGGTCAAAAGCAAATTTTTATCACAAAATCAAAAAGGCTAGGTGTTAGCTTTGCATTTTTATAAAAATGGAGGGAAATGTACTTTTTAACACAAATTATAACGGTAAGGGGTTAGCATTGCATTTTTTTTCAAAACGGGGTAAGCGTTAACTTTTGATCACAAAATCAAAACGGAAATGGGTTAGTTAGTGCAAGTTAGCCTTGCATTTTTATCAAAAACGGGGCAAAAAAACCTTTTTATCCTTGCATTTTTATCAAAATGGGGGAAAGCTAAGTTTTTATCACATATTCAAAACGGTAAGGGCTAATGAAGGGGTTAGCCTTGCATTTTATCAAACTGGGGGAAAGTTAACTTTTTATCACAAATTCAAAACGGTAAGGGCTAATGAAGGGGTTAGCCTTGCATTTTTATCAAAATGGGGGAAAATTAAGTTTTATCACAAATTCAAAACGGTAAGGGGTTAGCCTTGCATTTTATCAAACTGGGGGAAAGTTAACTTTTTATCACAAATTCAAAACGGTAAGGGCTTATGAAGGGGTTAGCCTTGCATTTTTATCAAAATGGGGGAAAATTAAGTTTTATCACAAATTCAAAACGGTAAGGGGTTAGCCTTGCATTTTTATCAAAATGGGGGAAAGTTAACTTTTTATCACAAATTCATAACGGTAAGGGCTAATGAAGGGGTTAGCCTTGCATTTTTATCAAAATGGGGGAAAATTAAGTTTTTATCACAAATTCAAAACGGTAAGGGGTTAGCCTTGCATTTTTATCAAAATGGGAGAAAGTTAAGTTTTTATCACAAATTCAAAACGGCAAGGGGTTAGCCTTGCATTTTTATCAAAATGGGGGAAAGTTACGTTTTTATCACAAAATCAAAACGGTAAGGGGTTAGCCTTGCATTTTTTTTCAAAACAGGGCAAAAATTTTTTTATCACAAATTCAAAGCGGTAGTGGATTAGCCTTTCATTTTTATCAAAAAGGGACAAAAAGAATTATTTATCACATATTCGAACCGGTTCGTGGTTAGCCTTGAATTTTTATCATAAACTGGTCAAAAGTTAACTTTTCATCAGATATTCAAAACTGTAAAGGATTAGCCTCGCATTTTTATCAAAAAGGGGCAAAAACAAACTTAGTTTTTATGGTAGTTTTTATCAAAAAATAGCACGAACGTAAATTTTCATCAAAATTTCAATACGGTAAGGGTTAGCCTTGCATTTTTATAAAAATGGGGAAAGTTAAGTTTTTATCACAAATTCAATACGATAAGGGCTTACCATTTACTTTTTATCAAAACATGTTCAACTTATGCCTGTGCAAATCCGAAGGTAAAAGTGGCGAACAAGACATTGTTTAGACTTACCACTTAGACGACTTGCATGATGTCAGACTTCTTGGGTGTATTGTTTCAAAATGAATGTGTAAATTGCAAGTTTGCATCGACAGGTCTCGCATATTACCAAGAAAAATTACCGCAAATAAATGTTTAACTGGAAAATACAAGACTACCTAGTCGAGCCTTAAGCCGAACTGTTTACAAAATCAGTCACAAGTCATCACAAGTTAACTAAGAGTCATTCAGTCTCAAATCTATTCAACGTGACTGATCTGGTTACATCTCTGCCCAAAACAGCCAAGTCCAGTTCTGCCCTCTGCAAATCTTGGGTGTCGGCAAGCTCACCTTGGCCCCCTCTCCAAGTCTCTTGTCCAGTTTTTCACACTCCTTGTTGACAATGTGATCAACCTCATTCTCATCAATCTGAATGGAAAAAAAGTAACAAAAGTTTCATTTAAAACAACATTTTCTCTGTATCTCTGGTAACTGTGATTTTACAAAACTTGCCACAAATTTGTTTCCATGTGATACTTCAAATGCTTGGCACTGAAAGCTTAGTTCTTTATTTTTCTGCTCCTGTAGTATTGAATAGTTATCTTTGGTTCAAGTTAGGGCACATCTTAAAAGTTGAAATGTTCCAATTCCATAAGCTTCTTTTTGGAGCACTGTGTGTTCCCAATGTGTTCCCAACTGTGGCCTAATTACAGAAGTTATTTCTGCACCAGGCGATTTTGACTTTGACTCAACCATGTGTCCCGTCCGAAATTTCAAGTTAGAATGATTTGCTCTTCTTTTGACATTGACCTTCAATACTTTAAAACATAAATCAAATGGCCATTTGTGCTCGTTTTGTTTTGGCATGGTACAAAAACCTGGCTACACTTTTAAAACAATTTGGAACAGCGACTCAACTTCAAAGTGGCATTTGAAAGGACCATGGCACATCTTGATTTTAGACGTAAATCCACTCATGAGCTAG
The DNA here is from genome assembly GCF_015706575.1 of Patiria miniata. Lineage (NCBI taxonomy): Eukaryota > Metazoa > Echinodermata > Asteroidea > Valvatida > Asterinidae > Patiria > Patiria miniata. The sequence continues at coordinate 734,542 of NW_024037056.1, forward strand.
TATATAATATTTGAGCAGATTCGCTGATTAATTATGCAACACCTCTAGATTTTGACCAATCAGAGGGCACTTTCTATATCAGGCCTTCGGTCATTCACCATTGTCGCATCATATACATGATTAAAAAAAAACCTCCAGACACAACATGGGATACGCTGTGAATTGAGCACACAAAGGCTGTGGTCAGGCACTCTGTGTTATGTTACGCGATACACCCCAAGCTTGTCTAGATTCTATAGATCTAGGCCCGGCCGTTGTTTTAGTATAAAACACTGCATCGGAATCAACCAATCACACTTGTACATGTTGTCAAGATTTCTGAATGAAATTACGTCCTGATTTAACGTTGACTCTGATTGGCTACCGTAGCTCATGGCACAGCACACATTTGCATTCCTAGACGTTTGAATGGAGTTAGGGCTAGAACGGGTGATACTCAGACTACTCATGAGCTGAACCTAATGCAAACTGCTGCAAATCTACAGCAGGTTTGCCTGTCTGAGACATGAGGATAAAATCACGACTGTTGGACAAAAACTCAGTTTTGAGCCGCCATCTACACTTTTAGTGTAAAATTTGTTTGGACAAACATGGTCAGTGATTGGTAATTATCTGTTCAATGGTAATTTCACCTTTGTGAAATGAAAATCTAGTTGGGCTTACTGATTTTTGGGATGGCTTGACTCTTGATCGCCAGTCGGAACCATGTGGATATGAATTGCCAAATAAACACAAGATGTGAGTAAACTTACTTGTTGAGTTCTCTGGGCATGTTTGCCCTTTCCAGCAACTGGCACAGCAATGGTTCCATGTTGCTAGACTCCAGCCCATCAAGCTGGACGTCGATACACAGCAGACTGTTCAAGATCTCCCTCCCTTCCAGAGCCTCAAACTCCGCCCCCTTCCCGAGCCCTCCCATGCCTACAACAAAGAGTAGCCGCCGAAGAAGCGTAAGTAAGCCCAGGAGTCATCATTGATGCATTGGACATCATGGATCGCTATCAGCGGGGCCGTTTTGGTGTCTAGTTGGGTGTCTTGGACGAAACGACTCAGGAGACGTTGGAGGATTTAGTGCGCCCTGCTGGGGAGAGGCTTGCGACGGACTCATGAGAGAAAAGCTGGGGAGAACCAAGAAGGAACACTCGGTGTCAGGTGGCTTGGAATTTATGCTAGCAGTAACTCTGCATTTGGGTTTCTAATAAAGCAGTTTAACCCATTCATAAAGACATGAATGATTTCAAGTGAATCGATCTGGAGCAAAACATTACCTAAACATGGGCACAACAAGCCAATAACCTATAATGAAATTGAGTACAATCAAATCGTCTTTTACTGAATCAAATACGACTCTTCTGAAAAGCTATTTTAACAGGTTTTTAAAAATAATATTAAAGGCGTATAGGATCATTTGCATTTAATCAGATCAGACTGGTTTTTAAACGTGTACATACCGGTACAAACATGTACATGTATACCGTACAAAATTTTCTTTTGCTGTAATTTTCAGATATAGAAGGATTTGGGGGGTAAGTATTTAATAGCAAGTATTTTAACACTGACCTATTTAAAGTTTTGTGTTCATAGATGCTGGGAAAACCAAGAAAAAAATGCTGTTCTTGTCTTGTAGTATGGTTCCTCACCCTACTTCAGACAAAACAGCGTCAGGGAATTGTACCGATAGGGTCAAGGAACCAGACTAGCTGGCTTGCTCGCACTCACGGATGTGTAACCGATTGCAAACAAAATGTGTACTTACTATAATTGGCAAATTGGGGGAGTATTGAAAACAGTCAGGTTTTTCCAACGATGGTCGGCCGACAATCATTGGAAATTGATACAAAAATTCCACTTTTCTGGAAAATGACAGCACACCAGGTGCCATGATTTCATAGGACACTTGAGACTATTATTCACTGAAATTTCATAATTATTTAGTAATTTTGTTTTTTGATGTTTGCAAATGTTGCATACCGCGGTATTAACTTTTACACCCCACAAAATAATTCCGTCTGTCTTGCTGTCATTTAGAAAACCCAGTAATGTAGGGGATTTCAAACGATCAGTCAATCGACTCATTTTTGAAGAAAGAGTTACAAACACACAAATTATGTTTCATGATCAAAAGGTTGAGCACTTTTTTTCTTTTTTTTGGTACTGTTTCCTAGGGGGGAAATGGTATCACTGAGCTGAAACTTCAATAGGTTAGGCATTCAACATTCTTCTTTTGATTTTGAATGGTCTTATTATTTGAAAACGAACAAAAGTCATGAATATCAAATGATCCTATATGCCTTTTAAAATAAAGATCTTCCCTTTTTTTACAATGACCTTTTTATTTTCTAAACGGACTTTCCTACAATGCAGGTGATATTATGCCCATTTGAAGTTTGTAAATTTAACAGAGATACAGCTTGTTAAATTTGTTGGTTATGCGTTCTTGAACGGCTACACAAATGGAATCACTTACTGTCTCGCATTCCCTTGATGATCAACAGGTCATCAGCTTGCCGTAAGGGACGTCAATGACTTCATCAACCCTCAGTCGCTGGACGATGACATGGTCCACCTCGGGGCTGGTCAGATCCTCACAATTCCAGTGAACATTGGCAGAAAAATCATCATCTATGGGAAAAATTACCAAGACAACAATTGTGCAAGAGAACTAGTTCCAAGCAAGATAAATCACATGGGAATGAAGCTGGTAACCGGCATCTGCTAAACAATGAACAAATTCTATTCTTTGCAGCGTTGTAACGAGACACTGAATTTTGTGACTTGAGTCGAGTCGAGTCATTTTAAGGAAGTGACTTGAGTCAAATCCAGTCGAGTGGAGTAACAGTGTGTGGTCGAATCGAGTCAAGTAGAATCTGTGCTCTAGTCAATTTAAAGCCGGCCTCAGGTCGACCTTGCGACTGACAAAGATCAGTCGACGACCGACTTTTCAGGATCAAGCTGTGCCTGAGCAATCACCGGCGGGAAGATTTCAGTCACCAATTTTTTGCGACCTGAGTGTAACTGCGACGATATTAAGACGATCGGAATTAGTCGGGTCTAAAAAAAAATCAACAGTAGCAAGAGAAGAAAAATTTCAACTTCTATGACGACGTTGCGATCGTGTGCGCATCAAGATCATCCTTTCCAATTGTTTAGCCAATTAGCACACTACTCTGGCACTCCGCATGTTCTGCGCAACATCACGTAGTACGCAGCACGCGTGCGTCAATCACCATATAAGGCGATTGTTTACCTACTCACGAGAGGATATTCCATACCATAGCTAGAGGGGTGTTTAGAAAAAAATTAAATAAAACTGTTCAACAAAATCATCGGAAATGTATAATTGTTTGACTTGTGCCGATTTTTTGACTCAAAGCTATTTGTGAATGGGAATACCACAAGTACATTTAAGACCGTATCAGGGGAATGTGCGCTGGTAATGGCTCGAGCCGAGCCAGCCAAACACATATTTACTCCCTTATTGGTAAAGTCTGTCTATGACTGTCTATGCTGTGGAATCGTGGTGGATCGTCGCGTCAAGGTGACATGAGCAATTTTGAGCATGGTATACAAATATTGAGTGGCTCAGCGTGGAATGGGAGGAATATTATCGCAAGGTAAAATCTGGACTTTTCCATTTCACGAGGCGAAGCCGAGTGAACTGGAAAAGTCCAGATTTTACCGAGCGATAATATTCCTCCCATTTCACAATTTAAAGCCACTCAATATTTGTTTTATATAACTGACATATAGATCCTTGTCATTTGATATATTTGAACTTTTTTTGCAATAGAAAACTGAGGGAAAATGTATTTCTCTCTTCCAAATACCCCTTCACGAAAATGATTGAACCCAACGCTGTAGCGCTGGCTCTTCGGAACAATACGCACTACGCGCAACGCTGAACGCGCACACCAGCATGCATTTGCACACAAATACCGCCTCATGATCCTAACTGTTGAATAGTATTTCCCATTCCCCATGGGCGGATAGTACTTTTTGAGCCGCGGCGTGAATGGGAGCAATAACGAATGTCACGTGATGTGAGTTCCACCAATCAAATGACTAGGATATATGTCAGTTATATAATTGCGATTATTTAATCGGGATGCCGCTTGTTCAAGAGAATCACACGATTTCTCAGTTTTGTGATCTGAGTATTATTTTTCTGCTTGATGCTGACGGTTCCGTCATGGCGCAAGCAAATCGCAGGTCGAACCTGAGGCCGGCTTAAGTCAGTGATATTTGAACAACATCTAATAAATTACAGAATGGAAGAAAGAACACAAGGCACCAGTTTGTAATGAAAATCCAAAGACTTAAAAAACGCTGCATGGTACCCAATAGACAGTTTCTGCTGGACGTTTCTACCAAAGATCTGCGTACCAATTAACATGAAGTGAACTACGGTTTCATCTCTGGTTTGGATTCAGGTCTGAAATATTTTTTACGCTTACAAATTGCAACATTTGAAACTGTTTCTGATTATATAGAAAATATAAAACAAAATTTGAAAACATAAATTTAGTTGGAGTTTCATCAAGGGCTTAGGAAATCGCCCGAAGCCGAAGATGAAACCAAGAATTGGGAAAACTCTGGTTCCGGGATAGTAATTTGTGCGCTACATTATAGTACACGAGTTGGGAGTCCATGATAAGGCCAAAAGAAAAAAAATATTCTGCTTCCAATTACATGTCATTCGAAAATAGGGTAGGTACATGTAGGTAGGGATTTTTTTTTGCCAATATTTTTTGGTACGATCATATGGAGGAGTCTGCGTGTAGTCATGGGTTAAAGGCAGAAATTGATAGTTTTTGGTGTTTTTTTGTCATTTTTCCCATAACAAGATTAGGGTAGGGGCTGTCAGAATAGGGTAGATAGGGGGTTTCCCTACAAAAAAAAATTCTGCTTCCGGTTGAAAGCAGAACTTTTTTTTTTGGCCTAAGGCGTATACATGTATTTGTACATGATAAACGGCAACAACTCGACGGTAATGTGAATATAAAACTTTGTAATGTTCGCACAGTGTTAGGACTCAAGTTTTATTAACCTTCGACTCAAGTAAAGTCGAGTCTACTGATGAGAGACTCGAGTCCAGTCGAGTCAATTACCCATTGGGACCTGAGTCGAGTCAATTACATTGTAAATCATTGACTTGAGTCATTACAACTCTGATTCATTGTTCAGCAAAGTTGTGTGCTTCACAGCAACATGAAATATGCTCTTATTGAAGGATTTAGAGGTGAAATGCCCCAAGTACATGTATGACATCACCCCAACTACATTGTATTGTTGGGACCACTGCCATATTTTGGGCTATAGTTGGGACGACTGCCATATTTTGGGCTATACTTTGGACCACTGCCATATTTTGGGCTATAGTTGGGACCACTGCCATAATTTGTAGTTGGGACCACTGCCATAATTTGGGCTACAGTTGGGACCACTGCTATAATCTGGGCTACAGTTGGGACCACTGCCATATTTTGGGCTATAGTTGGGACCACTGCCATATTTTGGGCTATAGTTGGGACCACTGCCATAATTTGGGCTATAGTTGGGACCACTGCCATATTTTGGGCTATAGTTGGGACCACTGCCATATTTTGGGCTATAGTTGGGACCACTACCATAATCTGGGCTACAGTTGGGACCACTGCCATATTTTGGGCTATAGTTGGGACCACTGCCATATTTTGGGCTACAGTTGGGACCACTGCCATATTTTGGGCTATAGTTGGAACCTCTGCCATATTTTGGACTACAGTTGGGACCACTGCCATATTTTGGGCTATAGCTGGAACCTCTGCCATATTTTGGACTACAGTTGGGACCACTGCCATATTTTGGGTATAACAGGCTTACCGATGGTTTGATGGTGCTCAGTTTGTGGATTTTCGTCTTCGTTTTTGCCACCTTGCTCTACTTGTACAAGTTTGCGCTGCATCTGCAGGCACTTCAGCTTTTTCTCCAACTCGCTCATCTTACGGCCCAAGTCCATGCTGCATCGTGACGGCCTTCAGCACCTCTACCAGGCTGAACTCCTCATGCAGGCCCAGGCTGCGGCCAGGGAACTGGCTTTGAAACCTAAAAAGAAAAATTAACATCTATTCCATTAATAAAGTGTCAATTTCATTTTCTTGAGCAACATTTTCAATTTCATAACGTTTATCCAAAAACTTATTACGTAGCTCCGCCAAGGAGGCTATGTTTGCACTGGCGTTAATTGGTTTGTGATTCGGTTGGTTTGTTGGTTTGTTGGTTTGTTGGTTGGTTTGTTGGTTATGGACGGATTTTCATGAAAGTTTTTGCGGGAGTGGTCTTTGGTAAAGTACAAATCGATTGGATTTTGGAAGTGATCCAGATAGTCTACATGTTCATCTGGATGCAGGATTTTTTTTACAGATTTTTTTCACCCATCATGTGGAAAACTTTCAACACATCACCCTGCGTGACCCTCTTCTTGTGCGTGGCACTGACCCGGTGACCCTGTATCCCTTATCACCCACCTAATCTAACCACACAGGTCAATGGACTAGACCATTTTATACAATGGGGGAGTGGAAAGGTAGACCGACACAGGCATACATACACGAACTGTTTGAGTTAAGGATTTGTTTTGGGTCTGCATGTAGGATTTTTTTAAAGGATTCTTCACCATAAATGCGAGTACATGTATTTCTTTCGGGTGAAGGCGGGGAATTGTTTATCCTTGGTCATGTTGGTAGGTTTGCACACTCTGAGTGCTTTGCTTTAAATTGAATAAAAATAAAAATAAGGAGATCCATTTTAGAGTGAGTACAAACAGAAGGAACATTGATAAAATCACCATGTGAGTATACCGGTACATGTCACAATCTAACACAACAATGTTGCGACAAGAATTAAAAATTGGGATTTAAATTGGTGAATTAAATCAACGCGATTTAAATCAGACAACCCTAATAATAGGCATGTAAGGGCTGGGGTGTGATTCAAGTCACTTAACTATTCTAGCAGGCAGAGAATGAAACATATTTGGTACTCAACTGACAGAGAATTGACAAAGGAAACATAGGTGTGCGATATGTGTGTTCAATGCGTAACAGTTTGACAAAGTTAAGTGAATCATTGTGTTAAGATTATGTGGTCCGCACTGGCGCAGCGCTGGCCGGCCACGCCCTTCGACTTCTGCCGGCCCACATAGCTACATGTACACCCAGGTACATGTATCACCCCCTTTGTGACACACTGCGACACCGGTTTTGCCACTAAAAATATGAACCATGTATGTCGGATCAGAAAACCCCAAATTTTCCAGTGCATGGTGCCAGAAGGTGCTAATGACTCCTTGCATATTAAAATTCTGTATTTTTAAAGCAAAAATCAAACAAACTACCATGAATTTGGAGAGTTTTATTTCTTCGTATAAACTTTTTCTTCGACATAATTTACAAGTGTTGTGTTTGGTATTGCTGGAAAGAGCAAGATATTGTCTATAAAATTGACCTAAAGTATAAAGGTTAGGAAATACCAAGAATGATGACGCTTAAGATTGATAATATTCACGATGGCGACGGGCAACATCGGCGGCTAATTGTCATAATTGTTACATGTATGCTCATTTTGATTGTCACTGATTGTGTAATTCTAGTTTGTTTGCACTTTGCACACATTTGCATTATCGAAATGACGTCTGAAAAATGCCTAACTTCTTTTCTATAGCTAGTATAAGAGGGTTCTAAAGCATAAATAAACTACAAAGTCTAAATATGAACATCAAAACTTGACAAAGTTCTATGTTCGGGTACATGTTCCAAGTGTGGCCTATATTTACGGAGGTAGTACAGCAAATTGGCCACATTTGTGGGGCTGGCTATCACGGATGGTGCCGAAAAAAAGTGCTTTTTGTCAGATTGTTAGCCCCATAAATGCGGCTGAAATACTGGACTAACTCTGCACTACATGCATGACATGTGGCCCGGGGGTGGAATGGATGGTCCCATTGCTACAAATTGTAGGGAAGCCGAAAATCAATTCAGAACAAAATTATTTTGTCATTTAAAAATCACCTCACTTATCTGAGCTACAGAAGTGTGATCGCTTGCTTAACCCTCGTACTATTTAAGAGGTCACCAATGGTCAAAATGTTTGTATCTCACCTCCTGGCATACTGTGTACAAACCAATGGGAGTCTGACCAATATGAATAACCAGGCTGACAATGCATGTTTCCATAGGAATAGCAAAAACCGTTGAATTCCGTACCTTCAGAGGACTGACAAATTACGACGGTTTTCCAAAAGCATGGCGTCTGTGCTGTAAGTTCGGCCAGTGATCGGTCTTGATGTGTAACATAAGGAGATTCCTTTTTGTGAGAAACCGTCTAACAACAACCGACAGGTCTTTCGAGAATAAGGGAGCGCAAAGTAAACTCGCAGCCGCTGCACACGTGTGTCTGTCTAGGTTTCGTTCAATAGAGAGCGCGCCACATGTAAATAGTAGTCTCCACGTACAACGCGCATCATGACAAACTCGTTTTCGATCAACTACTCAATAAATACAACTATGTATTACATTGAAATTTCGCGCACTGAGTTTCCACGATGTGTTACATAAGGAGATTGAATATCATGTGAAAACATGAAACAACAAATATAATATATGATCGCAACAATGTAGTGTTTTAAACGCGAAAAATCGACGTTGACTACCATTCGGATTGTATTTGTAGCGCTCATAATAGCTCCATTGTTCGACGGTTTCTTATGAAATTAAATCTCGTAATGTTGAACATTATGACAAATAAGTGTACGAAAATTCAATGTAATACTGCTAATACATCATGTTTTTCTTGAGTTGTTGTCCCCCAAAATGAGTTTGTTGGTGGAGATCGAGACCACTATTTATGTGGTGCGAGACTACGAGGGGTGCAGACCTGTAATTAAAGTGGCCCATCATTGCCTACGCGAGCCAAATCACAATTTGTGTACCCTCAAATATACTTTGCTATTAGAGCAATTATTGTGGGCCATGAACTTGAAAGTTTGTAGAACAGAAGAGCAGAAGCCGTGCACGTGACTGCACGCTTGTATTTCTGGATTTTTTTCTGCTATCAAATTCAAATCCGACTTTAATAATAACAATTAAAGGGAAAAGTCGAAAACTGTTGAAAAAAGGGGGAAAATGAAGACCAGGACAGGAATCGAACCACGAACCTCGATTCAGAAAAGAAAAAAGCTTTTCTGCTGTGAAATTCGAATCTCAATTAAACAATAGGGCCGCCTCACAGTTATAATAAGGGGGAACAATCGAAGAGTGTGCAAAAAAAAAGGAAAAAATGAGGACCAGGAGAGAACTCGAACCACGAACCTTAAGATGAGAACCCTACGCGTTTTGTCATAGTTTCTAACTTTGCGTGCATGACGTCATCATTATAAAATAATTGAAGTCTCCATAAAGTACACACAGGCACATGGAACTGAGATATTTTCTAACTTCATGCAATAATGAATTATTAATAAGTAAATTGATTCCTTTCAGCCAAGCCCGTTACAAGGTTTGTGGTTGAATCAATACATGAAAACCTTCGAATAATGGCGCGGTATCGATTATTGGTACAGTATACCTTAAGCCTGAAGTGATGGACAAAGGATTGACTTCGCAACATCCATACCGCGATAAACAAGTCACAATAAAAAATTGGCCGTTGCACACTTAGGCCCCTATTACTCTCCTGCGGGCCACAACGCGTTTATTCGCCCATGTGTGTAGCGACTGCGCGAGACGGTCAAGGAATTCGCGGAAACGCTTAAAAAGAAGCAACATTAATGTCCTTCAACTGACATGTGACACTTTATGCGAAGCAAGCAATGACTCCTCTTCATCTCTGTGTGGTGTGCCTAAGTGTGCCAAGATTTCTCCCCGATCCAACACCATCATTTCAGAGAATCAGGACTGTTTTCAACATCTAAAGGACCGCACTACGATATCTCGGGTAGCGGTCACTTGAACTGGCGGTGAATTGAACTAACTGAGAGATAAGTCCGTTGTTAATTAAACACTGCACACTAATCGCTGTTCTTTGTTTTCGCCACCCATCTTACGCCCGCTCACAATCAACGAGGTTTTAGTTGATGCTGGTAGTTACGAATGATAATTGTTGTGTTCGTACGTCAATAACACCCGATTAAGGAGAGACTGAGATTAGGGATACTTTTCTGGTTGCTTCGTATTGTATTCACGTTCCATGTCATGCCATAACACACTAGAGTACACCCATTCTGGAATTTGTATCCTTGTGGAGACATTTCTTTGTTCTCGTGTAGTAAAGTTTTCGAGTTTGAAATTGAAGTTTCAAAATGCTCTAATTTTAACCAGAATTAATTTCCTGGGCTGAAATTTGGACTAAATATCCCTTTTCTAAAACTCTTCCATTTGCGACAGATCAACCCACCTTGGAAATTACTAGTTTTTGAGTAAAATCCATATATCTATTTCGTGAAATTCTTGTGGAGACGTATTCATCTATAGAAATGTTCTTGCGGAGACGTATACAATCTTTTGTTCCCTATTGTGTGCATGTCTCCTTAAGGTAGTAAATTCCAGCACACACGTACTAGAATGTACAGACGATTAACAAATGACGTCATACACTGGTTGCACTATAAATAGATCACTGCAGTCTGCATACACTACATCCTCTCCCCCCTTAATATGGAAGCTGTACACACACACAAATATCATTTTCAACCCTATGAAAATGTCCTCGACTGAAAATTCTGTCTATAAAAGCAATGTCACACCTTACACAAAAAAATGCTAATCCTACAAACACTTGTTGCAAGAAAACCAAAGTTCAAAACAAAGAAAATCCTTTTTTCCATAATTAAATCCAAGTCCCTAGACAAGGTACATTGTAGCAATGGCTTTTTTCTCTTCCTGCCCTTAATTTGAATAAACAGAACTTCCCTTAGGATTTCCTTCTTGTTTGCTTGCTTGTTTGTTAGTTTTTTGGGTTTTTTTTACACCCATGACATTCCAATACCGTACAATTTCAACTGCAACCTTTTTTGTTTGTTTCAAAACTACAACTCTAAAAACTTGTTTAAACAACTTGAGTAACAAGATAAACATTAACACAACTGTAACAACTCAAAGTGCAGTACATGCACATTTTAACTCTCATGCCGGCCTCTGCGAACAACAGTTAGGTTATTCCATAGTCTCAATGAGTCTGTCTGGGGTTTGCTGACCCTTGACGAACGACGTAGGGGTTTGGGTGAAGCACTGGAATCTGCGGTTACGGTCGGTGTCGCCGATTGTGAAGTCTGCTCACCACTTGTGATGTTTGAGGGTGGCGCGTGTGTACGTTCTGTCTGAGGAATTTGCGAGCCAACGACTGGAGCTGTCTCAGCGGTAGGGATAAACACCGGAATGGATGCGAGGTCAGACATATCAGTATCTTGGTGAGCTGAGGTGTGCATCCCATTCCTTGAGTTCTGAGAATGACTGGTTGTGGACCGTTCTGCTCTTCTCATCTGATCCACGTGTCTTTTCCACACTCGACCATCCTGCAAAATTACCACTTAAGACTTTGGGGCTGTGCGCTCTGCGACTGTGGCCAGCCACCAAGTCTCTTTGCAGCGGAAATCCTTAACCAACACATCCTCCCCCGCATAGAACTCGCGGAGTTGGGTCTGTTTGTCGTGGTGCAACTTTTGGTTGCTCTGCATGTTGACCACCTTGCGTTCAACGTCCGGGCGTAGCAAGGACAAACGAGTACGCAGTTCGCGTCCTAGGAACAAACTCGCAGGAGTACGACCGGTTGTTGCATGTGTCGTAGTGCGATATGTCAACAGGAAACTGTCGATACGTTGTTGCAAACTCCGAACACTCGATTTGCTTGAGCTGAGAGCGCGTTTGAAGGATTGAACCATTCGTTCTGCTGCACCATTACTTGCGGCGTGGTACGGTGCAACTCTTACGTGTTTTATGCCATTCACCTTGAGGAACCATTGGAACTCCTCACTTGTGAATTGCAGTCCATTGTCAAAGACAAGTTGGTAGGGGATGCCATACCTGCTGAATAAGTCTTGCAGCACCGTGATGGTTGCATTCGCGGTGGTGCTACTCATGTGGAAGATCTCTGGCCATTTTGCGTATGCGTCAATGACGATCAGGAAATCGTGACCATTTTTCTGCGCGAAATTGATGTGAATTCTGTGCCACGAAGAGCTAGGCCACACCCATGGCATTAGGGGTGCCACAGCTGGAAGGTGTCTAGTCTGTTGACAGCTAGCACAGAGACGAACAGTCTGTTCGATGTCGCGATCGATGTTAGGCCACCAAACGTAGCTTCGTGCAATTTCTTTCATCCTGACAATTCCTGGATGCGCATCATGTAACTCACCCAGAATGAACTTCTCGTACTTGTAGGGTATCACAACTCTTAATCCCCACAACAAACAGTCCTGTTCCGTGGATAGTTCATGTCTGCGATTGAAGAAAGGTTTGAGGCGTTCGTCCCTTACCTCTGCTGGCCATCCACTTTTAGTGAACTCTAACACGCGCGAAAGCACAGGATCAGTTCTTGTAGCCTGTGAGATCTCCTTACTGGTTACTGGTAGGCTATCGAGGCGTTTGTCTTCGATGTTGTAGATAACGTCTTCATCGTCCTCCTCCATTGTGGGTAATGGGAGACATAAGAGCGCATCCGCGAGCACATTCTGCGAAGATGGAATGAACTGCAAGTTGTAGTCAAATGCGGACAACATTACAGCCCATTGCTGAAGACGTTGTGCTGCAAGGGTTGGAATCGACGTCTTGGGACAAAGGATGCGCTCCAATGGCTTTTGATCAGTCCGTATGGTAAATTTCCTTCTGTAGAGATATGTGCGGAAGCGTTTGAGACCGAACATGATTGCCAGGGCCTCCTTGTCCAGTTACGCGTAGCCCTTCTCATGTTTATTGAGTGAGCGTGAAGCATATGCTATGGGATGTCTGGAGCCGTCAGCGTACACATGCAGCATGACTGCTCCAAGTCCATATGGTGATGCGTCCGTTGCGAGCTCGAGAGGGAGTGCTGGGTCGTAGTGAGCGAGAAGTTTGTCTGAACTGATGGCGTCCTTCACTGCCTCAAATGCCCTGGTACATTCATCCGTCCACTGCCAAGGACAATCCCCGAGCAGTTCGTTTAACGGATGGGCCATGGTCGACAGGTTGGGAAGGAACTGCGCTTGGAAGTTGACCATCCCCAACCATGAGCGAAGCTCTGTGACATTCTGTGGAACTGGAGCGTTGCGTATCGCGTCAACCTTGTCGTCGGTTGGCTGAATCCCTTTTGCAGAAATGCGACGTCCCATGTAGATTACGCTCTCCTGCATGAACCGACACTTTTCGGTCTTCAACCTGAGACCGTATTTCCGGAATCGCTGGAAAACGTTCTTTACGTTGCGGAGATGTTCCTCATCCGTCTTGCCTGTAACAAGCACATCATCCATGATTGCTTATGTGCTGTCCAGACCTGCTAGTACTTGTTCGATGAATCTCTGCCAGATTGCAGGACTCGATGAGATACTGAATGGTAAGCGTGTATACCGATACAGTCCCTTGTGCGTGTTAATCGTGACGTATTCTTGGGATTTGTCGTCGAGCAACATTTGCTGATATGCGCATTTCAAGTCGATTTTGGAGAATTTCTCCCCACCGGCTAGCTTGCTGAATACTTCCTCCGAAGTAGGTATGGGGTACTGATCCGTGTGGATTGATTTGTTTACAGTGTTTTTGTAATCCCCACACAGGCGTACCGTACCATCTGCTTTGGGTACACACACCAGGGGTGTCGCCCACTCGCTGAAATCAACTGGGTAAATGATTGTCTCTTGCTCCATTCTGGCGAGTTCCTTTTCGACTGCGGGGCGAAGAGCCAATGGCACTGTGCGAGCCTTGTGGAAAACTGGAATAGCGTCTTCCTTGACGTGCAGTGTTGCCTTAACTCCACGTACTGTGCCTAACTCTGGCTGAAAAATGTCCTTATATTCACTTTTCAACTCGGCGATTGGGTCAGAATTCACACCGTATTGACCCTGAGAAAACAGATTAGGCCAGTCCAGCTTGAGAACTGTCAACCACTCCCTGCCCAACAAGGGTGGTGCGTACTTGTCTGCATGGACGATGATTAGCGGTAACGTTGCTTTCTGGTCGCCGTACTGAACCTCGACAACCAGTTCGCAATTGGGCACCCGCGTAAGCGTGTACATGTAGGACACGATTCACCGGTTGCATTGGAATGTGAATAGTCTGACTGGCTCATGATTGATGCAGCGGCACCTGTGTCAAGTTCCATTTGTATGGGAATGTTCGCGATCTTGACAGGAACCTTGATAGTTGAAGTACGGCTGTACGTATCGGCTGTCGTGTCTCCTGACGTATCCGCTTTTGAATTATCGGAAGTCATAACCGTAAAAAACCGAGTCGACGAATGTACTGTCATCGCGATATGCGTCATCAGTGGGATCGTAAAGTTCGCGGGGGTTTTCGTCGTCTCCCACATAGCGAACGCGTCCTTTGGGCTTGGTTCGCTGTTGGGGCGTGTATTTCGTGGTTGGTGGTGCAGGGCCTGATTTACTATCAGACTTGCACTCTGACTGCAAATGTCCCACTTTCTTGCACTTGTAGCATGTGGCACTCTTGTATCGGCAATCATCGCGATTGTGATTGTTCAGTCCACAGCAGTCACAATGCTTCCTTGGTTGCGATGACCTTGGCTTTTGCCATTTTTGATTACGCTTGTAGTGAGAAGTCACCCTATTCACTGGTTTAGTCTCCACGGTGCCCATGTCTCTCACATTCTTTGCAGCAGCCTCCTCTGCGAGAGCGAGATCCAGAGTTTGTTGGAAATTGTAGTTGCGAGCGAGCAGCTTCTTTTGGATGCTCTCAGACTGCAGCCCACACGCAAACTCTCCTGCAGTTGATCCCCCGCAAAGTCACAATATACAGCCATTTTCTTCAAATGAGCAACGTATTCACAGATCGATTGTCCTGGCATTTGTCTAGCATTATGAAATCGAAATCTCTCTGCGAATGCCAGTCTCTTGGGTCTGTAGTGTCCCCGTAACAGTTTACACAAATCCTCGAATGACTTTTCCTTGGGTTGTTGCGAAAAAGACAAGTCTTTAAGTGTCTTATATGCCGTGAAACCAATGCTGCTCAACAAAATAGCCTTGCGTTTGACAGCGTTTGCCTCTGTCTCCGCAATGTCCACAGCAATGAAATACTGATCAAGTCTCTCCAAATATGTATCAATATCACCGTCCACTGGGTTAAATTTCTCGAACACAGTTCTCTGAAAAGTCGCCATTATCGTTTATCGTAGAACGTATCGTTACTATGCGTCGTCAACCATGCATGGACCAATGGCGATGTACATGTACGTTGTACTGTACCGCGCATCGTGTGTGCAAAAGTTATCACCGTACGTGTCGAGAAAACTTTGCAAAAAGTTCGTGAAAACTCAGGGTCGTTTCACACAATTTATAGTCCGTAGATAATCCTCTGCGTAACCCGTGTGTTCAAGGTTCATCCTCGTCGCCACTGTTGTGTTCGTACGTCAATAATACCCGATTAAGGAGAGACTGAGATTAGGGATACTTTTCTGGTTGCTTCGTATTGTATTCACGTTCCATGTCATGCCATAACACACTAGAGTACACACGTACTAGAATGTACAGATGATTAACAAATGACGTCATACACTGGTTGCACTATAAATAGATCACTGCAGTCTGCATACACAACATAATAGTTGGATATCTACAAGGTTGCTAGTACATTTGTAGCTGTAAAACGCCGCCATTAACAATTGCTCTCACATGGATGTCAAAAGTACTTTTGAGGTAAGATAAGATACAATTTTTACGAGTTACGAAAGATTCTGTCACGTCAAGTAACATTATCCCATTTTTCTGAAATATGATAATGTTTTAAGTTTGTTCCCCGAAAACTTCGCCGAACTGTATACATTTTCGAACAGTCAAGTTATCCCTTTCCTTTTTTGGGGCAATATTTGGTCTGAACCCTCTCAGTCAGTCGTTGATGTTGTAAAATCAAACGCCACCGGAGACCGAAGGCCCCTTTAAAAAGAATTCCCCGAAATTTCCCACCTGACAAGGAACTAAAAGAAACGACCGGTGTTGTAAATAAACACCCAAACTGATGAATGAGTATCGTGGGGTTGATATTTCCTCGGTTCCCTCTGATAATGTGAGTCAGAGGTCCCAATCGGGCAGAGGTATAACCATGAATTATTGAGAACTGTATTCTATAATGGTGTAGCCTGTGCCGCAAGGTATAATGCGCCGGGAAATGTGTAATATTTGCATCATATCTTGAAATACATGGGAGGAAATTCGCTGTGTAAAAAAAAATTAATAAGTTAAGGCCCCCAAAAAAGTCTCCGGTTTCTGGTATGGAGCTTGCCCAAAAAGTGGTGCGGCAACTCGTTTTTTTTTTTTTTTTTACCTGTTTTTTTTTTTTGCTTCAAATGTCGGCTGATGACTGCAAATGGTGCCCGACTAAACTTAGTGCAAATATTATGGGAGACCAGAGAGGCCACATACATTGTAAAGCTTATTCTCGATCATAACCCCATCTAAAAATACGTTAAAATTGTGCAGCAGCAGGATTCCAGTCAAACCAGTGAGTTTGGTGGTTTTGAGACATCATCTTTCATTGAAAAAAAAAACCTTTTTCATTTTGCCGACGCGCATGGCTACGGCGACGTCCGCGCATACCAGAAACCGAAGACTTTTTTTTTGGCCTTAGCGCGCAAGTCCTAATTTGTGAAATATCTGTATACAGATTTTTATCCGTTAAATTGGGTATAATATCAATTGAGATTTCTGTGGCTTTTCTGAGCATGTGCTGACTTTCGGGAGATACATATGTTTTTAACTTATGTCGCAAAAAAAGATCAAATTTCGGGAAACGACATGTGTATGAGACGTGGAGTGAAAACATTTCTTTTGTTGGTGTTCTGTATGTTGTTTTTCCTGGCTACGGAGTTCACTGTTGGGTGTTGCTGCTCAATAAGTTGTAAGGACATTAATAATAATAGGCACGTGGTTCAGCTATTCTCCCCGCGTTTGGTGTATTTCCATGGGTTCTTGGCGGGAGGTTGGTGGACGGACATCAATAAGTCAGCTAATCGACGGGTTCGTTGCTCGCAAGCGCATAAGCCCATTGTGACACAGGGTTTTCTTCAATGGAAGTTGTACTCCAGGCCCGTTGTCGCGTTCTGCTTCATGTCTTTGCAATTATTTTTTTTGCTCAAGGATACTCGTGGCACGGTGTATCCGTAATGCCAACGAGTGACTGGTTCTTCACATTGAAAAAGGGCCATCAAAGTGAGGAACAGTGTAACTTTTATTTTAGAAACCGCCCACCCGGAAAAATCTTATTGTGTATTAAGAAAGCGAAGGAAGGTTTCTCGTGTTTATTAGGCAACAAATTAATATTAAATGGCACAATTAATGTGTTTGTGTTTCAATTTCTGGGTTGGCTGCTGCCTTTGAAAACACGGATCCCTGTAGCTAAGTGGATTTGTCGATAACAATTACATTGTGTCCATTCGCAGGCGAAACCTTACGACTTGAAGTCAAGTCGGTAATTTGGCCGGGTTTTGGTCGCCCGTGGACAGCTGAATGTCACTCACCGTGCATGGCCGCTGTCAGTGATTGGCAGGTCTGCTACCAATGCGATAGTGTTATCGTCCTTGCGTTGAATTAAAGTGATACTAAGGCTTAAATAATAATAACATTAAACATTTGTTTTGATTGCAGGACACTGACATCATCAGATTATGCAGCAGCATTATCAATGAGATACAAAACTTCACTTAACGGATAAGCAGTGAGTCAGATCAACCAAGGATACTTGTACAGAAGTTGTATTCTTCTATACAAGCTGTTTTCCTTTGACTTGTTAAACGGAAGGTCGTCACCATGACTGGCGGACAGGGCAGCACCGAGCGTCACTACCGTCGGCTGCTGGACAAGCTCAAAGCCCGCTCCAGCCGCATCTTTGTCAAGACCCAGATGCAGAACCGCATGCAGGAGCAGAGACTGAAGAAAGTGGTCAATGTCCTGGAGAAGGATCGGGACCCCTGCATCCGCAAGTCTCATGAGGGGATCTGGCGAGTGTCGTCTAAGGAGTGCCCCATGCCGCGGCTGGCCAAGCCCGAGGGGATGCCATCATACCTGGCCCGTCCCCGCGCCACGACTCTCCCCACCCCAGCTGAACTAGCCACCCTGCTTCCTAAGAAGAGAGTCAGGGGACAACAGCACTATGCATCTCACGCTGAATCGGTGGCCACCAGCAAACCGCCTCCCAGAGAATACACCAAGATGTCCAAGAGAAGACTGTCCTCGATGAGATCAGATCAGGTCCAGATATATCACTATCGGAAGGTGATGGAGGAATTTGAGGAGGCAGTGGAGGTCTTTCCAGAAGGCAATGGGACAGAAGAGCATGCGACTGCTGCGGGTGGCACCGGAGAGAAGATGGAGACACCGACGCAGGGAGACAGGACTGATGGGAAGTGGGCAACACCGGTGACTAGGACAAAGAGCGTTATCAGCGAGGCAAGCAAAGCCCTGGCAGACAATGAGAGTACGGCAGCAGCTGAGGAATCAGTGAGAATTGTCATGAAGAAGCTCGGCATACGTCCTCAATCCAGCCCGATGTCTTACTCCCGAAGACCGCGGCCAAAGAAAAGACGCCCTCAGACGAGTGTCGGTACCTGCGCCACCATTGCCGAGCAACAACTGGACTCCAATAGCAAGGTGCTGCGAACCAACTACCTGGACATGTACAAAGCACAGCTGAAGAACCACGTCCGTCGCATGACTTCAAAAGGTGAAATGCCAGCGCCGTCTATATGCATTGATGACATGTCACCACACCACGGCCACCGTGATGAGCGACCCAAGTCGGGTCTTGACATGAGCGTCCTCTCGCAGGCGTCCACTCCCACCAAGGCCCCTTCGCTGGCCCACAGTAAGTTTTCCTCGCCAGCCTTTTCACCCGAGTCACGTGGGATCAGCAACAATCCTGGTGCCAAGATAGAAAGGCAGTCCACCCTCATGCAACAGACAGCCTCGTCCACATCACGCTCAACACCGAGATGTCAAATGCGCAGGGTCAGCACGCAGATCATGCATGCCACCACCTTCGACACGCTACAAGATGAGGTGCAGAAAATGCAAAGCTACCGCAAGTTCCGGCGGGAGTCTCTGCAGATGGACGATGTCGCCAACCTTCAGGACTTGGAGGACGGAGAACTGTTTGAAGAGATGAAACACTGTCGGTACATCAGGTGGGCCAAAGCAGACGAAGCTTTAATCGAGGAATCCAGTGAGAACGAACCCTTACAACACCAACTTGCGCTTCTGACCCTGAAGTACGTCTCTCAGGGCCAATCAAAGAAAAGTCGGAACGAAAACACATAACCAGACGATTTATACTTCACACAGTTAATTAATTGGCAGTGTTTTAATTGGATTAAAATTTATTGGATTAAACATCAAATGTTTAATATTAAAAGAACACTTCTAGTCTTCTACTACATGTATGTTATGAATTTAGTTAGACACGGTTTTTGTGTAAATATCCATATCTAGCCGAGGTATGTTCCTTTGCTCAGACAATCTACATGTACATGTACACAAAATATCTTTCGATTATTAAAATCAAATAATAATATAAATGAAAGCGATATGTATTTTGTTTTGCAAACAACTAGGCCTATAAAGCCTTTTTATTCGAACTTATTTCAGCAGAATGTGTAGTTTGTGTGGATAGCAAAATTCGTTCAAATACTTTTGACTTACAGTCGTTAAAGGTTGCACATGTGCATGTTTCAAACTGTACAATCTGATCTGCAAATTATTAGTGTCAAGAAAATCATTTAGTTCAAAATACTCAATTCGCAAAATACCCTTAAATCCTTGACTTGCATTGACTTATTGGATTAAACTTTCAGTAGTACCAATGCGATTTCATAGGTTATAACAAATATGGGTAAACTTTTTTTGAGGTGCAGGTCTTACTGCACGTATTGTTTTAATGATTGTGCACTTTCATCTGGAATGTGCCATTTTAGAATCCAAAGACACGTTGTCCACTTGACATGCTTAGAAAGTAAGTTTCACATTCCACAGCCATCTTGAAAACAGCGCCACAATGTGACTTACTAAAGCCAGTCGAGGGGAACAAATTTGTAAAAGAGATACCGGTAGGTCACTGCCACATTGCAATTTCTGCTTGATATACCGACTTTTTAATGCCAATTTTAGAGCCTGCACTGTAACATAAAGACTAACAACTTACACGAGGATGTCAAGACACAAATACGGATCAAAATTTATGTATTCTTGGCCTACAGATTCCACCACACCCCCTTTTTTTGGTAGCCGAAAACTTCTTACTAGTTCTTACTTTTTATTTTATATAATTTTTCCCCAATCCTGGGATTTGTAGAGACGCCTTTTCAAATCCAACTTAAATTTAACAATTTATTTTGACTTCCCATACATGTACCGGTATGTGTGACTGCGAAAACTTGTATTCAGTTTTATTCACGTTTATGTGTGATAGTGTTGGATTCAGCTACATGTACAACACTTATATACTGTACATGTAGGCCATGTATCCCGAGTGACTGGTGATGTTTTTTGCAGTCAGTTCACAAGTAACTGGTTGAAAATTGAATATTTTTTTTAAATGCATCACTACATCAAGTCCAGAACTTTGGTCTGACCAGAGACCCACAACCTGGAAAGTTAAGCGCAAGATGTAAAGGGTAACTCTGGTGACACTATTGGTTTGCAATTATTTTTGGTGCTACTGTAATTGGCGATTTGGTCGCTGTTGGATCCGGTTGAAATAAATAAATAAATAAATAATCTGAGTAGACAATTTGATCAAATTTGAGTGCATTTTACGTTTTGAACTTAAAGGGAAAATACAACATTTGCAAACATCAAAAAAAAAAACTACCAAATCATTTTGAAATACCTTGCTGGACTGTTAGTGAATGACAGTGTAAAGCATCCTGTAAAATCATGGCACCTGGTATACTGTCATTTTCAAAAAAAGTGGAATTTTTGTATCAATTTCCAACGCTGATCGGCCGATCAGCGTTGGAAAAAACTGGCTTTTTTTCAAATACTGGCCCCAATTGACCATCGCACTTGTTTGCAATCGATTACAAACCTATGAACGGTACGAGCCAGCTAGACTGGTTCCCCGACCTTACAATTCCCAAATGTATGTAAACTGCTCTGTTTCTTCTGATATGGAGTCAGGGAACCAGACTACAGGAAAATGATTGTTTTTCTTGGTTTTTATAGCATTTTCGAACCCAAAACCTAAAAAAAGTCAGTGTAACTATATTGGCTATATATTTCCAACCCCCCAATTCCATCCATTTCTGAAAATTACAGTAAAAGCAAATGATGTATATTCCCTTTAAGCCACCTTTGAGAATATGATTGAAAAGTACTAGGCCCTACATGCCTTAGGTGCATGTATATCTAGGCTGATTACAAAGATTACGTGCACAAACAGTAGATTGTCCCTTTTTGACAACTTTTGAGAGCCCTAGTTGGAGAGACGCATTGCGTGAATGTACTGGTACGCGGCCTTTCGTGTAATTATGTCATCATGCCAATGTTTGTGTTGGACATTCCTCACTAAATATTTGCATAATTTATATAACTGTAGCAAAATGCTTCCGTCTTCAAGTTAAATTTATTATCATTGTACTTCCGGTTACACTGGAAGTAAAGGTCAAATGGTATGTGCCCTGGACATGCTGGAACAAAATATTGCCAGTAGCAATGTCTGAAACAACAAAAAACTAGAAATGTGCTTGTGGACAAACACTGAGCTGTTTCGACCGTTTTATTAATGACTGCCGTAAAGGAGTTTCATCCAGGTCGAATGAACATGTACATGTACATGCGTATTCTATACAAAAAGTGTCTATCCTACGTCCCTGACAATGCATGAACATAAAATCTGTCACAGTTAGCCGGAAATCGGCTAAAACGGTCACTGTGGACAGGATTTGACCTCAGCAGCACGTGCGCTGCGCGCGGGCTGACTGACTACGATATGTACAACGTACGGGCATGTACATGTACATTGTGGACTGTGCATGTTTTAAAGCAGAGTTATTGTCAACCTGAAGTTTTAAGCGTGCGCAGGGCATGTCCGAGTTTGCTTATTGCCTCGAAGCTTTGAAATATTTTAGACCTACCCTTACATAGACAATTAAAGTAGAAATTAATATAAAAACTGCCATGGTTGATTTTTCAGGATTTTTTTTAAGGAAAAAGGGTCTTTTCATTATAACTTCCGGTCTGATGACGTCATACACCTTAAACTTCGCACACGTCTTAAGTGGGTCAAGGTCATCATATACACCAATATTTAGGCGATTCCGACAAATTTCGCCACAGACATCTATTCAAAATACATTTTTGAAAATGTTCAACCTGTCGCTAGAGGGCGCTCGAAGATTGCATGACGTCATCGGTAGATGATTTGAAGAATACTATCAGCCAAGAGACTAACACAGTTAAAAGCAAGTTCATATCTATTACCACTTTTAAATAATAAGCCACTTTCGGTTTTGGCCTTTTTCGACCGGAAGCAAGGGTCACGTGATTTTACGCACACTGAATGAAATAAAGTCCTCAACCTACTCTACCACTTGACGGCAACAGAATGCTGCGGACGCGTACGGTTGATTTCTTATGCATTTTTAAATATTAAAAGTGTCACAATTTAATTGCCTATAAATAAACACCGGATGACGTCATCATGACGTCATCATTACACAATGTTGTTTGAATTAGGGTCATTGCTTGGACAAAGATTGGTGTAAAGGAATTACTGGCAAAGTGTCGAAAATGCCCTCTGAAAATTGACATTTTTTTTTAAATTTCTGTGTACAAAGTCTATGGGAAAAATTAAATATTCAAAATTCTATAATAAATCAGGTGATGATGTCAGCATGACGAAAAGTTTCGGCGCACATCTTCAGATGGTGGTCTAAGTGTGTGCCAGGTTTGAAGTCGATCGGATTTGAAAAAAAGCCAAAAGTGACTTGTAGAACGAAAACACGTGTTATCCTATGAGAAAAAAGTCTGAAAAATAAAAGAGAAAAAAAAAAATAACAGAAACAAGAGCTGTTTCGGTGTGTACACCGAAACAGCTAATGAGACTGTTCCATTATAAAGTTACATATATAGCCTAATTAAAAGTTCCATTATAAAGTTATAGCCTAATTAAAAGTAAGCTTGTAATTTGATACCAGGTGATGTCATGATGACATCACATTTTCTTTTACATCTTCGGACCAGGATTCAAATTCCATCTACATGTAGGTTTTATCGTCATCACGTGAACTGTTTGGAAAAGATGTGGTTCGTTTTGATTTTGAGGCTATTCTGTCTGTAATTTAAATTCACCCAACTTTGACCTTCCAGTAGACCCGGAAGTAAAGGTCGAGCGAGTTCACGTAGGAGAAAACCCGTAAAGAATTATTGTCCAGCAAAAAAAAACCCAAAGAATAATTATTACCATTTCAAAAAGGTGATCGGGTCGTACCCGATCAAAAAGTTCCCAAAAACATTCAGTGTGATGAATCCTGCTTTTGACAGATTTTCCACTTTTTTCTGTCTTAGTTTTATTGTGTTGAGCATAAAAATCGGGCAAGAAAGATCTTTTGCTGTTACTCCCTCAACCGTTTTAAAGTACAGTTAGAGCATTTTCTCTTCAAATATGAAAAAGTCTTACTTTGCAGTACTTCGAGTCTGTTCCATCCCTGTGAAGCACCAGCAAGGTAGTGATGTACTTGATGCGGTCCTTCTCCTGGGCCGTATAGTGCTTCTCAAGGGAGCTCTGGTCTGAGTCTGTTCCATCCCTGTGAAGCACCAGCAAGGTAGTGATGTACTTGATGCGGTCCTTCTCCTGGGCCGTATAGTGCTTCTCAAGGGAGCTCTGGTCTGAGTCTGTTCCATCCCTGTGAAGCACCAGCAAGGTAGTGATGTACTTGATGCAGTCCTTCTCCTGGGCTGTATAGTGCTTCTCAAGGGAGCTCTGGTCTGAGTCTGCACCATCCCTGTGAAGCATCAGCAAGGTAGTAATGTACTTGGTGCGGTCCTTCTCCTGGGCCGTATAGTGCTTCTCAAGGGAGCTCTGGTCTGAGTCTGTTCCATCCCTGTGAAGCACCAGCAAGGTAGTAATGTACTTGGTGCGGTCCTTCTCCTGGGCCGTATAGTGCTTCTCAAGGGAGCTCTGGTCTGAGTCTGTTCCATCCCTGTGAAGCACCAGCAAGGTAGTGATCGATGTACTTGATGCAGTCCTTCTCCTGGGCCGCATAGTGCTTCTCAAGGGAGCTCTGGTCTGAGTCTGTTCCATCCCTGTGAAGCACCAGCAAGGTAGTGATGTACTTGGTGCGGTCTTTCTCCTGGGCCGTATAGTGCTTCTCAAGAGAGCTCTGGTCTGAGTCTGTTCTAGCCGTGAGAAGCAGTCCTTCTCCTGGGCCTTATACTGTGCTTCTATAGTGCTTCTCAAGAGAGCTCTCTGATGTGAAGTGAGCTGGTAGATCTGCCATCACCTGGTCAAGAAATTTGAATATTGTCAATTTGGGAAAAAATGTTTGATACTGATTGAGACATTTACTTGTATTCATTATTAGCTATCCTGCAAATTCGAGTGGAACAAGGTTAAATAAAAAATAGGTTAACCAGTTTGCGTCGGATAATGTGTATACAAACAAAGATTTTGCAGTATTCATAGCAGTTGACAGATGAACAAGCAATGATAGCCGAGTCCTATCAATACAGATGTCAAATTGGTTGAAAAAAATCTTGGAGTTTTTAAGAATAAATTATTGTTTCACTGAAGAAGAAGTGTCTTTGCTCCCTTATTAGTCCCATCCTTGTAGATAGGATAGGATGCCTAGTTATATCTTTGATACAAACGAATCCGGGAAATATAAATTTATAGTGACTGGGCATCATTCCATCTTGCAAGGTGACAGAAGAAAGTCCTGAATAGCGCCCTCTACTCCACCTCACCCGGCCGCAGCATTACATGACAAAAACAATGAAACAAGCCCATTGGTTTTACTTTAAACATGCCTTAGACCTTACTCCATATTTTTTATACAATTTCCTTAAAACATAAGTAGTGACTATCAAAGGTTATTAATATCACTCAATCTGAAAATATAAAGAAAACAAAAATCCCCCACTTGCATTATTGTCCATTCAGCCATAAAAAATCGTTGTGCGTCAATTTTGATCTGTTGAGTCAATTTCTTTTTTTCTTTAAAATTTTCTGTAGCTACAACAGTGCCCTTTAGTGCTGCACCGCCTCAAATATTAAGCACTAAGGAGCACAAGGGCACCAAGGCAAATGATAGGGCACCAAGTCAAATGATGTAACACCATATGAGAACTCAAACAAACAAAGCAGTACCACTTTGCTATTTTTTCCCAAGCTTGGATGGTACAGACAAAGAATATTTTCTTAAACGCATCACTAGTTTGAATACAATTTAATACCAAATTAGTGACTCTCAACAGTATAGTTATGAACTCACAGTCTGTTTGTTTGATGACGGAATTTTTGTTACAACTTCCACATGGTAGTAGATTAAAAGGCGACTACAAAATACTTCAGTCTTTGTTAAAAAAAAAAAATAGGTGACTTGATCAAAGTTAGTTATTGTACAAGTGTGATGAGGCCTAAACCTTTTTTTTCCTGAATCTTTTTCTTAAAGTTGCTAAACGAAAGCTGTAATCGCGAACAACAAATCTGTTGGTGAACACACAATTGTGTGTTAATTTGAATTTGTTAGGTTTTTCAAATAGACCTACAAACGCTGTAGTATAATAGCTGATTATGCTTCTTACCTCTTTACAAAAAATTGTTGATCCAAATGCATTGCAGATAATGTTGGGATAATATTCTGGTTGTTTACAAGTTTTGTTTGGGTGGCTTGATTCGGTCGATCTTGTAGCTTGGATCATGTCCCTCGAGCCAGTACACTGTACGTCAGACTTTCACCTTTGCCCTGAAATAAAAGAAAGGAAAAAGATAAGAGATTGATTGAAACAGTTATCTCATGTTTCCTTTGAAATATGATGGACTTGAGAATTTGCAGCAGTGAAAATTGAAGGAAGGGTAGATCATTTGTCATTTGTGATTTTTTTCCCATTTGAAGCAGCAAAAGTTCTCAAAATCTAAAGATGGGTGCTTAACAACTACCCCAAATGAAGTTAAAGATATGTGAATGCTGTGTTTTCAGAGGAAACAATATTCTACGATCTCAATTTCTATTCAAAAGTTCCTGAGACACGTTTGTTCTCATTCAGCTGATTGAAGCTTTGCAATGTTGCACACTAAACCGCTGAATGAGTCATGTCAACGCTTGTGCACACCCATTCACAGATTAGTCTGATCACAAACCAACTACTAACGAAACCTTCCAAAAAATGTGTCATTTGACACACTATTTAGAAATGGCCTTCTTTTATTGTGTTCTTCACAATGACAACATGTAATGCCAGAGAGAATAATTTCACAGTCTGACTAGCTGTACTAAGGGTTGTTTTTCTATTTTTATAGTAATTTTCCTCTTTTTGTATCGATCCTAAGTTGCGGCTGGACTCTGATGTTCTCAAAGAGCTATATTAAAGTACAATACTTGTGATGTACTTGTGACTAGACTTGTGATATATGCTTGCGACTGGACCTGTGATGTACTTGTGACTAGACTTGTGATGCACTTGTGACTAGACTTGTGAAATACTTGTGACTGGACTTGTGTTGTACATGTACTTGTGACTAGAACTGTGATATACTTGTGACTGGACTTGTGATATACTTGTGACTGGACTTGTGATTTACTTGTGACTGGACTTGTGATGTACTTGTGACTGGACTTGTGATATACTTGTGACTGGACTTGTGACTGGACTTGTGACTGGACTTGTGATGTACTTGGACTCGACTTGTGATAGACTTGCCACCAGACTTGCGATGTACTTGTGAACAGACTAGTGATGTACTTGTGACTGGGCTTATGATGCACTTGTGATTAGACTTGTGATGTTCTTGTGACTGGACTTGTGATGTACTTGTGACTGGACTTGTGATGTACTTGTGACTATACACTTGTAATGTACTTGTGGCTGGACTTGTGATGTACCTGTGACTAAACTTGTGACGTACTTGTGACTAGACTTGTGATGTTCTTGTGACTGGACTTGTGATGTTCTTGTGACTGGACTTGTGATGTTCTTGTGACTGGACTTGTAATGTACTTAGGGCTGGGCTTGTGATGTACTTGTGACTAAACTTGTGACGTACTTGTGACTAGACTTGTGATGTACTTGTGACTGGGCTTATGATGCATGTGTGACTGGACTTATGATGTACTTGTGACTGGACTTCTGATGTACTTGTGACTAGACTTGTGATGTACTTGTGACTGGACTTGTGATATACTTGTGACTGGACTTGTGATTTACTTGTGACTGGACTTGTAATGTATTTGTGACTTGACTTATGATGTACTTGTGACTGGACTTGTGACTGGACTTGTAATGTACTTGTGCCTGGACTTGTGATGTACAGTACTTGTGATGTACTTGTGATGTACTTGTGATGTACTTGTGACGGGACTTGTGATGTACTTGTGACGGGACTTGTGATGTACTTGTGACTGGACTTGTGACTGGACATGTGACTGGACTTGTAATGTACTTGTGACTGAAATTGTAATGTGCTTGTGATTGGACTTGTGACTAGACTTGTAATGTACTTGTGACTGGGCTGATGATGCACTTGTGACTAGACTTGTGATGTACTTGTGACTGAACTTGTGACTGGACTTGTGACTGGACTTGTGATGTACTTGTGACTAGACTTGTGATGTACTTGTGACTGGACTTGTGATGTACTTGTGACTTGATCAAATTTGAGTGTAATTGGTGATTTGGCCGCTGTTGGATCCTGTTGAAATAAATAAATAAATAAACAATCTGAGTAGACAATTTGATCAAATTTGAGTGCATTTTACGTTTTGAACTGAAGCCACCTTTGAGAATATAATTGAAAAGTACTAGGCCCTACCTGTACATGCCCTAGGTGCATGTATATCTAGGCTGATTATAAAGATTACGTAGATTGTCCCTTTTTGACAACTTTTGAGAGCCCTAGTTGGAGAGACGCATTGCGTGAATGTACTGGTACGTGCCCTTTTGTGTAATTATGTCATCATGCCAATGTTTGTGTTGGACATTCCTCACTAAATATTTGCATAATTTATATAACTGTAGCAAAATGCTTCCATCTTCAAGTTAAATTTATTATCATTGCACTTCCGGTTACACTGGAAGTAAAGGTCAAATGGTATGCGCCCTGGACATGCTGGAACAAAATATTGCCAGTAGCAATGTCTGAAACAACAAAAAAAATGAGACTGTTCCATTATAAAGTTATAGCCTAATTAAAAGTAAGCTCTCAAATTTTCATGTTAACCTGCTTGTAATTTGATACCAGGTGATGTCATGATGACATCACAATTTCTTTTACATCTTCGGACCAGGATTCAAATTCCATCTAGGTTTTATCGTCATCACGTGAACTGTTTGGAAAAGATGTGGTTCGTTTTGATTTTGAGGCTTCTGTCTGTAATTTAAATTCACCCAACTTTGACCTTCCAGTAGACCCGGAAGTAAAGGTCGAGCGAGTTCACGTAGGAGAAAACCCGTAAAGAATTATTGTCCAGCAAAAAAAAAAAAAAAAAGAATGATTATTACCATTTCAAAAAGGTGATCGGGTCGTACCCGATCAAAAAGTCCCCAAACATTCAGTGTGATGAATCCTGCTGTTGACAGATTTTCCACTTTTTTTTGTCTTAGTTTTATTGTGCTGAGCATAAAAATCGGGCAAGAAAGATCTTTTGCTGTTACTCCCTCAACCGTTTTAAAGTACAGTTAGAGCATTTTCTCTTCAAATATGAAAAAGTCTTACATTGAAGGACTTTGAGTCTGTTCCATCCCTGTGAAGCACCAGCAAGGTAGTGATCGATGTACTTGATGCAGTCCTTCTCCTGGGCCGTATAGTGCTTCTCAAGGGAGCTCTGGTCTGAGTCTGTACCATCCCTGTGAAGCACCAGCAAGGTAGTGATCGATGTACTTGATGCAGTCCTCCTCCTGGGCCGTATAGTGCTTCTCAAGGGAGCTCTGGTCTGAGTCTGTTCCATCCCTGTGAAGCACCAGCAAGGTAGTGATTGATGTACTTGATGCAGTCCTTCTCCTGGGCTGTATAGTGCTTCTCAAGGGAGCTCTGGTCTGAGTCTGTTCCATCCCTGTGAAGCACCAGCAAGGTAGTGATCGATGTACTTGATGCAGTCCTCCTCCTGGGCCGTATAGTGCTTCTCAAGGGAGCTCTGGTCTGAGTCTGTTCCATCCCTGTGAAGCACCAGCAAGGTAGTGATTGATGTACTTGATGCAGTCCTTCTCCTGGGCTGTATAGTGCTTCTCAAGGGAGCTCTGGTCTGAGTCTGTTCCATCCCTGTGAAGCACCAGCAAGGTAGTGATCGATGTACTTGATGCAGTCCTTCTCCTGGGCTGAATAGTGCTTCTCAAGGGAGCTCTGGTCTGAGTCTGTTCCATCCCTGTGAAGCACCAGCAAGGTAGTGATGTACTTGATGCAGTCCTTCTCCTGGGCCGTATAGTGCTTCTCAAGGGAGCTCTGGTCTGAGTCTGTACCATCCCTGTGAAGCACCAGCAAGGTAGTGATCGATGTACTTGATGCAGTCCTTCTCCTGGGCCGTATAGTGCTTCTCAAGGGAGCTCTGGTCTGAGTCTGTTCCATCCCTGTGAAGCACCAGCAAGGTAGTGATTGATGTACTTGATGCAGTCCTTCTCCTGGGCTGAATAGTGCTTCTCAAGGGAGCTCTGGTCTGAGTCTGTTCCATCCCTGTGAAGCACCAGCAAGGTAGTGATGTACTTGATGCAGTCCTTCTCCTGGGCCGTATAGTGCTTCTCAAGGGAGCTCTGGTCTGAGTCTGTTCCATCCCTGTGAAGCATCAGCAAGGTAGTGATGTACTTGATGCGGTCCTTCTCCTAAGCCGTACAGTGCTTCTCAAGGGAGCTCTGGTCTGAGTCTGTTCTAGCCGTGAGAAGCAGTCCTTCTCCTGGGCCTTATAGTGCTTCTATAGTGCTTCTCAAGAGAGCTCTCTGATGTGAAGTGAGCTGGTAGATCTGCCATCACCTGGTCAAGAAATTTAAAAATTGTCAATTTGGGAAAAAATGTTTGATACTGTAACAAAACAGGGGTATGTGACTAATATCATGTCTAGCCTCAGAAGCATCATGTCAGCCCGCACGTTAAAGCGCGCGATACTGTGGGGCAACCAATCAGCATGCGCGTCCTGCATGTACACTAGGCTGATGGGCATGTCTGGCTATGAATTATGCAGGCGTGTACTGCGTGATTGAGTGCATGATAGCGCACGGCAACCAATCAGCAGCGTGCGTCCGGCATGGTCTGGGGCGATTGCCTCGTGGCCTGGCGTGGGATCGGGACTGCTGTGAGAGACTTCAATGAGTAAACTACTGGGAGAGACCGCGTTGTGAAACAAGCGATTATCGAGCAATCTCGTGAGAAAGCCCCAGCGTGCCTGGTGTGATCGGTCAGTAAAGCTGGACTTCGTTGTTTACATCCCCCTGTGCATTTTAAGGTCTTATCGGATAAGATTTGGGGTGGATTGTTGTTAAGAAGTCGGATATTTCAGATATTATATACACATGTATACATGTAGGGCCTGAGTTAAGATATTAGTGGGACTCGGAGTAAATCTGAAGGTTGGGGGAACAGTTAGGCTTAGTTCAGACTAAAGGATTGTCTTCTGTTGTTTGTGCCATTTGGCGTAGCTGCGGTATCGCTGCCCTGTGAGTCCGTAGGCTTGTTTTCCCATTGAGGAAATAGTGTAGCTAAGATTGTTCGGAAGGTCTGTCTGCCGTTGATCTATGCCCATTGGCGTGGCTGCGGTTGATGCAGACTTGGACAACTGAGAGCTCGCTTTTCCTGCTGGGGAACCCGCTTAATGTGACTTTGTGGAGGGAATTGCATGCCGTTGTCCTGTGCAACTTTGGCGTAGATACGGTTGATTGCGACCCTGTAAAGTCTGTGAACCCTGAGTTTCCCGAAGGTTTACTGGGTTAACGTCAGGGGACTATTATTATCATCGGGTGGGTTATAACGTTACTACACTACCCCGTGTGTGTAATTCGCTGGTCAAGCAAGTAGCAAGGACTGTGTTGTAGTGTATACATCTACTCTGTTATTGTAGACCTCATTAGTCTAGAGTCATTTTGTGCAAAGTGAAAGAACACTAGCCCGTTATTTAAGTCAGTGGTGCAGACGACCACTTTATAAATTACATGTACATGTAGGAACCCCTAGAAGTATAGGTGAGGTATACCCAAGTGAGGTTTACCTTACGTGAATAACCCCGCTCAGCTGTGAATTATAATTGTGCAAGTTAATCATAAGGGAGTGCAGTTGACCCCTGTTGAACCAGATGTTTATAATTGTATAAGGGCAATTCCACCGTTACGGACGTTACATTCAGAGGCGACTAGAAACTTTGACAAACCAAAATAACATATTTGGGGTCAAAGCAAATTTTATTCACTCGGCACATTTCAGACTTAGGCCCAAATGTATAACATGGTATAGTAAACTAAGAGGTAACCTAATTAATTAATTAGACATAATTGTTGCTAATGAGCGTTACGGACGTTACGTGTTTTGAAAAGGCTTTTCAACATTTGGAGTGTATTGGTGAAACTCTGTGAAGTTTCTTGCCAAAGCTTTTTGAAATAACTATGCACTAGCAGTTGTCACTTCACTTTTTACAAACATGGATGACCACTTAGAAAAATCCACTGTGATGTTGGAGAAAACCCAAGTGTTTGTCGTTACGGACGTTACATTGTAGTGTTACGGACGTTACGCGTGTGAAATCGTGATGCTCCAAGATTACCAGTCATGTTTTTTTTCAGCTGTAAATATCTTTTTTCATCCTTTTTATGGTGTACCACCAGCACCACATGTGACTAGAAACCTTCTTGTAAGAAAATGATGGTGATGATGGTGATGACGATAGTGATGGTGATGAGGAATTACGTCAAAATGTCACTTTTTATCATTGTTTTGGTATAAAACTTCCTGTTGAAATACCTGTAAATGTCAGTGATTGCTTACTTAATGATAATCTTTCTTCAGAGAGTAGCACATTTCAAATTAACATTGACCATGTATCCTATAGTATTTGCAATGCAGTAATAAGAGTGTCCTCCATCTGAAACAATTCAGGTCACCGTCATTTAAATGTTAGGGTATACCTACCGGTACATCCCCATACCGGTACATTAAATCAGTTCATGTGCCAATTTGAAAACATTTCAATACATTTTACAATTTGCATTCTTGTAGGAGAAATGTGTGAATTTATTTCAATAAAAGATCAGTTGCTAATGTTTTTAACCAAAAAATTCAATGGAAATGCATTACGGACAATCGGGACTTTAGTCAGACGGCCGACTTGAGCGATTTGACGAGTTGTACGATGTCGGTTTAGCCGGAGTTGAATGTACTGCCTACTGCAATCTGGAGGTTCAGCCAAATTATGCTTCCATTATAACAGTCTGTAAGAATTGTGAACAAACACATTTAGAAACATTGTGGAAATCTTCCAAATTTGCTCTACCGTACTGAAAAATACAGTAACTGTTGTTTGTATCATAAGTTATAAAATTTAGTGAAATGGCTCAGCTAAACAAAGCTATCCACTCCGTTCACAAATACCCCCTCACCGGCAAAGAGAGTACAGTTGGGGGTGACCGACCGACGCCATCTTGCCTGACTGCAATTTTGCCGTGATGCGCGGCTGTACCATACCACTGCGTGTATGTAGTACAAATCCCCTGTGTACAGTAACGTGCGTCACACACTAAGTACAAGGAACGGTGCGCGCCAACCAGCTAAATGTCCCGCCCATGGGACGTTGTTGCTAGGTAAAAGGGCGCCCTCTTTTGCTGGTGCAAGGAGCCCACTGACACTTAAGTCCAGATAAAAACTTCTGAAAAAGTATTAATCAAAATTCACTTACATGTACTTTGCATGTGTGCTTGTCAGTTTCAAACTTCAGCTGTATGTACCGGTACACGTGCCTGAGATACACGTATATATATATGGCTCTTATGTAATTATAACATTCAGGCCAGGAGGCAGAACATTTTTACAAATGACCTAGATTACATGTATGTGCACATGGGGTCATTTCATATTTTAAAAGAGAGATGAGAATAAGGTGCATAGTGGAGGGTGCATGAAAGGTTCATTTGTATGCAGTACAATGTGTAACATCCGTAACGTATATATGCAAGTATAATGTGTAACGTCCGTAACGTAACATCCGTAACAAAATTTTGTAACGTCCGTAACGCTCGTTAGCCTAGATCTAATTATTGGAATTTCAAGTTTCATACTGCACAAGGTAACCCTTCAGAAACTAGCTTTAAATTTGTGGTTTGGAAAAAATCACTTCACTGGATACGACTGTATAGGAAAAAAATGTTCAAAACGTTACGGACGTTAAGGTTGCCGCGGAAAAAAAACCACGTAAATATGATTATTCATAGTGTACTTATGCAAATACAAATCACATTTTTTTCCCTAATTTTTTGGAGAAGGTTCCCTGATGACTATTTCAAATATAATAAATTCCAAAAATGTTTTCATCTTTGTTAAGCTATTAAATGTTAACATTTTTCAATCTTTTTCCCCAAATTTTTGAAATTTAACAAGTTACCATGGATACATATTCAGACGTTGAAAAAAAATGAAAACGAACAAATCTAGGCAATATTAGTACATATTCATAAGGTTTAGGTATCCCCCTCACCTGCAAAAGTGAAACAATTTGAATAAGTTCCATTTGAAATTTTGAGGGTCATGTCAACTTTGGCATGGAATTGCACCCAAGCTAAAGGGTGCAGTTGACCCAAGAGCTGTACGAAGGTTATAATTGTATAAGCTAATGACAAGGGGTGCAGTTGACCCCTCAGCTAAGAGCGAGGTTTACTAGTGCTTATTCTAACAACGAGGTTTACTAGTGTTCATTATCACAGCGAGGTTTACTAGTGCTTATTCTAACAGCGAGGTTTACTAGTGTTCATTATCGCAGCGAGGTTTACTAGTGCTTATTCTAACAGCGAGGTTTACTAGTGCTTATTCTAACAGCGAGGTTTACTAGTGCTTATTCTAACAACGAGGTTTACTAGTGTTCATTATCACAGCGAGGTTTACTAGTGCTTATTCTAACAACGAGGTTTACTAGTGTTCATTATCACAGCGAGGTTTACTAGTGCTTATTCTAACAGCGAGGTTTACTAGTGTTCATTATCGCAGCGAGGTTTACTAGTGCTTATTCTAACAGCGAGGTTTACTAGTGCTTATTCTAACAGCGAGGTTTACTAGTGCTTATTCTAACAACGAGGTTTACTAGTGTCCATTATCACAGCGAGGTTTCCTAGTGCTTATTCTAACAGCGAGGTTTACTACATGTAGTGCTTATTCTAACAGCGAGGTTTACTAGTGTTCATTATCACAGCGAGGTTTACTAGTGCTTATTCTATCAGCGAGGTTTACTAGTGTTCATTATCACAGCAAGGTTAACTAGTGATTGTTTTAAGAATGAGGTTTATCAGTGTTAATTCGAACACCGTCCGAGGTTTACCTGGATTCATCAGAACTGTGAGGTTTATCATTGTATAAATTATTGAATGGTGACGCATTGACATTATAATTGAAGTGTGCTAAAGGAATAAACTAACTGATTAACGTCTTGGAATAACTGGTTACTGTGAAGCTTATGTAGTCCCGCTCTCTGTTGGATAGATCTGAGTAAGTTAGTCCCCTCTTCTGTCAATAAAGTCAAGTACTTAATCGCAGATCGGTGGTACATTTCCGCCAAACGAACAGCCCCTAGGCTTAGTCCGCCGTTCTTTAACTATATCCCCCCTTGCGTCAGGGTAACCGCTCATCCTTGTGCGAGGTTAATAAATATTTTTGTGGGTTAAGGCCAGGTCCAATTCCATCCTTCAATCAGGTCAGACTGTCGGGTCACCTAGTTATTCCCGCCACAAAGGGTGTAGGCCTATAGCTCGTTTCGCCACAATACTGATTGAGACATTTACTTGTATTCATTATTAGCTATCCTGCAAATTCGAGTGGAACAAGGTTAAAACAAAATAGGTTAACCAGTTTGCGTCGGATAACGTGTATACAAACAAAGATTTTGCGGTATTCGTAGCGGATGACAGATGAACAAGCAATGATAGCTGAGTCCTATGCATACAGATCGTCAAATTGGTTCAGAGAACTCTTGGAGTTTTTAAGAATAAATTATTGTTTCACTGAAGAAGAAGTGTCTTTGCTCCCGTATTAGTCCCATCCTTGTAGATACATGTAGGATAGGATGCCTGGTTATACAGGTATCACAAGTCCTAAGTTCCCCCCAACATTATTCTTAATTAATGAAATAGAAATGCATGATTTCAACAATATAACAAATGCAAATGACAGAGGACACTCTTCTGCCGATCTTGTGAGAAAATGATAGAAATCCAATCACGCATACCAACACGAAGCTCATTTGAATGAAAAAAGTGCCAATAAAAAAAGTCTCAGTACATAGCATTGCTCCAATGTACCGTACTGGTTTGAGTGATCCTGCAAGGCAGGGTAGACTTTCATTAATTAATAACTTTACCTTACAAAAGTTTCCTTGTTTAAAAGGATGTTTAACTAAACAAGACACAATCTTGGTAATCTAACAGATAATGACAGACCTTTTAATGCAAAGGTGACAAAGAAAATGCTGTGTAATCCTATTTCTTTTAGATTAGATACGAAAGGGATTAACATTCTATCTTTTAAAGCATGATCAAACCAGTACATTGGAGCAATGCTATTTACTGCAACTTTTTTTATTGGCACTTTTTTCATTCAAATGAGCTTCCGTGTTGGTATGCGTGATTGGATTTCCCTCATTTTCTCACAAGATGGGCAGGAGAGTGTCCCCTGTCATTTGCATTTGGGATATTGTTGAAATTGTGCTTTTCTATTTCATTAATTAAGAATAATGTTGGGGGGAACTTAGGACTTGTGATACCTGTATATCTTTGATACAAACAATCCGGGAAATATAAATTTATAGTGACTTGGCAATCATTACATCTTGCAAGGTGACAGAAGAATGTCCTGAATAGCGCCCTCTACTCCACCTCACCCGGCCGCAGCATTACATGACAAAAACAATGAAACAAGCCCATTGGTTTTACTTTAAACATGCCTTAGACCTTACTCCATATTTTTTATACAATTTCCTTAAAACATAAGTAGTGACTATCAAAGGTTATTAATATCACTCAATCTGAAAATATAAAGAAAACAAAAATCCCCCACTTGCATTATTGTCCATTCAGCCATAAAAAATTGTTGTGCGTCAATTTTGATCCGTTGAGTCAATTTCTTTTTTTCTTTAAAGTTTTCTGTAGCCACAACAGTGCCCTTTAGTGCTGCACCGCCTCAAATATTTAGCACTAAGGAGCACAAGGGCACCAAGGCAAATGAAAGGGCACCAAGTCAAATGATGTAACACCATATGAGAACTCAAACAAACAAAGCAGTAGGCCTACCACTTTGCTATTTTTTTCCCAAGCTTGGATGGTACAGACAAAGAATATTTTTTTTAATGCATCACTACATCAATTCAAGAACTTTGGTCTGACCAGAGACCCATTATTATTTTGTTGTTGGCCAAACGGCCTGTGCTTAATTCTGTCTCATGTTGGATGAATGCCCCGTACATGTAGAGTCCCCAATTTTTGGACTAGGCATGAACCAAGGACTCCTCAATTCATACTCCTAGAACTATGAGGCGCCACGTAGTGGAGCCTCATAGGCAGATTACCCCGCTAAACCGTTTGCTATACAAAACACCAACTTAGTACAAAAACGTCCATCCCAAGCAAGCATTTTCCCACAGAACCGCTGCACAGTTTGCCCCTAAACTCCGTACAATACCTCATGACATACTCACGTTATGTGCACCAAACAAACATCGGTGGATTCTGTCGGTTTTTAGGGCAAAAATGATGAAAAATATGCCCTTTCCGCACTGAGCCAACCTGACACTTGAAACGTGCACGCGCGCAGAATGATAGCAGTCGATTTTCTAGGAGTACTCAATTCATACTAGGATAACTGAGATTACAACTTGAAATTAAAAGGAATCAAACCAAAGAAGCAGTAGGATCTGAACCAAAAACTTTTCAATTCATTCAAGGGTAACTAAGGCTACACCTTGGAACAAAAGAGGAATCGAACCAAGGTCAAACCCATGTACAGGACTCAAACTTGCTACTTACTTTAATCATCAATGATCTAAGTCAGCACAACTCCGTCAATGAGTGGAGGTTGATCCATGTCTCAATGGTGTGCTCGATTGATTGCCTCGTCCACTGCTTCGTTACCACCCAAATAACTCCCCAACCAAGAGAACTGGTTGGTTGATTTTTATCAGCTGTTGAGCAAAAAATAACAGTAATCAGTAATCATAGGAAAATGAGACATTTTCTGTCTTTGTGCAGTTCTCTCTTGAAGGCATTACTAGTTGAGAGAAGTCTGCTTTAGGTTGACAACATTTTTTAGCCATAAAAAAAAAATTGATTCGAATTTGATCAAAACAAAACAGGGGCCCTACACTATACATGATCGCCAAAATGATGATACTGAGTGATACTAACAACATAAATCTGGGACTGCATGCACTGAGAATTAACATTCCCAATTGTGTTAGGAAAATAACTTACAGCATTTTTTTCTTGACTCTCATTCGTGTCCAAAGACCTTTATACACACACACACACACACCCAAGTTTACGTTACATACCAAGTGTGGACTTTCCATTGCTTTCGTGTAGTTGAGAAAAACCAGTGAAAAAACTCATTTTTCTTAAACTGTGATAACTCTTTCAACCCATTTTTTTTCTATGATTCCCTTTAGTGTTTCTCTTCATTCTGCTACGGATAAACCTAACCCAAAAATGCCTCTAAACCTGTTTTCCAGAAATGGGGAAACACTGTGTGGACTTGCCCAAGTCCGCACCTTGCTCCTCTACCTGGTTTATGTGGACATCTTTTGTTCAGAAGTCCACACAGTGAATGTAATGCCTGTACACCCATGCCTGTACAAGTGTCGTCAGCTCAGGATGCAACATTTTTTCCAGTAAGGCAAACACTGACATCAAGGGAATTTGTCTACCTTGGGAAAGTTGGTTGACTTCCCCCCTGCACCGTCGTCATGACATCCGAAATGATGCGATCGGCGATGACATTGGCTATGGCTCATCCAACAACAACATCGATGATCACCCCCACGTCATGCACGTGAAGGTTTGCTAGCTACACATGCCAGAAGTAAACGCGAGTTCATCCAAAGACTCCTCAATATTCCAAAGGAACGGAGAGACAGAGGTTGTACACCATGTCTGCAGTCCTATGAATATTAGAAATATGATAATGAAATAAGAGCATGAAACTGGAGTGGGAGGGTCTCAACCAAAGACCCATAATCACAAACGCAGAAAGGTAATTAAACAAACTACATGTACACACCAAGCAAGACAGCTGCGTGTTTGGAAATTAAACTGTGTTTGGCGCCCTCAATATTGAGGGCGCCAAACACGTTTCATTGACTGCACCAAACCATTGTGTACACAGTCTGAGATCAATGGCACAAACCACCAAAGACATAAACGCAAAAAAAGCAAGCTGTGTAGAAAACATGTACCTGTGCTTCCCCAAGAGTGGATCCAGAACACATTTTTTTGGGCTGGGCGAAAAAAAAATTGGTCCCACAAAAAGTGATTCCAAAAATTACGGCGTTTGGAATATACAACATTTGCAAACACCAAGTTTTTACGAAATACCTCACTAGGATCTTGGTTAATGACAGTCTAAAGCATCCTGTAAAATTATGGCACTTGGTGTGAAGTCATTTTCAAGAAAATTGTATTTTTGTATAAATTTCCAACGGTGGTCGGCCGACCACCGTTGGAAAACCTAACTATTTTTCAACTACTGCTCCAAATTTACCATTTTGTTCAGTCAAAATTGTGTTTGCTATTGGTTACATGTTCATGAACGGGTGCAGCCCAGCTAGACTGGTTCCCTGACCTAACAATTTTCCGGCATCTATAAATTGATCCATTTCATCTTTAGTGGAGTCAGGGAACCAGACTACTTGAACGTTTTTGTTTTCTTGGCTTTTTCAGCATTTTCGAACACAAAACTTCAAACATGTCTGTGTAACAATATTTGATCTATTATACTAACCCCTCAAATAGTTCATTTTTAAAAAATAACAGCAAAAGCCAATGATGTACATTCCCTTTAAGGGCCCCGAAAAACTTTTGGATTCTAGATGCTCTTTGGTGCGATCTGAGGGAATTTCTGACCACTTTAGCCAACGCCAACGTTTTAGGAGGAAAAGATGGTGGTGTACTCAGTGCCTGCCTGCCTTAATTGCGACGTCACATAAAAACAAAAACAAAAATGTTTTCATTTTGAAAAAAAAAACACACTGTCGCGACATATAAAAAACCGCATGCACAGGGCGCGCCGCCATTTTGAATTTCGATGGCTTCAGACCTTTCAATCGGCCCCATAGAGTGATATTTACACGTGATAATTGTGTCACATATCGTGTTAAATAATGTATTTCTAAGAGTTAGTGTCTGGATCCGTGTGTGTTGTCCACTTAAAATCGCATGGTGTTTTACGCCATTTGAGCACACTACGTTGCTTTGTTTAAATAAATGTTATTGTTTGACGATTTTTCTTCAAATTAAAGAGAGTTATGTCATATTATATTGAACAAACACACTAAATGTCAACTTAATACAGCAAGTATTTCTTGAGTTATTGTCCGGAAAGTGTGTTGTTTATGTTCTGGGAAAGTTGACTTCAATTCACCTGGTATTTTAAGCGCTATTACAATCTACATTGCTTTGTCTACATTATTTTTTTTATTGTTTGACGATTCTTCTTTAAATTCAACAGAAATCGGTCACATACAATGTTTAGAAAGTGTATGAAATGTCAATTTAATGCAACAAATATTTTTTGAGTTATTGTCTGGAAACCGAGTGTGTGGTTTTATTCTGGGAAAGTTGACTTAAAAGTGCCTGGTATTTTACGCATTTAATACACTAAATTGCTTTGTTTACATTATTTTTGTTTGTTTGACAATTCTTGTTTAAATTAGACAGAGAGGGGTCACTTATCATCTTTAATGAGCGTATGGAATTTCACTTTCATTCAACAAATATTTATTGAGTTATTGTTTGGAAACCAATTGTGTTGTTTTTGTTATAGTAAAGTTGACTTAAAATCGCCTAGTATTTTACGCTCTTAATACACAACATTGATTTGTTTATTATTTTTTTTTATTGTTTGAGGATTCATCTACAAATTAACAGACTTGTTTTATATATATCACGTTTTATCAACATAAAAAACCTGCAATTCAATGCAAAAAGTAATTGTTTGAGTTATTGCCTGGAAGCCAAGTGTGTTGTTTTTATTACAGTATAGTTGTTTTCAAATCGGCTGGTATTTTACACGTTTTACAATCCTACATTTCTTTCATAGGCGTCGCGAGGGGGGGGGGCAAGGGGGGCACTTGCTCCCACCCCCTGGAAAAGCAAAAAAGAAAAAAGAAAAAAAAAAAAAAAAAGTGAAAAAAGAGGCACGAAGACAAAGTGGTGTAAATTTAATGAGTTGGGGGGGGGGGGCAAAATGTCCCTGTCCCCCTCTAAAACTGACAAATCGAGATTGTGTTGAGAAATACAAGCATTGTTTGGCAAAAAAGATTGTTTTGCCCCCCTCTAGAAAAAATCCTGGCGACGCCCATGATTTCTTTGTTTATATTATTTAAAGTGTTGGATGATATTCCTTCAAATTCAACAGAATGAGGTCAAATATCATGTTTAACAAGCGAATGATATGTCAATTTGATGCGACGAATGTTTCTTGATTTATTGTCTGGAAACTAAGTGTGTTGTTGTTGTTATAGTAAAGTTTACCAACAATCACCTGGTATTTTGCGCGCGCACTACACTAAATTGTGTTGTTTATTATTTTTTCATTTATAACGATTCGTCTACAAATTCAACAAACTTGTATCAAATATCACGTTTAATTGTAATTAACGAAATTGTAATTAAGTGCAAAAGGTATTTCTTGAGGTTTTGTCTGCAAACCAAGTATGTTGTTCTGCAATAGTAAAGTTGACTTAAATTCGCCTAGTATTTTACGCGCTTTACAATCTACACTGCTTTGTTCATAACTGTTTGACTATTCTTCTTCATGTCCGTAAATTTCGCCGTAATTTTACGGACTTTGCGTAATTGCAGATATTAATTATGCTTATTATCATGATTACAATCAACCACATCGGCCCAAACACCTACACATTATAGTAATCCAAGTGTACCATGTACACATGTCCAAACTCATGTTAATGGTCTGTTTATTTTACGAAACGAAAAAACTTTTCCGGAAATTTTGCTGCCAGCAAAAAAGCGTTCCGTATTCCTGCAGTAAAATTTATTTAGTATATATTTACTTGCTTTTACAGTAAGACGTCGGTGGCAACTTAAGACGTCGGAGTGCGGTGAGCAGTGTTTGTGCAGCACCCTCTTTTGTAAGAAATTGTTGCATGACGATAACATACGGAGTGTTCTTCGTACTGCAATTCCCTTAAATTGTATTACATTATTCTTCGGCGGTTTCCGTCAAGTTTCTAGAGTTTCGTGTCAAATACCATGACAAAATAATACAGGAAATGTCATTGCAATACAATGTTTTTATCTCGAGTTCCCAATTTCACAATAACTGTGTTGACATGACGAGAAAATACAGAGTGTCCTTCATACTGCAATTTCCTTTTGAGCCCCCCCCCCCCCAAGAGGTTGTCATTTTTGTTGTTAGTCCCACGATTGGCTGGCGTCAAAATAGGCCGGCCCTAACAAATTTGTAAATCAAAATATTTTGTCGGAACGCGGTGAGCAGTGTTTGTGTAGCGCGCCCTCTTTTGTTCGAAATTCTTGCATGAGGATAAAATACGAAGTGTCCTTCATACTGCAATTTCCTTTAATTATATTACATTCCACCTTCGGAGGTTCGTGTCAATTTTCTAGATTTTCGTGTCAAATACCATTGCAAAACATTACATGAAATTTCAATGCAATACAATGTGTTCATCTTGAGTTCCCTTTTTGCACAATAACTGTGTTTACATCTCGAATGGCCAGACGTCGGAGCGTGGTGAGCAGTATTTGTGTAGCGCGCCCGCTCTTTGAAAAGAAATAATTGTTATAAAATCTTTTTAAAATACTCAGAACTCTTTAGTCCCACGATTTTGGCCTTGGAGATTATTAATGTGGTCTGTTTTCGAGTAGTTTAATAGGGGTGTAAGTGGCGCCACTAACGTCAAAATAGGCCGCCCCTAAAAAAAAAAACCATTTTTGTATGCGGCCAAAAAATTTGGGCAAAATTTTTGAAAACAAAAACAAACAAAACTGTATTTTGTAAATAGACATATTTTGAGCCCCCCCCCCCCCGCCCTAAAACCAAATCCTGGGTGCGTCACTGGTTAATATTATTTTAACTATTTGACGATTATTCTTGAAATTCAACAGTAAGGGGTCGTATATCATGTTTAATAAGTGGATTCAATGTCATTTTAAGGTACGGGATAAATCTTGAGTTATTGTCTGGAAATCAAGTTGGTTGTTAATGTTACAGAAAAGTTGACTTCAAATCGCCTGGTAGTTTACGCGCTTAGCAATCCTACATTGCTCTGATATTATTTTAACTGTTGATCGATTCCTCTTCAAATTCAACAGAAAGGAGTCACATATCATGTTTATTAAGCGTGTGATATGTCAATTTAATGCGACGAATACTTTTTGATTCATTGTCTGGAAATAGTAAAGTTTACCGAAAATCGACTGGTATTTTTACCCGCTTATTTCACCACATTGCTTTGTTTATAATGGTTTTTTTTGATGACAATTTGTCTACAATTTCAACAGAATTGTATTAGATATCACGTTTTATCAATATACGAAATTGCAATTCATTGCAAAATGTATTTCTTGAGTTTTTGTCTGGAAACCAAGTACATGTATGTTGTTTTGTTATAGTAAAGTTCACTTGAATTCGCTTGGTATTTTACGTGCTTTATAATCTGCATTCCAGAATCGCCTGGTATTTTACGCGCTTAATACAGTACATTGCAATGTTTTATTATTTAACTATTCGACGATTCTTCTTCAAAATGTTCAAATTCAACAGAAAGGGGTCACAAATCATGTTTAATAAGCGTATGAAATATCAATTTAATGTAACGGATATATCTTGAGTTATTGTCTGTAAATCAAGGTTGTTGTTTATGTTACAGTAAAGTTGACTTAACTACTGGGAATGGGATCAGCCGTCAATTTCTTTTGTAATAAGCCACAATGAATCCTCAAACCCACTAAGCAACTTAAATTGACAAGAACCGTGGAAAAATTCAAACCCCCAAAAATTGATTGCAAATTTAAGACACATTGAATTGAAAAACGTAAAACACTATTTATAGAGACAATAATCCCCCACCCAAATAAATTGTATTGATATGAAAACTTGACAATAATTAGTCATGATGTACTGACACACACAAAAACCCCGACGGAAACCTGGGAAGAAACAATAAAAGACAATAAAACAATTGTTTGGACGCTCCGTACGTAGCTTTTGCTACCGTCGATTTCTTCCAAAAGAGGGCGTCCTACACAAACACTGGTCAGCACCTTTAAGATTTTTGTATAATGCAGATGACAATCTGCGAACAATAAAACATGTTTTTTAAGACATAATGACTGCAGAACACATCGCATTTAATGAAAATTGCGTCCTATTATTGTCCATTATATTTTACACAAGTTTGAAAATTGATGAAAGCCATTGCGGAAAAAATTTAATATGATTTATAAAAATCATGAAAAATTCATAACGAAAGTCACTTTTTATTGAACAAAAATAAATCACTCTTTCTAGAGACAATTATTGCAAAATAGCTCATCGCTTTTTTGACACAGAAAGTAAGAAACTTGACAGGAACAGAAGAAGAATAAAATAATGTAATGTCATTTAATGACAATTTAGTGTTTTAATCGCAAAAAACAATTAATTGGGAATTAAAGTAACTTTATAATAATTGAATGAAAGTAACATGCTACCTATGGATACAATTACTCCAGAATAATAGATATTTGAACATAATAGTCGATAATT
This sequence comes from Patiria miniata, assembly GCF_015706575.1. Taxonomy (NCBI): domain Eukaryota; kingdom Metazoa; phylum Echinodermata; class Asteroidea; order Valvatida; family Asterinidae; genus Patiria; species Patiria miniata. The sequence continues at coordinate 779,088 of NW_024037056.1, forward strand.
AGTCGTCACGTAATGACATAAAAAATACCTGGACGGAAACCTCGTCGGAAAAAAATACACGACAATAAAGCAAAAAAGTGTCGACGCTATACAGGGTGTTTCAATAAAAAGGAAACCCAACTTTGAAGAACAAGTATGGACAGACTAAATGTTTACTGGCTGTGAAACCGCTTTCATATAAAAGCGTAATCTCTATGCTTTTCAATGATACCTTGTTTACATTTCCAGGGCCTTGCATCACTGAGCATCATTATCTTCAAAACTGGATGCAAAATTGCAGTTGGTTCACTTTCATGTCAAACACAATAGGCATGGTGTGCATGGGAATAAGTATTCAAGAAGATAACACGGGTGCATCAAAAGAAATAAAAAAACAAGTCGGGTTGGTTTCAAAACTGGATTTTGTTTGTCATTAATTCTCGTTTTGACCAAGCCACGTTCAAAACAATCTGCCATTTTCCCGAGAATTGACATTCAAGCCATTTCAAAGACATTTCCGTAACAATAGGCACACCGTACCCAGTGGTGTTTTTTTTTATGAAAGTGAACCAAGTGCATTTTTGCATTCAGTTTTCAAGACAATGATGCTCAGTGATGCATGACTCAGAAAACCTAAACACGGTATCATTGAAAAGCATAGAGATTACGCTTTCAGATGATACCAGTTTTATAGCCAGTAAACATATCGTAAGTCCATACTCATTCTTTGAAATTGGGTTTCCTTTTTTTGAAACACCCTGTATACGTACACCATGATTGCTTCCTTCAATTTCTTGCAAAAAACGAAGACGTCCGTCAATGTGTGTCACGATGTACCCATTTGACAAAAATACCACACTCTCTGTGGAGATAATATTGCAGAATAACGCATCCCATATGATTAAAATTGCGTCGCATTACTGGCCGTGATATGTGACGCAACATGATTGAAAATTTAAGGGAATCTTGGGAAAATTTTATTCTTATATGATTGAAGAAAGCAGTATTTTTATCGTGAAAAAAACTTTGTTAATTGGAATTACTTTTGAAGGAAATTTTGTTGAATATTTAGTCGCAATGTAAAGATTTGAAGAAAAAAAATCGACTGAAATCTCGAACAAAAAATATCCACTCTTTGTTAATGGTTCCGATACCTAAAGGAAAGCGCGTTGAATTGAATTGATATTTCGTCCAATAATTATTCATGATGTATAACAAAACAGTTTTGAAGAAAAAAAATGACAGGAACCTTAAAAAAAAAAAAGCCACAATAAAAACTACAACGTGTAAGCAAACTCCGTTTTTTTGCTGTCATCTATTTCTTCCAACAGAGGGTGCACTACTAAGTGTAAAAAGGTCCCACTTTAGATCCATAATAATTATGTTGTTTTCCTATGGATTCAAACTAAAATTGTAGATGATGTACACGAGGAATTAACTTTTTGAGCGATTTTCTTCAGTTTTGTATATACGAGAAGGTAACATTTAAACGCCATCCAAAATAATACTCACTTTCAGAATTTGCTACAGTTGACTTGGCGTCCCCAAATGTCCATGCAGCGCTGGACACCAAGCTGAAGCCCGTGCTGGCTTAAAGCTTCTGAAGGAATGCAGAATCACCACTGGTGTCGTTGCAAATGATCTAGGACAATCCAGGAGGTGTGCAAAATAGTGTATTAATTGCGAAAAGTCCGATTCAAAGGAAAGTCACTTTTAATTGCAGAAAATGAATGAAGAAAACACATTCCAATATTTGATCATGATATTATAACATAAAAAGATTGTAACAAATTTACAGATACCGTGGTAAACCAAAAACATTGCGACAATAAAAACTAGACTATGTTCCCACCATCAATGTAATCGTCAATGCCGACCCTGACATGCCCATTTATGATCATAACAATTGAGCTCGAAATAGAAGAAAAACAATTCTCAGTCATAATCACAAAATGTGAACTGTTATTTTATGTCCCCGAGTTATGACAAACGAAAGAGTCCAAAATTACAAGAAGGAACTTACGGTCTGTACAACAGGTTCGCCCTTTAGCAAAGGGAGTCTTAGTCAACACGACGAGGGTGACACTGCAATAGCTGTGAACTGAAGGCACGTGGCGTTTCTGTTGTTGTTGTCAAGCAGATGACAGGTTCGGTAATGAGCGTATTTGTATAGATTCTAAACACAAAGCACCCACTAGAGCATTACAATGCAAATTCCTACCATTCACTGACCATGCCTGTAACTAACCTTAGACGTTTTGAAGTCTGAAAAGGATTTATTTTCTCGACTGTAATACCCTTAAAGCGTTGAGAAATTTGGTTTGTTTGGTTAGAGTGCCAAAAATAATATCTTGGGTAATTAATTCTGTACTGTTCCATTAATTTTTTTGGCGAAACTGCTTTAACTTTATAAACACTTCCCAACGGGTAATATTTTGGTTGAAATGCAGTACTTTGTTAGAATTTTGTTAGGACAGTCACCCTTCAAGCCCAATCTTCCCTGATCATTTATTTAGTCTCCCCAACAGAACTGTAAAAGTACGGAAGCCGGATAGTGCCAGGTCTCTAAGGGATGAATATATATTTTGCAAACACGTCAGAATTTTTTTGTACATCGCCGCCACTTAATATGCGGCGGCCGCAACTTATTATGTGGCGGCCGCAACTTATTATGTGGCGGCCGCAACTTAATATGTGGCGGCCGCAACTTATTATGTGGCGGCCGCAACTTATTATGTGGCGGCCGCAACTTATTATGTGGCGGCCGCAACTTATTATGTGGCGGCCGCAACTTATTATGTGGCGGCCGCAACTTATTATGTGGCGGCCGCAACTTAATATGTGGCGGCCGCAACTTATTATGTGGCGGCCGCAACTTATTATGTGGCGGCCGCAACTTATTATGTCGCGGCCGCAACTTATTATGTCGCGGCCGCAACTTATTATGTGGCGGCCGCAACTTATTATGTCGCGGCCGCAACTTATTATGTCGCGGCCGCAACTTATTATGTGGCGGCCGCAACTTAATAACTGGCGGTCGCAACTTAATATCTCGCAGCCGCCACTTAATCATCTGAATTATCTGACGCTATCAGTCAGACCAAAGATTCGAAGCTTTGGAGAAGGAAATCTTCACAGCTGAGCTCGCTGTTCCCGCTTTAATTTTTGGTTTGCTTAGTTCTAATAACGCCAGGTAATGAAAAATCCCTCCCTGTAGGCCAATATTGCCAAAGCTTTTGGCAGATGAGATGTATTGCTTTTAATAGCCTTTAGTACCGTAGTGTTATCATGCATAATGCATGAGGCCCCTGATTGTCTCGACTCTGCCTGTGATTATGACAAAGCGGCTGATTTTTGCTACTAAATACTAATATTTTCACGGTATGGTGTTCAAAATGTGTATGTAGTATACATGTTGTATTATTTTGCTCACACAGATAAGCTATGGATCAAGATATTATAGCCACGTATTTCCATTTGGGTCTCAGCTACACGGACATTTTGTATGCGCTTGCTCTAAACCACCGAATCGTCATAAGTCTTAGGACACTGAAAAGACGCTTGCGTCAGCAACGTCTGTTTCGACGCAAACACTTCACTGACATTCTGGAAGTCGCTGACTTCATTTTTGATCAGATCAATGAAAGTGGAATTATGCATGGATACAGATGGATGCATTTGAAATGTCTGCAAGCTGGCAAAGTCGTTCAACGAGACACGGTTTATGCCGTTATGAAGATCCTAGATCCTGATGGTCTGCAACTTCGGAGAAGAGGCAGGCTCATAAGAAGGGAATACTTCGCAAGGGGACCCAACTACTTGTGGCACCTGGACTCCTATGACAAACTTAAGACGTATGGGTTGCGCATCAATGGGTGCATTGATGGGTTTTCGCGTCAGATAGTTTGGCTAAACGTATATCGCACGAGCAGCGATCCTAAGGTAATTGCTGGATATTACATGGAAGCAGTGAGCGCTATGGAGGGATGTCCAAGTATGATCAGAGGAGACATGGGAACCGAGAACGAGGGTGTGGCGATGATGCAAGAGTTCTTGTCGGAGCAGAATAGCTTCATATATGGGAAAAGTACTCACAATCAGCGGATAGAGGCTTTTTGGCGTATGCTGCGTAAAGGATGCACACAATTTTGGATTGATGCTCTGAAGACATTGAAGGATGTTGGCGATTTCACAGGAGACTCTCTAGACACAGGTCTTGTCCAATTCTGCTTTATGAGTTTGGTTTAGGTGTGTTGAATTATTTCAATTTGCTGTTCGTCATCCTCATGCATGTATGCCGAAATTAGGTCAATGTGGAAAAATCTAATATGGTGCAAAGCCTGTCTTAACTGTGAGGACGGTGTAAAGTAATGCCGTGCACTTTACCCTTTCCATATGACTGGATATCCCTCTCTCTCTCTCAAAAAGGAAAATAAATATAGAAAACCCACTTAATACCACTAAATGGAGTTCCAAAATTATTGATTGTCATTGTGAAAGTCTTAAGTATGTGTATGGCTGCTGCAATTTTGACTACTTTATAATTCTAATTCTAATGTATAATTCAATCAAAAGTTATGATGCTCGAACATACCGAATGTGAGTAAAAGATGTGATATAGCCTAAATTTCTTATTTGTCATTTTTTTGTAATAGAATGATCTTGATAGGATGTCGTCTGTCTGGAACTGCCATCGCATACGACGTTCAAAGAATCAGAACGTTCCCAACGGAAGACCTGTAGTTCTCTTCTCCATGCCAGAATTGTTTGGCCGACGTGACTACTTGAAGCCAGTTGACCAGGAACATATCGAAGCCTGCTGCACCGAGTGTACCTTCAGGGATGGCCTTCCGTGTGACGAGGAGTTATTTGAACTCTTCATTATTTACATGACTGAACATTCTTTGGAACATCCTGGCAATGTAGAGCAGGCACTGCAGCTTTACCACGCGCTGCGTGATGCCATTCGACAGGATCTGGAACAGTAATATATAGACCTATATAGTTTCTCACAATACTGTCAGTGTCGGTGATACGTGCTGCCCAGAAACGACTTGTGGATCAGTAATGAGATGAATTATTGATGTTATATGAAAACCTCCAATTTGTAAAAAAGAAGCACATGTCACGAAGTAGACATCAATTACAAAAAGGCCATTAATGAACCTCTTAAAGTTGAAATTGGTGTACTAAGTTGTCAGTTTTCTGAAATCAAGTGCATGGAATTATTGAAGTAATTGAGTAGGATAAACAGCCAACGTCAAGGATAAACAGCCAACGTCAAAAAAAAATAGCCGATATCCCACTCAGCCCAGCCAGACGTTATTAAAATATCAAGCAACAGGTTTCATGTGTGTTGGTGGGGGTGAGGGACCTTCTGCTGAGCAACCCCAGCAAATAAGGCGAAGTACACCATGTCTGCACCCATGGACCCATTCTTAGAACATAGACTCGAATGCCATGAATGACGTACAGACAAATCTATGTAGATTACACTACTAATTACATTCTTACCTATTTCTTAGTTTTGTTTATGTATAAGTCTATTTCCAGGTTTTTTTTTTATATATTTGATTGCAGCACTTTTGGAAAACTGCATTGTTCAAAGAATGTTCAAACTAACCACAAATGAATATACAGAGTGAAACCAACATTTCTAACGGAAATTTTCTGTGATTCCCAGTTTAATTGCCTGGCAAAAACTACTTTTATTACAATCCACGTCACTTTTTAATTAAAAACGATTAAATAAATACTTCACTTTTTTTATAATTTCAACGAGCAAAACCAAAACGCTATATCAAAACTTCAACAATATCTAACACGAGCAACTGCCTGCAAATGTAACACCTCAGTCACCAATATAATTATGCAATGAAATTTGGGACAAATATAATATAAATGTGTGAGCAAAACGTCTTTGGAAAATCGAAAAGGTACGATTTGCTTTTCCTGTTGAATTTGTATTTCAACGGAACTAATTTACATTTTGGGCGAGTTACCTTTGCACAATTTGTACAGGACGCGGAATATGCATCGCCAAATTAAAGTGCTTTATAATTAGGATTTTGTGACGTATGTAAAATCTACAACTAAATCTCGTATGAACTTATTTATGAGGGACACATCATTCAAAGGAAACCTTTGCATCGTAGGAAAGAAGCAATATCAACAAAATATGTTTTGTGGGATGGAGAAAAAAGGAAAAAAAATATAACAGTAGTGCCAGCCTTTGGGATTAGCGAATCTTATACAGTAACAAAAAAATCATTTCAAAATACTACAACTACAGAACACCACATAAAAGAATGTATATCCCATGAACAGAATTGGGATTTAAAAAGGTTATTTCACTACAATACAAATGGGAAATGTCACTGTTTATGAAGAATACTTGTCCTCGTTAAAACGCATAAAGAACAAAATGGCAACGCAATTGAAAAATACAACTGTTACTGAAGGATATTTCTCTTAAAACATAAAAGAACAAAATGGCAATGCAAATGAAAAATACAACTGTTACTGAAGGATATTTCTCTTAAAACATAAAAGAACAAAATGGCAATGCAAATGAAAAATACAACTGTTACTGAAGGATATTTCTCTTAAAACATAAAAGAACAAAAGGGCAATGCAAATGAAAAATATAACTGTTACTGAAGGATAGGCCTACTTAAAAAAGAACCAAAATTATGGCAATACAACTCTGACTGAAGGTTTGAAGGTTATACTGAAGGTTACTTCTCCTCAACCAAAATGGCAGCGCAAATGAAAAAAATACATCTGTTACTGATGGATACTTCTCATCATAATAGATCATGAACAAAAATTAATGCAATGCAACTGTTACTGAAGGTTATACTGAAGGTTACTTCTCCTCAACCAAAATGGCAGCGCAAATGAAAAAAATACAACTGTTACTGATGGATACTTCTCATCATAATAGATCATGAACAAAAATTATGGCAATGCAACTGTTACTGAAGGTTATACTGAAGGTTACTTCTCCTCATGATGATACAAAAAGAACAAAATGACTTTTCGTTTCAAGCACGTACATAATACAATATACAAATCATGTATAACATAAAGCACACTTCCAAATCACCTAATTAACTACTACTGCAGTGAAACAAGAGTGCATGTATGGGATTGATATAGGTTGTCTGTTAATGAAATAGAAGAAGGGTGACACGGCTTTTAGATGATGTCCATTTGCCAGTATCTGTTGCGAAGGAGGGTGGTGAATTCTGACTTCAATGTGATATAAGGCAGTGCCGCATACGAGCGCGGAATGTTCAGAACACACCCACATGTGTGTGCTGTGGGGCAGCGAATCTCTGACTCGGTGAACCTGGTGGTGATCTTCTCTCTGACCGCGAGGTCGGACCCCGTGCAAAATCGCAAGAACAGGCCGAGCAGATTCTGATCCATCTCCCTCACCAGTCTCTTAAGTGAGGAACTCAAGGCGCCTTCTTCTGTGTTCATTGGTTTGGGAAATTCCAATATGTTCAATACCTTCCTGGTTGATGGCTTCAGGTTGTCATAAATCTGACGGAGCTGGAGTCGTGAGAGGCCGAGAGATTTCAGCTTTGGTCGCCAACACAGCGCCACAAATAGTGGTACTTGAAGCATCTCCTTATTTGCCATCTCGGTAAGTGATTTCTCGATGTTCTCGTCTGTAAGGTTTCGTCTGGCATCGTGTCGTTCCATGAAATCCATCAAGTCATCTGCATCGACAGATGAAACACTCCTCATTGCATCTTCAAGCAGCAATCGGTCGACATCCGGGAGCAACTGCATGAACGCGTCTAGTGGGTCATCGGGTGTCCCAAAAAATGCCAGTTGCATGAAAGGCAGAGCAAGCCTGACCGGCAAAATTCCCTCCTGTCTGAATGCTAAGCGGATTACTTCTCCCACTGCCGACCAATGGACCTTGGTCATGTCATGGCGTAATACCGGTACGGCTACCGAGTTGCCGATTGTGTACTGCAAATAAAAGCTGACGAAAAACTCAGTAAGTGCATCCCTCAAGACTTCTCCGTTGTCTTCAGCCATCTCTGTGCTTCCATCTGACTTCAGCATCTTCACTTCGAAGGTTGTTCCTCTCAGGTTGACGTTCTCCTCTTTCGAGAAAAATGTTACCATTTCTTGACAAACGTTGCCACGGTGCACTTTTATTTCTTTTACCAATGGCTGTGTTGCATTTAAGTCCAGTTCCACTGCTGCTGGGAAGGGGCCAAACTGAATGATACCGGAGTCGTCGTCGTTTAATCGAGCCAGTTGGTCCTCTTGAATGAATTCGTCAGGAATGTTATAGGTTGGTGGAGTGAGATTCACAGCATCCGAGTCCAACGTTGCAGCAAATACTGACTGGACATCTAATTCAACGCGGTCTTCAGCAGCTTCGGACAACAGTGGGTTGTTGGAGGGCGATGAGTCATCAGCAGTCTGCACGATGACTTCATTGTCAACTGTCATCTCATCACCTTGATTCAACGGACGGTATCGCTCCGAGTTAGGTTGCCCATGAGAAATGTGGTGGCCGTCACTTGTGCTCGGTACCTCCTCTTGGCTCGAATCAATGGCTGTTGGCATGAGGTTTTCCTCTCCTCTCCGACGTCTGTGAGCAAACATATCTGGTAGATCTTCCAGGCTGTCTTCTGCAGGGTCACTTGCTGACTTATCTTCATCCAGGTCTACTGATTTGGCCAGGAGATAGCATCGTACGTGTTTTAGACCAAGTCTGTCGATCAAATGTTGAATAGTCTCGTTCTCGTGAACGGGTTGGCTACCATGCACATCTGTGGAGACATCTAACTGGAAGTCCCCGAGCGAACCATGACAGTTTTTTTCCATCTTGAAAAAACAAGGGGCAAAGGGTATGTAGCAATTTTCTTTTGGGTGTATTTTTGTCGACAGTAATGTGACGTATCCCCCCACCCATGGGGGCGCGTACCTGCTTGTACCTGGACTCTGTAGCCTCGTAAATAGAGAACCCGACTATTAGGGACCTTGAACTTGTTGATGCCTCTTTCGCTTTCTAGCCTCTCGGGCCCCTCTTTGTTTCTGCTGATTTCTGCGTGCTGTTTGACTGACCGCCGTCACTTGGCCCGGGGGCAGAACTCTCATATTCTTCCTCGCTGTCACTTACAAGTCTGGCTGTTTTTTTCCCTGACTTTCCTGCCATTCGGGACCTCAAGCTCTCGAGCAGTGTAAACTTCCTCTTCTGAGTTTGAGTTTCACTGTTCTCCTTCCGGACGAAAGCCTTAACGACAACTCGGTCACCCTTACGAGGAATGTACTCGCTGAGTTCTTCATCCGTCATTTCAATAATGACATCCTCGTCAATCTGAAACATACAAACAAACAAACAAACAAAAAGTAAAAACAAGAATCTTTTCTAGGCATTGATATACTCCGACTAGAAGGACTGACAAGGAAGACTTAGTCCCGTGACTTAAGAAAAAAAATGTGACATGCGGAATTCAAGCACAAATTGTGTGCTGTGAGTCCAAAATAATCGACAGCAGTTGGGTGTCAGGTTTTGGTGGACTAAATTGAGGTCAGGTCATAGTCAAAGTTTGCGCAAAGGGTCTCTGGTGGTTTACTTTTCTGATTGGGCGGTCTTAACTGCCAGGTATATAATATCCTTTGATGTTATTCCAAATGTAAAATGTCACACTTTTATGTGTGGAAATTCACTTCAACCATAAACAGTATAGTTGACCAACTTTGACCTTAACCTAGACAACAATTAATATGAATTGGCATTCAAAATTGCGACCGGGTCGTACCCGATCACTTTACGAATTAAGAAGAACGGTCAGGACAGCTTTAAGAAAATTCTCAAGAGCCACCGTTGAGGAAAAGAAACGTCTTTTTTTTTTATCAAGACTCAATTAAACAACATACAGGGTGTCCCAAAAAAATGGTGCAAGTGAAACGCGCCACGTTACCCAATAACCATTCAATATTTGCTACAGATGTTTATATCATCTTCATGATTACTTCATTAGCTTCGAAATGCCGCTTCTTTCATCGTATTTGCTTTAGTTCATGTAGAGATATGTTTGATTAACCACAAACACCTAAAATCAAGTTTGTGCCACTTTTAGAGTATGAATGCTTCTAAGCCCAAACGCTGCCAGTAGTTCACACATGAGAAGAAATCACCCATGTGTGAACTGCTGGCACTTGCACCATTTATTTTGGGACACCCTGTATATTTGAATGAAATTAATGCCCCCCCCCCCCCACACACACACACACATTTTTAGGACCATATACAAAAACCCTATGGATATCGTCTAAAAAGGTTTTCCTAAGAAACGTAACATATTTTCCACGTTGATATCATGATTTCTCATTAGAATTTCACTTTTGTTATAAGGAAATAAAGTGGAGGTATTAAAGTAAAATCTATACCGCTTGGATAATTGGATTAGGTCCCTCCAGGAATTCTGCTGAGCACCCTTACCTTCCAATGTGTCACGCTGCACACCTCGGGCTTTAAGTACACCCCACAGCCGCTCAGACATGCTGAAATGTGCAAACAAAATTAATTTTGCAAACTCGCATTCTCAAATTTGTATCCTTGTGGAGACATTGCTTTGTTTGTTCTCGTGTACAAATAGAAAATAGTGTGGAAATCGAATTTCAAAATGCTCCTGTTCTAACCAGAATCACTCTCCTGGGTTGAAACTTCGACCCAATGTCCCTTTAATATATAAAATACTTCAATTTGCGACGGATCAACACACTTGAAAATTCCTAGTTTGTGAGTAAAATCAAATAATCTATTTCGTGAAATCCTGGTGGATACCTAGTCACCTTTAGAAATTTCCTTGTGTCGACTTTACAATCTTTTGTTCCATATTATACCCGGGTCTCCACTAGGATACAAATTTCAGGTCATGAAAATCAAAATAAGGGCCGGAAGCCGAAAGAGGTTAACAACTTAAACTTGGTAAAGAAAAAGGAAACCTAGCTGTCAATAATTACAAGAGCAAAACAATGTGCAATGAAGGCCTACAGCTACCTAGGCCAAGTGCCTCAATTTGACTGATGACACGTACATTTACAAGGCACATCCAAAATGCCTGGTACAAAACGAATTTAAGATGTTAATGTTAGTAACATACAGTATGGGCTTGATCTCACCTGACGAGGCTTGCTACCAAGTGCAAATGTACGCGTCCCCAGTGTCGCCTTTACATACAAGTGGTAGCATCAATACGATCGATCGGACTGACAGACAAGACCGTGCACGCCCGGTCCCCGCTGGCTGTCGAGACCACGTGGTGAACACGAGATATTAAGTTGCGGGCCGCCACATAATAAGTTGCGGGCCGCGACATAATAAGTTGCGGCCGCAACATAATAAGTTGCGGCCGCGACATAATAAGTTGCGGCCGCCACATAATAAGTTGCGGCCGCCACATATTAAGTTGCGGCCGCGACATAATAAGTTGCGGCCGCCACATAATAAGTTGCGGCCGCCACATAATAAGTTGCGGCCGCCACATAATAAGTTGCGGCCGCCACATATTAAGTTGCGGCCGCCAGTTATTAAGTTGCGGCCGCCACATATTAAGTTGCGGCCGCCAGTTAATAAGTTGCGGCCGCCACATATTAAGTTGCGGCCGCGACATAATAAGTTGCGGCCGCCACATAATAAGTTGCGGCCGCGACATAATAAGTTGCGGCCGCCAGTTATTAAGTTGCGGCCGCCACATATTAAGTTGCGGCCGCCAGTTAATAAGTTGCGGCCGCCACATATTAAGTTGCGGCCGCGACATAATAAGTTGCGGCCGCCACATAATAAGTTGCGGCCGCGACATAATAAGTTGCGGCCGCCACATAATAAGTTGCGGCCGCCACATATTAAGTTGCGGCCGCCAGTTATTAAGTTGCGGCCGCCACATATTAAGTTGCGGCCGCCACATAATAAGTTGCGGCCGCCACATATTAAGTTGCGGCCGCGACATTATGTCGCGGCCGCCACATAATAAGTTGCGGCCGCGACATAATAAGTTGCGGCCGCCACATAATAAGTTGCGGCCGCGACATAATAAGTTGCGGCCGCCACATAATAAGTTGCGGCCGCCACATATTAAGTTGCGGCCGCCAGTTATTAAGTTGCGGCCGCCACATATTAAGTTGCGGCCGCCACATAATAAGTTGCGGCCGCCACATATTAAGTTGCGGCCACGACATAATAAGTTGCGGCCGCCACATAATAAGTTGCGGCCGCGACATAATAAGTTGCGGCCGCCACATAATAAGTTGCGGCCGCCACATAATAAGTTGCGGCCGCCACATAATAAGTTGCGGCCGCCACATAATAAGTTGCGGCCGCGACATAATAAGTTGCGGCCGCCACATAATAAGTTGCGGCCGCCACATATTAAGTTGCGGCCGCCGCATATTAAGTGGCGGCGATGTACAAAAAAATTCTGACGTGTTTGCAAAATATATATTCATGCCTTAGGGACTGGCACTATCCGGCTTCCGTATAAAAGTAACTACATTCGACTAAAAAGAAAGTCCCCACCTTAGAATTCTTCTTTGTTTAACCCTAAAGGGGCCGGGGCGGAATCCGCCGCCTCGACTTTTTCTGCGATAGCCTTTCCGCCAAACGAACTGTTATGACTTTTTAGCCCCGAGCCTTGCGCATCTTTTGATACCAAAAACATAAAAATCGGACCACGGGTTGCCGTCCGGCGCTACTCGCCTTAAAAACTGAATTTCCCCATATTCGTCGTGTACACAGAGCAAAATTACCATTTGTGCATATGAATAATTAATTACCCATCAATCCAAAAACCCTTTGACCAATAGTTATGAAATTTCTTGGGTATGTTTATGATAAGTTGTTTTACAATTTTTCGTCGCTCGAAGGTCGAGTTTTTAGGGCGGAGGGGGGGGGGGGGGGGGTGCAGAATCCACCAAACCCCCGGCTGAGAGGTGGTCAAACTAACCCGACCCTTTAGGGTTAAAGGAAATTATACAACCTTTGCTTTTGCTACAATTTTCAAGAATAAATGAATTCGGAGGATCATATTGTTACGGATGCTGCACAACTGAACAAAAAGAACAACCTCGTTTCCGATGAACTACTCAAGAAATACAAAATGGATTAAATTGAAATTTGGTGCAATTAGTTTTCACGATGTGTAGCATATGTAGTTTGAATGGCGTGAGAAACCGTGGAGCTATAAATATAATATGATCGTAACAATCTAATGTTTTAAACGTTAAAAATCCATGTTGACTTCCATTAGGATTGTACTTGTCGCAAATAAAACCCTATATTGTTACGGTCATAATATCTTGATTATTTTGACGTTTTTTTAATGAAATTAAATCTTTTGATGTCAAACATCATGACAAGTGAGTGTGCGAAAATTCAGTTTAATGTAACGTGTATATCTTGAGTTGTTGGCCCCAAATCGAGTTTGGTGGTGGAGATCGAGACCACTATAATAGAGGGCGCGCCACATAAATAGTGGTCTCAACAACGCATCAACACAGTGGAGCTATAAATATAATATGATCGTAACAATCCAGTGTTTTAAACGTTAAAAATCCATGTTGACTTCCATTAGGATTGTACTTGTCGCAAATAAAACCCTGTATTGTTACGATCATAATATCTTGATTATTTGACGTTTTTTTAATGAAATTAAATCTTTTGATGTCAAACATTATGTAAAATGAGTGTGCGAAAATTCAGTTTAATTTAACGTGTATATCTTGAATTGTTGGCCCCAAATCGAGTTTGGTGGTGGAGATCGAGACCACTATAATAGAGGGCGCGCCACATAAATAGTGGTCTCAACAACGCATCAACACAGATGCTGCACAACTGAACAAAAAGAACAACCTCGTTTCCGATGAACTACTAGCTCAAGAAATACAAAATGGATTAAATTGAAATTTGGTGCAATTAGTTTTCACGATGTGTAGCATAAGTAGTTTGAATGGCGTGAGAAACCGTGGAGCTATAAATATAGTAATGATCGTAACAGTCTAGTGTTTTAAACGTTAAAAATCCATGTTGACTTCCATTAGGATTGTACTTGTCGCAAATAAAACCCTGTATTGTTACGATCATAATATCTTGATTATTTGACGTTTTTTTTATGAAATTAAATCTTTTGATGTCAAACATTATGTAAAATGAGTGTGCGAAAATTCAGTTTAATGTAACGTGTATTTCTTGAATTGTTGGCCCCCAATCTAGTTTGGTGGTGGAGATCGAGACCACTATAATGAGAGGGCGCGCCACATAAATAGTGGTCTCAAGAACGCATCAACACAGATGCTGCACAACTGAAAAAAAAGAACAACCTCGTTTCCGATGAACTACTCAAGAAATACAAAATGGATTAAATTGAAATTTGGTGCAATTAGTTTTCACGATGTGTAGCATAAGTAGTTTGAATGGCGTGAGAAACCGTGGTGCTATGAATATAATATGATCGTAACAATCCAGTGTTTTAAACGTTAAAAATCCATGTTGACTTCCATTAGGATTGTACTTGTCGCAAATAAAACCCTGTATTGTTACGGTCATCATTTCTTGATTATTTGACGTTTTTTTAAATGAAATTAAATCTTTTGATGTCAAACATCATGACAAATGAGTGTGCGAAAATTCAGTTTAATGTAACGTGTATTTCTTGAATTGTTTGCCCCAATCTAGTTTAGTGGTGGAGATTGAGACCACTATAATGAGAGGGCGCGCCGAATAAATAGTGGTCTCAAGAACGCATCAACACGGATGCTGCACAACTGAACAAAAAGAACAACCTCGTTTCCGATGAACTACTAGCTCAAGAAATACAAAATGGATTAAATTGAAATTTGGTGCAATTAGTTTTCACGATGTGTAGCATAAGTAGTTTGAATGGCGTGAGAAACCGTGGAGCTATAAATATAGTAATGATCGTAACAGTCTAGTGTTTTAAACGTTAAAAATCCATGTTGACTTCCATTAGGATTGTACTTGTCGCAAATAAAACCCTGTATTGTTACGATCATAATATCTTGATTATTTGCCGTTTTTTTATGAAATTAAATCTTTTGATGTCAAACATTATGTAAAATGAGTGTGCGAAAATTCAGTTTAATGTAACGTGTATTTCTTGAATTGTTGGCCCCCAATCTAGTTTGGTGGTGGAGATCGAGACCACTATAATGAGAGGGCGCGCCACATAAATAGTGGTCTCAAGAACGCATCAACACAGGTGCTGCACAACTGAAAAAAAAGAACAACCTCGTTTCCGATGAACTACTCAAGAAATACAAAATGGATTAAATTGAAATTTGGTGCAATTAGTTTTCACGATGTGTAGCATAAGTAGTTTGAATGGCGTGAGAAACCGTGGTGCTATGAATATAATATGATCGTAACAATCCAGTGTTTTAAACGTTAAAAATCCATGTTGACTTCCATTAGGATTGTACTTGTCGCAAATAAAACCCTGTATTGTTACGGTCATCATTTCTTGATTATTTGACGTTTTTTTAAATGAAATTAAATCTTTTGATGTCAAACATCATGACAAATGAGTGTGCGAAAATTCAGTTTAATGTAACGTGTATTTCTTGAATTGTTTGCCCCAATCTAGTTTAGTGGTGGAGATTGAGACCACTATAATGAGAGGGCGCGCCGAATAAATAGTGGTCTCAAGAACGCATCAACACGGATGCTGCACAACTGAACAAAAAGAACAACCTCGTTTCCGATGAACTACTAGCTCAAGAAATACAAAATGGATTAAATTGAAATTTGGTGCAATTAGTTTTCACGATGTGTAGCATAAGTAGTTTGAATGGCGTGAGAAACCGTGGAGCTATAAATATAGTAATGATCGTAACAGTCTAGTGTTTTAAACGTTAAAAATCCATGTTGACTTCCATTAGGATTGTACTTGTCGCAAATAAAACCCTGTATTGTTACGATCATAATATCTTGATTATTTGACGTTTTTTTTATGAAATTAAATCTTTTGATGTCAAACATTATGTAAAATGAGTGTGCGAAAATTCAGTTTAATGTAACGTGTATTTCTTGAATTGTTGGCCCCCAATCTAGTTTGGTGGTGGAGATCGAGACCACTATAATGAGAGGGCGCGCCACATAAATAGTGGTCTCAAGAACGCATCAACACAGATGCTGCACAACTGAAAAAAAAGAACAACCTCGTTTCCGATGAACTACTCAAGAAATACAAAATGGATTAAATTGAAATTTGGTGCAATTAGTTTTCACGATGTGTAGCATAAGTAGTTTGAATGGCGTGAGAAACCGTGGTGCTATGAATATAATATGATCGTAACAATCCAGTGTTTTAAACGTTAAAAATCCATGTTGACTTCCATTAGGATTGTACTTGTCGCAAATAAAACCCTGTATTGTTACGGTCATCATTTCTTGATTATTTGACGTTTTTTTAAATGAAATTAAATCTTTTGATGTCAAACATCATGACAAATGAGTGTGCGAAAATTCAGTTTAATGTAACGTGTATTTCTTGAATTGTTTGCCCCAATCTAGTTTAGTGGTGGAGATTGAGACCACTATAATGAGAGGGCGCGCCGAATAAATAGTGGTCTCAAGAACGCATCAACACGGATGCTGCACAACTGAACAAAAAGAACAACCTCGTTTCCGATGAACTACTAGCTCAAGAAATACAAAATGGATTAAATTGAAATTTGGTGCAATTAGTTTTCACGATGTGTAGCATAAGTAGTTTGAATGGCGTGAGAAACCGTGGAGCTATAAATATAGTAATGATCGTAACAGTCTAGTGTTTTAAACGTTAAAAATCCATGTTGACTTCCATTAGGATTGTACTTGTCGCAAATAAAACCCTGTATTGTTACGATCATAATATCTTGATTATTTGACGTTTTTTTATGAAATTAAATCTTTTGATGTCAAACATTATGTAAAATGAGTGTGCGAAAATTCAGTTTAATGTAACGTGTATTTCTTGAATTGTTGGCCCCCAATCTAGTTTGGTGGTGGAGATCGAGACCACTATAATGAGAGGGCGCGCCACATAAATAGTGGTCTCAAGAACGCATCAACACAGATGCTGCACAACTGAAAAAAAAAGAACAACCTCGTTTCCGATGAACTACTCAAGAAATACAAAATGGATTAAATTGAAATTTGGTGCAATTAGTTTTCACGATGTGTAGCATAAGTAGTTTGAATGGCGTGAGAAACCATGGAGCTATAAATATAATATGATCGTAACAATCTAGTGTTTTAAACGTTAAAAATCCATTTTGACTTCCATTAGGATTGCACTTGTCGCAAATAAAACCCTGTATTGTTACGGTCATAATATCTTGATTATTTGACGTTTTTTTAATGAAATTAAATCTTTTGATGTCAAACATCATGATAAGTGAGTGTGCAAAAAATTCAGTTTAATGTAATGTGTATTTCAAGAGTTGTTGGCCCCAACTCGAGTTTGGTGGTGGAGATCGAGACCACTATAATAGAGGGCGCGCCACATAAATAGTGGTCTCAAGAACGCATCAACACAGATGCTGCACAACTGAACAAAAAAGAACAACCTCGTTTCCGATGAACTACTCAAGAAATACAAAATGGATTAAATTGAAATTTGGTGCAATTAGTTTTCACGATGTGTAGCATGAGTAGTTTGAATGGCGTGAGAAACCGTGGAGCTATAAATATAATATGATCGTAACAATCAAGTGTTTTAAACGTTTAAAATCCATGTTGACTTGCATTAGGATTGTACTTGTCGCAAATAAAACCCAGCAGTGTTACGGTCATCATATCTTGATTATTGGACGATTTTTTTATGAAATTAAATCTTGTGATGTCAAACATCATGAAAAATGAGTGTGCGAAAATTCAGTTTAATGTAATGTGTATTTCTTGAATTGTTGGCCCCAACTCGAGTTTGGTTGTGGAGATCGAGACCACTATAATAGAGGGCGCGCCACATAAATAGTGGTCTCAACAACGCATCAACACAGATGCTGCACAACTGAACAAAAAGCACAACCTCGTTTCCGATGAACTACTCAAGAAAAACAAAATGGATTCAATTAAAATTTGGTGCAATTAGTTTTCACGATGTGTAGCATAAGTAGTTTGAATGGCGTGAGAAACCGTGGAGCTATGAATATAATATGATCGTAACAATCTAGTGTTTTAAACGTTAAAAATCCATGTTGACTTGCATTAGGATTGTACTTGTCGCAAATAAAACCCAACAGTGTTACGGTCATAATATCTTGATTATTTGACTTTTTTTATGAAATTAAATCTTTTGATGTCAAACATCATGCAAAATGAGTGTGCAAAAATTCAGTTTAATGTAATGTGTATTTCTTGAATTGTTGGCCCCAAATCGAGTTTGGTTGTGGAGATCGAGACCACTATAATAGAGGGCGCGCCACATAAATAGTGGTCTCAACAACGCATCAACACAGATGCTGCACAACTGAACAAAATGAACAACCTCGTTTCCGATGAACCACTCAAGAAATACAAAATGGATTAAATTGAAATTTGGTGCAATTAGTTTTCACGATGTATTATATTACATTCATTTTTCGGCAGTTCCTGTCAAGATTCTAGAGTTTGGTGTCAAATACCATGGCAAAATATTACAGGAAATGTCATTGCAATACAATGTGTATATCTTGAGTTCCCAATTTCACAATAACTGTGTTGACATGACGAGAAAATACGGAGTGTCCCTACGGGTGCAACAGTGTATTAAAATTCCCATAGACACTACCGCTAAATGCCCATACTTCTAAACTCTTTAAAAATACTCAGAACTCTCACATGTATTTAAGCTGCACACAGAAATGGTGATCGAAATGTCAACTCAGTTTTCTTTTCTTTTCAATTTTTGGTGGGTTGACCCGTTACTGTCTTTTCGTGAAATTCTTACCCAAAGAAGACGACCCCTATTTTTCCCAAAGCGGAAAAAAAAGGAGCCATCTTGAAAAACGATCCCTCTACATCATGAAAAAAATAGCGCCACTTTCGAGCTCCATTGCATCCAAAGTGCTCAGAATTGGAAGTCCCAAGTCTGGGCCAGTGGTTCATTGCTATATTTTTTTTAATTCCCCAATTTTACGGCCCTCAGAACTCTCTAATATAGAATATTTTGAGGGTATAACTGCTTTTCATGAGCTCGGCGGATGGGTTTAGGCCTATTAACAGGTGTGCACCCTGACACGTCACCACTGGTGTTGCAAATGATCTAGGACAATCCAGGAGGTGTGCAAAAAAGTGTATTGATTAAAATTCCGATTCGAATGAAAGTCACTTTTAATGGGAGACAATGAATGAAGAAAACACATTCCAATATTGGATCATAATATCATAACATAAAAAGAGTGTAATATATTTAAGGAAACCGTGGCAAACAAAAAACATTGCGAGAATAAAAACTAGTCTATGTTACCACCATCAAATGTAATCGTCAATGCCGACCCTGACATGCCCAATTAAGGTCATAACCATTGAGCTCGAAATAGAAGAAAAATAATTCCGTCATCATCACAAAATGTTAACTTTTTGTCACCGAGTTAATGACAAACAAAAGAGTCCCAAAGTGCAAGAGGGAACTTACGGTCTTTACAACAGGTTCGCCCTTTAGCACAGGAAGTCGTAGTCAACATGACGAGAGTAGCACTGCAATAGCTGTGAACTGAAGGCACCCGGCGCCGCTGTTGCTGTTTTCAAGCGGATGACTGGTTCGAAAATTGGAGCGTATTTATATGGATCCTAACACAAAGCACCCACGAAAGCATCACAATACAAATTCCTACCATTCACTGATCATGTCTATAATAACTGACCTGAGACGTTTTGAAGTCTGTAAATGATTATTTTCTGGACTGTGACTTCCTTAAAGCGTTGAGAATTTTGGCTTGTTTGGGTAGAGTGCCAAAAATAATATCTAGCGTAATTAATTATGTGTTGTTCCATTAATTATTTTGGCGGGAGGGGATGAAACTGCTTTAGCTTCTTAAAAACTTCCCAACGGGCAACACTTTGGTTGAAATACAGTACTTTGTTAAGATTTTGTTGCGAGGACAGTCACTCTTCCAAGCCCAATCTTCCCTGATAATTTGTTTTCTCTCCATCAGAACTGTAAATGTAACTAGAAAGTCCCCGCCTTTCAATCCTTTTTTAACTCAAAAACTACTGAGCACCTCTCGCTCAACTAACGACTAATCAGTACAGACATTCCTGATCATTCCAGCCATACTTTCTTATGCCCAAAAGAGTGATGATGTGTACGAATTCATGCAATTTCTGACAAATGATACCGAAAACAGTTGCACTTTTGTATACGTGCAAGTTGTGGTTGACACTAAACTCACACGTATACAAAAGTGCACGTTTTTTCTCGGTACCATATTTTGTCATCAATTGCATTTGGTACACTATTTTGGCCAAACAAAGATAATGGCTGGATGATACTCTGCTTGTGTAATGTTTACGCAAATGCTCATTATTGTGCTTGGAAATGGAAAGTACACGTTTGGTGGTTTTGTGAAAGAGTTATGAGGAAAATGTTTGTCAGTAGATGAAGAATACTCAGTCTGTTTTAAATGCAAGAATTGATGCTATTGTGACGAAAGATGACAAGCTAGTGTACTTTTGAAACTGTTGTTCAATAAATGGTAGAATATAGCACAGTATTAACAAGACGGATATTGTCGAGTTATAGCCTAAGAAGGGTAAGAAGGATAGGGACTTGTTGATCAAAGTGGGAGTTGAAATTGAAATAGGTAATGAATATTAACAATGTCACCGAGCATGCGCAGTTGTAGAATAAAAGCTAGTGTCTATTGAAAAAAAATGGCAAACAGTGATTTGAGAACAGGAAAAAAAGGGGCATATATATATGAACTTGACATGGGGTGGGTGGGTGGGTGGGGCGAACGAGAAGGGGGAATTAAGCAGTCCAGGGAAGCAGTCCAGGGAAGCAGTCCAGGGAAGCAGTCCAGGGAAGCAGTCCAGGGAAGCAGTCCAGGGAAGCAGTCCAGGGAAGCAGTCCAGGGAAGCAGTCCAGGGAAGCAGTCCAGGGAAGCAGTCCAGGGAAGCAGTCCAGGGAAGCAGTCCAGGGAAGCAGTCCAGGGAAGCAGTCCAGGGAAGCAGTCCAGGGAAGCAGTCCAGGGAAGCAGTCCAGGGAAGCAGTCCAGGGAAGCAGTCCAGGGAAGCAGTCCAGGGAAGCAGTCCAGGGAAGCAGTCCAGGGAAGCAGTCCAGGGAAGCAGTCCAGGGAAGCAGTCCAGGGAAGCAGTCCAGGGAAGCAGTCCAGGGAAGCAGTCCAGGGAAGCAGTCCAGGGAAGCAGTCCAGGGAAGCAGTCCAGGGAAGCAGTGGGTTGTTGTGGGTTGTTGTGGGTTGTTGTGGGTTGTTGTGGGTTGTTGTGGGTTGTTGTGGGTTGTTGTGGGTTGTTGTGGGTTGTTGTGGGTTGTTGTGGGTTGTTGTGGGTTGTTGTGGGTTGTTGTGGGTTGTTGTTGTGGGTTGTTGTGGGTTGTTGTGGGTTGTTGTGGGTTGTTGTGGGTTGTTGTGGGTTGTTGTGGGTTGTTGTGGGTTGTTGTGGGTTGTTGTGGGTTGTTGTGGGTTGTTGTGGGTTGTTGTGGGTTGTTGTGGGTTGTTGTGGGTTGTTGTGGGTTGTTGTGGGTTGTTGTGGGTTGTTGTGGGTTGTTGTGGGTTGTTGTGGGTTGTTGTGGGTTGTTGTGGGTTGTTGTGGGGTTGTGGGTTGTTGGGTTGTTGTGGGTTGTTGTGGGTTGTTGTGGGTTGTTGTGGGTTGTTGTAGGAAGTTGTAGGAAGTTGTAGGTTGTTGTCGGAAGTTGTCGGAAGTTGTCGGAAGTTGTAGGAAGTTGTAGGAAGTTGTAGGAAGTTGTTGAAAGTTGTTGAAAGTTGTCGGAAGTTGTAGGAAGTTGTAGGAAGTTGTAGGAAGTTGTTGAAAGTTGTTGAAAGTTGTAGGAAGTTGTAGGAAGTTGTAGGAAGTTGTAGGAAGTTGTTTAAAGTTGTTGGAAGCTGTAGGAAGTTGTTGGAATTTGTTAAAAGTTGTAGAAAGTTTTTGGAAGTTGTAGGAAGTTGTTTGAATTTTATTGGAAGTTGTTGGAAGTTGTAGGAAGTTGTAGGAAGTTGTAAAAAGTTGTAGCAAGTTGTAGGAATTTGTAGGAAGTTGTAGGAAGTTGTATAAAGTTGTTGGAAGCTGAAGGAAGTTGGTGGAATTTGTTAAAAGTTGTAGAAAGTTTTTGGAAGTTGTAGGAAGTTGTTTGAATTTATTGGAAGTTGTTGGAAGTTGTAGGAAGTTGTAGGAAGATGTTGGAATTTGTTGGAATTTGTTGGAAGTTGTAGGAAGTTGTTGGAAGTTGTAGGAAGTTGTTGTAAGTTGTTGGAATTTGTTGGAATTTGTTAAAAGTTGTAGAAAGTTTTTGAAAGTTGTAGGAAGTTGTTTGAATTCATTGGAAGTTGTTGGAAGTTGTAGGAAGTTGTTGAAAGTTGTAGGAAGTTGTAGGAAATTGTTGGAAGTTGTAGGAATTTGTTAAAAGTTGTAGAAAGTTTTTGGAAGTTGTAGAAGTTGTTTGAATTTATTGGAAGTTGTTGGAAGTTGTAGGAAGTTGTAGGAAGATGTTGGAATTTGTTGGAATTTGTTGGAAGTTGTAGGAAGTTGTTGGAAGTTGTAGGAAGTTGTTGTAAGTTGTTGGAATTTGTTGGAATTTGTTAAAAGTTGTAGAAAGTTTTTGAAAGTTGTAGGAAGTTGTTTGAATTCATTGGAAGTTGTTGGAAGTTGTAGGAAGTTGTTGAAAGTTGTAGGAAGTTGTAGGAAATTGTTGGAAGTTGTAGGAATTTGTTAAAAGTTGTAGAAAGTTTTTGGAAGTTGTAGGAAGTTGTTTGAATTGATTGGAAGTTGTTGGAAGTTGTAGGAAGTTGTTGGAAGTTGTAGGAAGTTGTTGGAAGTTGCTGGAATTTGTTGGAAGTTGTAGGAAGTTGTAGGAAGTTGTAGGAAGTTGTAGGAAGTTGTTGGAATTTATTGGAAGCTTTTGGAAGTTGTAGGAAGATGTTGGAAGTTGTAGGAAGTTGTAGGAAATTGTAGGAAGTTGTAGGAAGTTGTAGGAATTTGTAGGAAGTTGTAGGAAGTTGTAGAAAGTTGTTGGAAGTTGTAGGAAGTTGTTGGAATTTGTTAAAAGTTGTAGAAAATTTTTGGAAGTTGTAGGAAGTTGTTGGAATTAACTGGAAGTTGTAGGAAGTTGTCCGAATTCGTTGGAATTTGTTGGAAGTTGTAGGAAGTTGTTGGAAGTTGTAGGAAGTTGTAGGAAATTGTAGGAAGTTGTAGGAAGTTGTAGGAATTTGTAGGAAGTTGTAGGAAGTTGTAGAAAGTTGTTGGAAGTTGTAGGAAGTTGTTGGAATTTGTTAAAAGTTGTAGAAAATTTTTGGAAGTTGTAGGAAGTTGTTGGAATTAACTGGAAGTTGTAGGAAGTTGTCCGAATTCGTTGGAATTTGTTGGAAGTTGTAGGAAGTTGTTGGAATTGATTGGAAGCTTTTGGAAGTTGTAGGAAGTTGTAGGAAGTTGTAGGAAGTTGTAGGAATTTGTAGGAAGTTGTAGGAAGTTGTAGAAAGTTGTTGGAAGTTGTATGAAGTTGGAATTTGTTAAAAGTTGTAGAAAATTTTTGGAAGTTGTAGGAAGTTGTAGGAAGTTGTAGGAAGTTGTAGGAAGTTGTAGGAATTTGTAGGAAGTTGTAGGAAGTTGTAGAAAGTTGTAGGAAGTTGTTGGAAGTTGTTGGAAGTTGTAGGAAGTTGTAGGAAGTTGTAGGAAGTTGTCGGAATTTGTTGGAATTTGTTTGAAGTTGTAGGAAGTTGTAGAAAGTTGTTGGAAGTTGTAGGAAGTTGTTGGAATTTGTTAAAAGTTGTAGAACATTTTTGGAAGATGTAGGAAGTTGCTTGAATTAATTGGAAGTTGTTGGAAGTGGTAGGAAGTTGTCGAAATTTGTTGGAATTTGTTGGAAGTTGTAGGAAGTTGTTGGAAGTTGTAGGAAGTTGTAAGTTGTTGGAATTTGTTAAAAGTTGTAGAAAGTTTTTGGAAGTTGTAGGAAGTTGTTTGAATTGATTGGAAGTTGTTGGAAGTTGTAGGAAGTTGTTGGAAGTTGTAGGAAGTTGTTGGAAGTTGCTGGAATTTGTAGGAAGTTGTTGGAAGTTGTAGGAAGTTGTTGGAAGTTGCTTGAATGTGTAGGAAGTTGTAGGAAGTTGTAGGAAGTTGTAGGAAGTTGTAGGAAGTTGTTTGAATTGATTGGAAGCTTTTGGAAGTTGTAGGAAGTTGGAAGTTGTAGGAAGTTGTTGGAAGTTGTAGGAAGTTGTAGGAAGTTGTTGGAAGTTGTAGGAAGTTGTTGGAAGTTGCTTGAATGTGTAGGAAGTTGTAGGAAGTTGTAGGAAGTTGTAGGAAGTTGTAGGAAGTTGTTTGAATTGATTGGAAGCTTTTAGAAGTTGTAGGAAGTTGGAAGTTGTAGGAAGTTGTAGGAAGTTGTAGGAAGTTGTAGGAAGTTGTTGGAAGTTGTACGAAGTTGTTGGAATTTGTTAAAAGTTGTTGGAATTTGTTAAAAGTTGTAGAAAATTTTGGAAGTTGTAGGAAGTTGTTTGAATTGATTGGAAGTTGTTGGAAGTTGCAGGAAGTTGTCGGAATTTGTTGGAATTTGTAGGAAGTTGGAAGTTGTAGGAAGTTGTTGTAAGTTGTTGGAATTTGTTGGAATTTGTTAAAAGTTGTAGAAAGTTGTAGGAAGTTGTAAGAAGTTGTTGGAATTCATTGGAAGTTGTTGGAAATTGTAGGAATTTGTTGGAAGTTGTAGGAAGTTGTAGGAATTTGTTGGAAGTTGTTGGAAGTTGTAGGAAGTTGTTGGAATTTATTGGAAGTTGTAGGAAGTTGTTGGAATTTGTTGGAATTTGTTGGAAGTTGTAGGAAGTTGTTGGAAGTTGTTGGAATTCGTAGGAAGCTGTTGTAAGTTGTTGGAATTGGTTGGAATTTGTTGGAAGTTGTAGGAAGATGTAGGAAGTTGTTGGAATTTGTAGGAAGCTGTTGGAAGTTGTAGGAAGTTGTTGGAAGTTGCTGGAATTTGTAGGAAGTTGTTGGAAGTTGTAGGAAGTTGTTGGAAGTTGTAGGAAGTTGTACGAAGTTGTTTGAATTGATTGGAAGCTTTTGGAAGTTGTAGGAAGTTGTTGGAAGGTGTAGGAAGTTTTAGGAAGTTGTAGGAAGTTGTAGGAATTTGTAGGAAGTTGTTGGAAGTTGTAGGAAGTTGTTGGAATTTGTTAAACGTTGTTGGAATTTGTTAAAAGTTGTAGAAAATTTTTGGAAGTTGTAGGGAGTTGTTTGAATTTAATGGAAGTTGTTGGAAGTTGCAGGAAGTTGTCGGAATTTGTTGTAATTTGTTGGAATTTGTAGGAAGTTGGAAGTTGTAGGAAGTTGTAAGTTGTTGGAATTTGTTAAAAGTTGTAGAAAGTTGTATGAAGTTGTAGGAAGTTGTTGGAAGTTGTAGGAAGTTGTAGGAAGTTGTAGGAAGTTGTAGGAAGTTGAATGGAAGTTGAATGGAAGTTGTAGGGAGTTGTAGGAATTTGTAGGAAGTTGTAGGAAGTTGTAGGGAGTTGTAGGAAGTTGTAGGAAGTTGTAGGGAGTTGTAGGGACTTGTAGGAATTTGTAGGAAGTTGTAAAAAGTTGTAGGGAGCTGTAGGAAGTTGTAGGAAGTTGTAGGAAGTTGTAGGAAGTTGTGGGAAGTTGTGGGAAGTTGTAGGAAGTTGAATGGAAGTTGAATGGAAGTTGAATGGAAGTTGTAGGAAGTTGTAGGAAGTTGAATGGAAGTTGAATGGAAGTTGTAGGAAATTGTAGGAATTTGTAGGAAGTTGTAGGAAGATGTTGGAATTTGTAGGAAGTTGTAGGAAGTTGTAGGAAGTTGAATGAATTTGTAGGAAGTTGAAGGAAGTTGAATGAAGTGGGAAAGTGTGGGAAGTTGTGGGAAGTTGAATGAAGTTGTAGGAAGTTGAATGGAAGTTGAATGGAAGTTGTAGGAAGTTGTAGGAAGTTGAATGGAAGTTGAATGGAAGTTGTAGGAAGTTGTAGGAATTTGTAGGAAGTTGTAGGAAGATGTTGGAATTTGTAGGAAGTTGTAGGAAGTTGTAGGAGGTTGAAGGAATTTGTAGGAAGTTGTAGGAAGCTGGATGAAGTTGTGGGAAGTTGTGGGAAGTTGAAGGAAGTTGTAGGAAGTTGTAGGAAGTTGAATGGAAGTTGAATGGAAGTTGTAGGAAGTTGTAGGAAGTTGAATGGAAGTTGAATGGAAGTTGTAGGAAGTTGAATGGAAGTTGTAGGAAGTTGTAGGAAGTTGAATGGGAGTTGAATGGAAGTTGAAGGAAGTTGTAGGAATGTGCAGGAATTTGTAGGAAGATGTTGGAATTTGTAGGAAGTTGTAGGAAGTTGTAGGAATTTGTAGGAATTTGTAGGAAGTTGTAGGAAGTTGTTGGAATTTGAAGGAATTTGTAGGAATTTGAAGGAATTTGTAGGAAGTTGAAGGAAGTTGAATGAAGTTGTGGGAAGTTGTGGGAAGTTGAATGAAGTTGTAGGAAGTTGTAGGAAGTTGAATGGAAGTTGAATGGAAGTTGTAGGAAGTTGTGGGAAGTTGAATGGAAGTTGAATGGAAGTTGTAGGAAGTTGTAGGAATTTGTAGGAAGTTGTAGGAAGATGTTGGAATTTGTAGGAAGTTGTAGGAAGTTGTAGGAGGTTGAAGGAATTTGTAGGAAGTTGTAGGAAGTTGGATGAAGTTGTGGGAAGTTGTGGGAAGTTGAAGGAAGTTGTAGGAAGTTGTAGGAAGTTGAATGGAAGTTGAATGGAAGTTGTAGGAAGTTGTAGGAAGTTGAATGGAAGTTGAATGGAAGTTGTAGGAAGTTGAATGGAAGTTGTAGGAAGTTGTAGGAAGTTGAATGGAAGTTGAATGGAAGTTGAAGGAAGTTGTAGGAATGTGCAGGAATTTGTAGGAAGATGTTGGAATTTGTAGGAAGTTGTAGGAAGTTGTAGGAATTTGTAGGAATTTGAAGGAAGTTGTAGGAAGTTGAATAGAAGTTGAATGGAAGTTGTAGGAATTGGTAGGAAGTTGTAGGAAGTTGTAGGAATTTGTAGGAATTTGTAGGAAGTTGTAGGAAGTTGTTGGAATTTGTAGGAATTTGTAGGAATTTGAAGGAAGTTGTAGGAAGTTGAATAGAAGTTGAATGGAAGTTGTAGGAATTTGTAGGAAGTTGAATGGAAGTTGTGGGAATTTGAAGGAAGTTGTAGGAAGTTGTAGGAAGTTGAATGGAAGTTGTAGGAAGTTGTAGGAAGTTGAATAGAAGTTGAATGGAAGTTGTAGGAAGTTGTAAGAAGTTGAATGGAAGTTGAATGGAAGTTGTAGGAAGTTGAATGGAAGTTGAATGGAAGTTGTAGGAAGTTGTAGGAATTTGTAGGAAGTTGTAGGAAGATGTTGGAATTTGTAGGAAGTTGAAGGAAGTTGTAGGAAGTTGAAGGAATTTGTAGGAGGTTGTAGGAAGTTGAATGAAGTTGTGGGAAGTTGTGGGAATTTGAAGGAAGTTGTAGGAAGTTGAATAGAAGTTGAATGGAAGTTGTAGGAATTTGTAGGAAGTTGAATGGAAGTTGTAGGAATTTGTAGGAAGTTGTAGGAAGTTGTTGGAATTTGTAGGAATTTGTAGGAATTTGTAGGAAATTGTAGGAAGTTGTTGGAATTTGTAGGAATTTGTAGGAATTTGTAGGAAATTGTGGGAAGTTGTGGGAAGTTGAAGGAAGTTGAAGGAAGTTGTCGGAAGTTGAATGGAATTTGTAGGAATTTGAAGGAAGTTGTAGGAAGTTGAATAGAAGTTGAATGGAATTTGTAGGAATTTGTAGGAAGTTGAATGGAAGTTGTAGGAATTTGTAGGAAGTTGTAGGAAGTTGAATGGAAGTTGTAGGAATTTGTAGGAAGTTGTAGGAAGTTGTTGGAATTTGTAGGAATTTGTAGGAATTTGTAGGAAATTGTGGGAAGTTGTGGGAAGTTGAAGGAAGTTGAGGGAAGTTGTCGGAAGTTGAATGGAAGTTGAATGGAAGTTGTAGGAAGTTGTCGGAAGTTGAATGGAAGTTGAATGGAAGTTGTAGGAATTTGTAGGAAGTTGTAGGAAGTTGTTGGAATTTGTAGGAAGTTGTAGGAAGTTGTTGGAATTCGTAGGCAGTTGAATGGAAGTTGTAGGAATTTGTAGGAAGTTGTAGGAAGCTGGATGAAGTTGTGGGAAGTTGTGGGAAGTTGAAGGAAGTTGTAGGAAGTTGTAGGAAGTTGAATGGAAGTTGAATGGAAGTTGTAGGAAGTTGTAGGAAGTTGAATGGAAGTTGAATGGAAGTTGTAGGAAGTTGAATGGAAGTTGTAGGAAGTTGTAGGAAGTTGAATGGAAGTTGAATGGAAGTTGAAGGAAGTTGTAGGAATGTGCAGGAATTTGTAGGAAGATGTTGGAATTTGTAGGAAGTTGTAGGAAGTTGTAGGAATTTGTAGGAATTTGTAGGAAGTTGTAGGAAGTTGTTGGAATTTGTAGGAATTTGTAGGAATTTGAAGGAATTTGTAGGAAGTTGAAGGAAGTTGAATGAAGTTGTGGGAAGTTGTGGGAAGTTGAATGAAGTTGTAGGAAGTTGTAGGAAGTTGAATGGAAGTTGAATGGAAGTTGTAGGAAGTTGTGGGAAGTTGAATGGAAGTTGAATGGAAGTTGTAGGAAGTTGTAGGAATTTGTAGGAAGTTGTACGAAGATGTTGGAATTTGTAGGAAGTTGTAGGAAGTTGTAGGAGGTTGAAGGAATTTGTAGGAAAATGTAGGAAGTTGGATGAAGTTGTGGGAAGTTGTGGGAAGTTGAAGGAAGTTGTAGGAAGTTGTAGGAAGTTGAATGGAAGTTGAATGGAAGTTGTAGGAAGTTGTAGGAAGTTGTTGGAATTTGTAGGAAATTGTGGGAAGTTGTGGGAAGTTGAAGGAAGTTGTAGGAATTTGTAGGAAGTTGTAGGAAGTTGTTGGAATTTGTAGGAATTTGTAGGAATTTGAAGGAATTTGTAGGAAGTTGAAGGAAGTTGAATGAAGTAGTGGGAAGTTGTGGGAATTTGTAGGAAGTTGTTGGAAGTTGTAGGAAGTTGTTGGAAGTTGTAGGAAGTTGTAGGAAGTTGTTTGAATTGATTGGAAGCTTTTGGAAGTTGTAGGAAGTTGTTGGAAGGTGTAGGAAGTTTTAGGAAGTTGTAGGAAGTTGTAGGAATTTGTAGGAAGTTGTTGGAAGTTGTAGGAAGTTGTTGGAATTTGTTAAACGTTGTTGGAATTTGTTAAAAGTTGTAGAAAATTTTTGGAAGTTGTAGGGAGTTGTTTGAATTTAATGGAAGTTGTTGGAAGTTGCAGGAAGTTGTCGGAATTTGTTGTAATTTGTTGGAATTTGTAGGAAGTTGGAAGTTGTAGGAAGTTGTAAGTTGTTAGCTTTTGTTAAAAGTTGTAGAAAGTTGTATGAAGTTGTTGGAAGTTGTAGGAAGTTGTAGGAAGTTGTAGGAAGTTGTAGGAAGTTGAATGGAAGTTGAATGGAAGTTGTAGGGAGTTGTAGGAATTTGTAGGAAGTTGTAGGAAGTTGTAGGGAGTTGTAGGAAGTTGTAGGAAGTTGTAGGAAGTTGTAGGGAGTTGTAGGGACTTGTAGGAATTTGTAGGAAGTTGTAAAAAGTTGTAGGGAGCTGTAGGAAGTTGTAGGAAGTTGTAGGAAGTTGTAGGAAGTTGTGGGAAGTTGTGGGAAGTTGTAGGAAGTTGAATGGAAGTTGAATGGAAGTTGAATGGAAGTTGTAGGAAGTTGTAGGAAGTTGAATGGAAGTTGAATGGAAGTTGTAGGAAATTGTAGGAATTTGTAGGAAGTTGTAGGAAGATGTTGGAATTTGTAGGAAGTTGTAGGAAGTTGTAGGAAGTTGAATGAATTTGTAGGAAGTTGAAGGAAGTTGAATGAAGTGGGAAGTTGTGGGAAGTTGTGGGAAGTTGAATGAAGTTGTAGGAAGTTGAATGGAAGTTGAATGGAAGTTGTAGGAAGTTGTAGGAAGTTGAATGGAAGTTGTAGGAAGTTGTAGGAAGTTGAATGGAAGTTGAATGGAAGTTGAAGGAAGTTGTAGGAATGTGCAGGAATTTGTAGGAAGATGTTGGAATTTGTAGGAAGTTGTAGGAAGTTGTAGGAATTTGTAGGAATTTGTAGGAAGTTGTAGGAAGTTGTTGGAATTTGTAGGAATTTGTAGGAATTTGAAGGAATTTGTAGGAAGTTGAAGGAAGTTGAATGAAGTTGTGGGAAGTTGTGGGAAGTTGAATGAAGTTGTAGGAAGTTGTAGGAAGTTGAATGGAAGTTGAATGGAAGTTGTAGGAAGTTGTGGGAAGTTGAATGGAAGTTGAATGGAAGTTGTAGGAAGTTGTAGGAATTTGTAGGAAGTTGTAGGAAGATGTTGGAATTTGTAGGAAGTTGTAGGAAGTTGTAGGAGGTTGAAGGAATTTGTAGGAAGTTGTAGGAAGTTGGATGAAGTTGTGGGAAGTTGTGGGAAGTTGAAGGAAGTTGTAGGAAGTTGTAGGAAGTTGAATGGAAGTTGAATGGAAGTTGTAGGAAGTTGTAGGAAGTTGAATGGAAGTTGAATGGAAGTTGTAGGAAGTTGAATGGAAGTTGTAGGAAGTTGAATGGAAGTTGAATGGAAGTTGAAGGAAGTTGTAGGAATGTGCAGGAATTTGTAGGAAGATGTTGGAATTTGTAGGAAGTTGTAGGAAGTTGTAGGAATTTGTAGGAATTTGTAGGAAGTTGTAGGAAGTTGAATAGAAGTTGAATGGAAGTTGTAGGAATTGGTAGGAAGTTGTAGGAAGTTGTAGGAATTTGTAGGAATTTGTAGGAAGTTGTAGGAAGTTGTTGGAATTTGTAGGAATTTGTAGGAATTTGAAGGAAGTTGTAGGAAGTTGAATAGAAGTTGAATGGAAGTTGTAGGAATTTGTAGGAAGTTGAATGGAAGTTGTGGGAATTTGAAGGAAGTTGTAGGAAGTTGTAGGAAGTTGAATGGAAGTTGTAGGAAGTTGTAGGAAGTTGAATAGAAGTTGAATGGAAGTTGTAGGAAGTTGTAAGAAGTTGAATGGAAGTTGAATGGAAGTTGTAGGAAGTTGAATGGAAGTTGAATGGAAGTTGTAGGAAGTTGTAAGAAGTTGAATGGAAGTTGAATGGAAGTTGTAGGAAGTTGAATGGAAGTTGAATGGAAGTTGTAGGAAGTTGTAGGAATTTGTAGGAAGTTGTAGGAAGATGTTGGAATTTGTAGGAAGTTGAAGGAAGTTGTAGGAAGTTGAAGGAATTTGTAGGAAGTTGTAGGAAGTTGAATGAAGTTGTGGGAAGTTGTGGGAATTTGAAGGAAGTTGTAGGAAGTTGAATAGAAGTTGAATGGAAGTTGTAGGAATTTGTAGGAAGTTGAATGGAAGTTGTAGGAATTTGTAGGAAGTTGTAGGAAGTTGTTGGAATTTGTAGGAATTTGTAGGAATTTGTAGGAAATTGTAGGAAGTTGTTGGAATTTGTAGGAATTTGTAGGAATTTGTAGGAAATTGTGGGAAGTTGTGGGAAGTTGAAGGAAGTTGAAGGAAGTTGTCGGAAGTTGAATGGAATTTGTAGGAATTTGAAGGAAGTTGTAGGAAGTTGAATAGAAGTTGAATGGAATTTGTAGGAATTTGTAGGAAGTTGAATGGAAGTTGTAGGAATTTGTAGGAAGTTGTAGGAAGTTGAATGGAAGTTGTAGGAATTTGTAGGAAGTTGTAGGAAGTTGTTGGAATTTGTAGGAATTTGTAGGAATTTGTAGGAAATTGTGGGAAGTTGTGGGAAGTTGAAGGAAGTTGAGGGAAGTTGTCGGAAGTTGAATGGAAGTTGAATGGAAGTTGTAGGAAGTTGTCGGAAGTTGAATGGAAGTTGAATGGAAGTTGTAGGAATTTGTAGGAAGTTGTAGGAAGTTGTTGGAATTTGTAGGAAGTTGTAGGAAGTTGTTGGAATTTGTAGGCAGTTGATTGGAAGTTGTAGGAATTTGTAGGAAGTTGTAGGAAGCTGGATGAAGTTGTGGGAAGTTGTGGGAAGTTGAAGGAAGTTGTAGGAAGTTGTAGGAAGTTGAATGGAAGTTGAATGGAAGTTGTAGGAAGTTGTAGGAAGTTGTTGGAATTTGTAGGAATTTGTAGGAAGTTGTAGGAAGTTGTTGGAATTTGTAGGAATTGGTAGGAATTTGAAGGAATTTGTAGGAAGTTGAAGGAAGTTGAATGAAGTTGTGGGAAGTTGTGGGAAGTTGAATGAAGTTGTAGGAAGTTGTAGGAAGTTGAATTGAAGTTGAATGGAAGTTGTAGGAAGTTGTGGGAAGTTGAATGGAAGTTGAATGGAAGTTGTAGGAAGTTGTAGGAATTTGTAGGAAGTTGTAGGAAGATGTTGGAATTTGTAGGAAGTTGTAGGAAGTTGTAGGAGGTTGAAGGAATTTGTAGGAAAATGTAGGAAGTTGGATGAAGTTGTGGGAAGTTGTGGGAAGTTGAAGGAAGTTGTAGGAAGTTGTAGGAAGTTGAATGGAAGTTGAATGGAAGTTGTAGGAAGTTGTAGGAAGTTGTTGGAATTTGTAGGAATTTGTAGGAATTTGTAGGAAATTGTGGGAAGTTGTGGGAAGTTGAAGGAAGTTGTAGGAATTTGTAGGAAGTTGTAGGAAGTTGTTGGAATTTGTAGGAATTTGTAGGAATTTGTAGGAAATTGTGGGAAGTTGTGGGAAGTTGAAGGAAGTTGTAGGAATTTGTAGGAAGTTGAAGGAAGTTGAATGAAGTAGTGGGAAGTTGTGGGAAGTTGAAGGAAGTTGTAGGAAGTTGTAGGAAGTTGTAGGAAGATGTTGGAAATTGTAGGAAGTTGTAGGAAGTTGTAGGAGGTTGAAGGAATTTGTAGGAAGTTGTAGGAAGTTGGATGAAGTTGTGGGAAGTTGTGGGAAGTTGAAGGAAGTTGTAGGAAGTTGTAGGAAGTTGAATGGAAGTTGAATGGAAGTTGTAGGAAGTTGTAGGAAGTTGAATGGAAGTTGAATGGAAGTTGTAGGAAGTTGAATGGAAGTTGTAGGAAGTTGTAGGAAGTTGAATAGAAGTTGAATGGAAGTTGTAGGAAGTTGTAAGAAGTTGAATGGAAGTTGAATGGAAGTTGTAGGAAGTTGAATGGAAGTTGAATGGAAGTTGTAGGAAGTTGTAAGAAGTTGAATGGAAGTTGAATGGAAGTTGTAGGAAGTTGAATGGAAGTTGAATGGAAGTTGTAGGAAGTTGTAGGAATTTGTAGGAAGTTGTAGGAAGATGTTGGAATTTGTAGGAAGTTGAAGGAAGTTGTAGGAAGTTGAAGGAATTTGTAGGAAGTTGTAGGAAGTTGAATGAAGTTGTGGGAAGTTGTGGGAATTTGAAGGAAGTTGTAGGAAGTTGAATAGAAGTTGAATGGAAGTTGTAGGAATTTGTAGGAAGTTGAATGGAAGTTGTAGGAATTTGTAGGAAGTTGTAGGAAGTTGTTGGAATTTGTAGGAATTTGTAGGAATTTGTAGGAAATTGTAGGAAGTTGTTGGAATTTGTAGGAATTTGTAGGAATTTGTAGGAAATTGTGGGAAGTTGTGGGAAGTTGAAGGAAGTTGAAGGAAGTTGTCGGAAGTTGAATGGAATTTGTAGGAATTTGAAGGAAGTTGTAGGAAGTTGAATAGAAGTTGAATGGAATTTGTAGGAATTTGTAGGAAGTTGAATGGAAGTTGTAGGAATTTGTAGGAAGTTGTAGGAAGTTGAATGGAAGTTGTAGGAATTTGTAGGAAGTTGTAGGAAGTTGTTGGAATTTGTAGGAATTTGTAGGAATTTGTAGGAAATTGTGGGAAGTTGTGGGAAGTTGAAGGAAGTTGAGGGAAGTTGTCGGAAGTTGAATGGAAGTTGAATGGAAGTTGTAGGAAGTTGTCGGAAGTTGAATGGAAGTTGAATGGAAGTTGTAGGAATTTGTAGGAAGTTGTAGGAAGTTGTTGGAATTTGTAGGAAGTTGTAGGAAGTTGTTGGAATTTGTAGGCAGTTGATTGGAAGTTGTAGGAATTTGTAGGAAGTTGTAGGAAGCTGGATGAAGTTGTGGGAAGTTGTGGGAAGTTGAAGGAAGTTGTAGGAAGTTGTAGGAAGTTGAATGGAAGTTGAATGGAAGTTGTAGGAAGTTGTAGGAAGTTGTTGGAATTTGTAGGAATTTGTAGGAAGTTGTAGGAAGTTGTTGGAATTTGTAGGAATTGGTAGGAATTTGAAGGAATTTGTAGGAAGTTGAAGGAAGTTGAATGAAGTTGTGGGAAGTTGTGGGAAGTTGAATGAAGTTGTAGGAAGTTGTAGGAAGTTGAATTGAAGTTGAATGGAAGTTGTAGGAAGTTGTGGGAAGTTGAATGGAAGTTGAATGGAAGTTGTAGGAAGTTGTAGGAATTTGTAGGAAGTTGTAGGAAGATGTTGGAATTTGTAGGAAGTTGTAGGAAGTTGTAGGAGGTTGAAGGAATTTGTAGGAAAATGTAGGAAGTTGGATGAAGTTGTGGGAAGTTGTGGGAAGTTGAAGGAAGTTGTAGGAAGTTGTAGGAAGTTGAATGGAAGTTGAATGGAAGTTGTAGGAAGTTGTAGGAAGTTGTTGGAATTTGTAGGAATTTGTAGGAATTTGTAGGAAATTGTGGGAAGTTGTGGGAAGTTGAAGGAAGTTGTAGGAATTTGTAGGAAGTTGTAGGAAGTTGTTGGAATTTGTAGGAATTTGTAGGAATTTGTAGGAAATTGTGGGAAGTTGTGGGAAGTTGAAGGAAGTTGTAGGAATTTGTAGGAAGTTGAAGGAAGTTGAATGAAGTAGTGGGAAGTTGTGGGAAGTTGAATGAAGTTGTAGGAAGTTGTAGGAAGTTGTAGGAAGATGTTGGAAATTGTAGGAAGTTGTAGGAAGTTGTAGGAGGTTGAAGGAATTTGTAGGAAGTTGTAGGAAGTTGGATGAAGTTGTGGGAAGTTGTGGGAAGTTGAAGGAAGTTGTAGGAAGTTGTAGGAAGTTGAATGGAAGTTGAATGGAAGTTGTAGGAAGTTGTAGGAAGTTGAATGGAAGTTGAATGGAAGTTGTAGGAAGTTGAATGGAAGTTGTAGGAAGTTGTAGGAAGTTGAATGGAAGTTGAATGGAAGTTGAAGGAAGTTGTAGGAATGTGCAGGAATTTGTAGGAAGATGTTGGAATTTGTAGGAAGTTGTAGGAAGTTGTAGGAATTTGTAGGAATTTGTAGGAAGTTGTAGGAAGTTGTAGGAATGTGTAGGAATTTGAAGGAAGTTGTAGGAAGTTGAATAGAAGTTGAATGGAAGTTGTAGGAATTTGTAGGAAGTTGTAGGAAGTTGTAGGAATTTGTAGGAATTTGTAGGAAGTTGTAGGAAGTTGTTGGAATTTGTAGGAATTTGTAGGAATTTGAAGGAAGTTGTAGGAAGTTGAATAGAAGTTGAATGGAAGTTGTAGGAATTTGTAGGAAGTTGAATGGAAGTTGTGGGAATTTGAAGGAAGTTGTAGGAAGTTGTAGGCAGTTGAATGGAAGTTGTAGGAAGTTGTAGGAAGTTGAATAGAAGTTGAATGGAAGTTGTAGGAAGTTGTAGGAAGTTGAATGGAAGTTGAATGGAAGTTGTAGGAAGTTGAATGGAAGTTGAATGGAAGTTGTAGGAAGTTGTAGGAATTTGTAGGAAGTTGTAGGAAGATGTTGGAATTTGTAGGAAGAATTTGTAGGAATTTGTAGGAAGTTGTAGGAAGTTGTTGGAATTTGTAGGAAGTTGTAGGAATTTGTAGGAAATTGTGGGAAGTTGTGGGAAGTTGAAGGAAGTTGAAGGAAGTTGTCGGAAGTTGAATGGAATTTGTAGGAATTTGAAGGAAGTTGTAGGAAGTTGAATAGAAGTTGAATGGAATTTGTAGGAATTTGTAGGAAGTTGAATGGAAGTTGTAGGAATTTGTAGGAAGTTGTAGGAAGTTGAATGGAAGTTGTAGGAATTTGTAGGAAGTTGTAGGAAGTTGTTAAAATTTGTAGGAATTTGTAGGAATTTGTAGGAAATTGTGGGAAGTTGTGGGAAGTTGAAGGAAGTTGAGGGAAGTTGTCGGAAGTTGAATGGAAGTTGAATGGAAGTTGTAGGAAGTTGTCGGAAGTTGAATGGAAGTTGTAGGAATTTGTAGGAAGTTGTAGGAAGTTGAATAGAAGTTGAATGGAAGTTGTAGGAATTTGTAGGAAGTTGAATAAAAGTTGTAGGAATCTGTAGGAAGTTGTAGGAAGTTGTTGGAATTTGTAGGAATTTGTAGGAATTTGTAGGAAATTGTGGGAAGTTGTGGGAAGTTGAAGGAAGTTGAGGGAAGTTGTCGGAAGTTGAATGGAAGTTGAATGGAAGTTGTAGGAAGTTGTCGGAAGTTGAATGGAAGTTGAATGGAAGTTGTAGGAATTTGTAGGAAGTTGTAGGAAGTTGTTGGAATTTGTAGGAAGTTGTAGGAAGTTGTTGGAATTCGTAGGCAGTTGAATGGAAGTTGTAGGAATTTGTAGGAAGTTGTAGGAAGCTGGATGAAGTTGTGGGAAGTTGTGGGAAGTTGAAGGAAGTTGTAGGAAGTTGTAGGAAGTTGAATGGAAGTTGAATGGAAGTTGTAGGAAGTTGTAGGAAGTTGAATGGAAGTTGAATGGAAGTTGTAGGAAGTTGAATGGAAGTTGTAGGAAGTTGTAGGAAGTTGAATGGAAGTTGAATGGAAGTTGAAGGAAGTTGTAGGAATGTGCAGGAATTTGTAGGAAGATGTTGGAATTTGTAGGAAGTTGTAGGAAGTTGTAGGAATTTGTAGGAATTTGTAGGAAGTTGTAGGAAGTTGTTGGAATTTGTAGGAATTTGTAGGAATTTGAAGGAATTTGTAGGAAGTTGAAGGAAGTTGAATGAAGTTGTGGGAAGTTGTGGGAAGTTGAATGAAGTTGTAGGAAGTTGTAGGAAGTTGAATGGAAGTTGAATGGAAGTTGTAGGAAGTTGTGGGAAGTTGAATGGAAGTTGAATGGAAGTTGTAGGAAGTTGTAGGAATTTGTAGGAAGTTGTACGAAGATGTTGGAATTTGTAGGAAGTTGTAGGAAGTTGTAGGAGGTTGAAGGAATTTGTAGGAAAATGTAGGAAGTTGGATGAAGTTGTGGGAAGTTGTGGGAAGTTGAAGGAAGTTGTAGGAAGTTGTAGGAAGTTGAATGGAAGTTGAATGGAAGTTGTAGGAAGTTGTAGGAAGTTGTTGGAATTTGTAGGAAATTGTGGGAAGTTGTGGGAAGTTGAAGGAAGTTGTAGGAATTTGTAGGAAGTTGTAGGAAGTTGTTGGAATTTGTAGGAATTTGTAGGAATTTGAAGGAATTTGTAGGAAGTTGAAGGAAGTTGAATGAAGTAGTGGGAAGTTGTGGGAATTTGTAGGAAGTTGTTGGAAGTTGTAGGAAGTTGTTGGAAGTTGTAGGAAGTTGTAGGAAGTTGTTTGAATTGATTGGAAGCTTTTGGAAGTTGTAGGAAGTTGTTGGAAGGTGTAGGAAGTTTTAGGAAGTTGTAGGAAGTTGTAGGAATTTGTAGGAAGTTGTTGGAAGTTGTAGGAAGTTGTTGGAATTTGTTAAACGTTGTTGGAATTTGTTAAAAGTTGTAGAAAATTTTTGGAAGTTGTAGGGAGTTGTTTGAATTTAATGGAAGTTGTTGGAAGTTGCAGGAAGTTGTCGGAATTTGTTGTAATTTGTTGGAATTTGTAGGAAGTTGGAAGTTGTAGGAAGTTGTTAGTTGTTAGCTTTTTGTTAAAAGTTGTAGAAAGTTGTATGAAGTTGTTGGAAGTTGTAGGAAGTTGTAGGAAGTTGTAGGAAGTTGTAGGAAGTTGAATGGAAGTTGAATGGAAGTTGTAGGAATTTGTAGGAAGTTGTAGGAAGTTGTAGGGAGTTGTAGGAAGTTGTAGGAAGTTGTAGGAAGTTGTAGGGAGTTGTAGGGACTTGTAGGAATTTGTAGGAAGTTGTAAAAAGTTGTAGGGAGCTGTAGGAAGTTGTAGGAAGTTGTAGGAAGTTGTAGGAAGTTGTGGGAAGTTGTGGGAAGTTGTAGGAAGTTGAATGGAAGTTGAATGGAAGTTGAATGGAAGTTGTAGGAAGTTGTAGGAAGTTGAATGGAAGTTGAATGGAAGTTGTAGGAAATTGTAGGAATTTGTAGGAAGTTGTAGGAAGATGTTGGAATTTGTAGGAAGTTGTAGGAAGTTGTAGGAAGTTGAATGAATTTGTAGGAAGTTGAAGGAAGTTGAATGAAGTGGGAAGTTGTGGGAAGTTGTGGGAAGTTGAATGAAGTTGTAGGAAGTTGAATGGAAGTTGAATGGAAGTTGTAGGAAGTTGTAGGAAGTTGAATGGAAGTTGTAGGAAGTTGTAGGAAGTTGAATGGAAGTTGAATGGAAGTTGAAGGAAGTTGTAGGAATGTGCAGGAATTTGTAGGAAGATGTTGGAATTTGTAGGAAGTTGTAGGAAGTTGTAGGAATTTGTAGGAATTTGTAGGAAGTTGTAGGAAGTTGTTGGAATTTGTAGGAATTTGTAGGAATTTGAAGGAATTTGTAGGAAGTTGAAGGAAGTTGAATGAAGTTGTGGGAAGTTGTGGGAAGTTGAATGAAGTTGTAGGAAGTTGTAGGAAGTTGAATGGAAGTTGAATGGAAGTTGTAGGAAGTTGTGGGAAGTTGAATGGAAGTTGAATGGAAGTTGTAGGAAGTTGTAGGAATTTGTAGGAAGTTGTAGGAAGATGTTGGAATTTGTAGGAAGTTGTAGGAAGTTGTAGGAGGTTGAAGGAATTTGTAGGAAGTTGTAGGAAGTTGGATGAAGTTGTGGGAAGTTGTGGGAAGTTGAAGGAAGTTGTAGGAAGTTGTAGGAAGTTGAATGGAAGTTGAATGGAAGTTGTAGGAAGTTGTAGGAAGTTGAATGGAAGTTGAATGGAAGTTGTAGGAAGTTGAATGGAAGTTGTAGGAAGTTGTAGGAAGTTGAATGGAAGTTGAATGGAAGTTGAAGGAAGTTGTAGGAATGTGCAGGAATTTGTAGGAAGATGTTGGAATTTGTAGGAAGTTGTAGGAAGTTGTAGGAATTTGTAGGAATTTGTAGGAAGTTGTAGGAAGTTGAATAGAAGTTGAATGGAAGTTGTAGGAATTGGTAGGAAGTTGTAGGAAGTTGTAGGAATTTGTAGGAATTTGTAGGAAGTTGTAGGAAGTTGTTGGAATTTGTAGGAATTTGTAGGAATTTGAAGGAAGTTGTAGGAAGTTGAATAGAAGTTGAATGGAAGTTGTAGGAATTTGTAGGAAGTTGAATGGAAGTTGTGGGAATTTGAAGGAAGTTGTAGGAAGTTGTAGGAAGTTGAATGGAAGTTGTAGGAAGTTGTAGGAAGTTGAATAGAAGTTGAATGGAAGTTGTAGGAAGTTGTAAGAAGTTGAATGGAAGTTGAATGGAAGTTGTAGGAAGTTGAATGGAAGTTGAATGGAAGTTGTAGGAAGTTGTAGGAATTTGTAGGAAGTTGTAGGAAGATGTTGGAATTTGTAGGAAGTTGAAGGAAGTTGTAGGAAGTTGAAGGAATTTGTAGGAAGTTGTAGGAAGTTGAATGAAGTTGTGGGAAGTTGTGGGAATTTGAAGGAAGTTGTAGGAAGTTGAATAGAAGTTGAATGGAAGTTGTAGGAATTTGTAGGAAGTTGAATGGAAGTTGTAGGAATTTGTAGGAAGTTGTAGGAAGTTGTTGGAATTTGTAGGAATTTGTAGGAATTTGTAGGAAATTGTAGGAAGTTGTTGGAATTTGTAGGAATTTGTAGGAATTTGTAGGAAATCGTGGGAAGTTGTGGGAAGTTGAAGGAAGTTGAAGGAAGTTGTCGGAAGTTGAATGGAATTTGTAGGAATTTGAAGGAAGTTGTAGGAAGTTGAATAGAAGTTGAATGGAATTTGTAGGAATTTGTAGGAAGTTGAATGGAAGTTGTAGGAATTTGTAGGAAGTTGTAGGAAGTTGAATGGAAGTTGTAGGAATTTGTAGGAAGTTGTAGGAAGTTGTTGGAATTTGTAGGAATTTGTAGGAATTTGTAGGAAATTGTGGGAAGTTGTGGGAAGTTGAAGGAAGTTGAGGGAAGTTGTCGGAAGTTGAATGGAAGTTGAATGGAAGTTGTAGGAAGTTGTCGGAAGTTGAATGGAAGTTGAATGGAAGTTGTAGGAATTTGTAGGAAGTTGTAGGAAGTTGTTGGAATTTGTAGGAAGTTGTAGGAAGTTGTTGGAATTTGTAGGCAGTTGATTGGAAGTTGTAGGAATTTGTAGGAAGTTGTAGGAAGCTGGATGAAGTTGTGGGAAGTTGTGGGAAGTTGAAGGAAGTTGTAGGAAGTTGTAGGAAGTTGAATGGAAGTTGAATGGAAGTTGTAGGAAGTTGTAGGAAGTTGTTGGAATTTGTAGGAATTTGTAGGAAGTTGTAGGAAGTTGTTGGAATTTGTAGGAATTGGTAGGAATTTGAAGGAATTTGTAGGAAGTTGAAGGAAGTTGAATGAAGTTGTGGGAAGTTGTGGGAAGTTGAATGAAGTTGTAGGAAGTTGTAGGAAGTTGAATTGAAGTTGAATGGAAGTTGTAGGAAGTTGTGGGAAGTTGAATGGAAGTTGAATGGAAGTTGTAGGAAGTTGTAGGAATTTGTAGGAAGTTGTAGGAAGATGTTGGAATTTGTAGGAAGTTGTAGGAAGTTGTAGGAGGTTGAAGGAATTTGTAGGAAAATGTAGGAAGTTGGATGAAGTTGTGGGAAGTTGTGGGAAGTTGAAGGAAGTTGTAGGAAGTTGTAGGAAGTTGAATGGAAGTTGAATGGAAGTTGTAGGAAGTTGTAGGAAGTTGTTGGAATTTGTAGGAATTTGTAGGAATTTGTAGGAAATTGTGGGAAGTTGTGGGAAGTTGAAGGAAGTTGTAGGAATTTGTAGGAAGTTGTAGGAAGTTGTTGGAATTTGTAGGAATTTGTAGGAATTTGAAGGAATTTGTAGGAAGTTGAAGGAAGTTGAATGAAGTAGTGGGAAGTTGTGGGAAGTTGAATGAAGTTGTAGGAAGTTGTAGGAAGTTGTAGGAAGATGTTGGAATTTGTAGGAAGTTGTAGGAAGTTGTAGGAGGTTGAAGGAATTTGTAGGAAGTTGTAGGAAGTTGGATGAAGTTGTGGGAAGTTGTGGGAAGTTGAAGGAAGTTGTAGGAAGTTGTAGGAAGTTGAATGGAAGTTGAATGGAAGTTGTAGGAAGTTGTAGGAAGTTGAATGGAAGTTGAATGGAAGTTGTAGGAAGTTGAATGGAAGTTGTAGGAAGTTGTAGGAAGTTGAATGGAAGTTGAATGGAAGTTGAAGGAAGTTGTAGGAATGTGCAGGAATTTGTAGGAAGATGTTGGAATTTGTAGGAAGTTGTAGGAAGTTGTAGGAATTTGTAGGAATTTGTAGGAAGTTGTAGGAAGTTGTAGGAATGTGTAGGAATTTGAAGGAAGTTGTAGGAAGTTGAATAGAAGTTGAATGGAAGTTGTAGGAATTTGTAGGAAGTTGTAGGAAGTTGTAGGAATTTGTAGGAATTTGTAGGAAGTTGTAGGAAGTTGTTGGAATTTGTAGGAATTTGTAGGAATTTGAAGGAAGTTGTAGGAAGTTGAATAGAAGTTGAATGGAAGTTGTAGGAATTTGTAGGAAGTTGAATGGAAGTTGTGGGAATTTGAAGGAAGTTGTAGGAAGTTGTAGGCAGTTGAATGGAAGTTGTAGGAAGTTGTAGGAAGTTGAATAGAAGTTGAATGGAAGTTGTAGGAATTTGTAGGAATTTGTAGGAAGTTGTAGGAAGTTGTAGGAATGTGTAGGAATTTGAAGGAAGTTGTAGGAAGTTGAATAGAAGTTGAATGGAAGTTGTAGGAATTTGTAGGAAGTTGTAGGAAGTTGTAGGAATTTGTAGGAATTTGTAGGAAGTTGTAGGAAGTTGTTGGAATTTGTAGGAATTTGTAGGAATTTGAAGGAAGTTGTAGGAAGTTGAATAGAAGTTGAATGGAAGTTGTAGGAATTTGTAGGAAGTTGAATGGAAGTTGTGGGAATTTGAAGGAAGTTGTAGGAAGTTGTAGGCAGTTGAATGGAAGTTGTAGGAAGTTGTAGGAAGTTGAATAGAAGTTGAATGGAAGTTGTAGGAATTTGTAGGAAGTTGTAGGAAGTTGTTGGAATTTGTAGGAATTTGTAGGAATTTGAAGGAATTTGTAGGAAGTTGAAGGAAGTTGAATGAAGTAGTGGGAAGTTGTGGGAATTTGTAGGAAGTTGTTGGAAGTTGTAGGAAGTTGTTGGAAGTTGTAGGAAGTTGTAGGAAGTTGTTTGAATTGATTGGAAGCTTTTGGAAGTTGTAGGAAGTTGTTGGAAGGTGTAGGAAGTTTTAGGAAGTTGTAGGAAGTTGTAGGAATTTGTAGGAAGTTGTTGGAAGTTGTAGGAAGTTGTTGGAATTTGTTAAACGTTGTTGGAATTTGTTAAAAGTTGTAGAAAATTTTTGGAAGTTGTAGGGAGTTGTTTGAATTTAATGGAAGTTGTTGGAAGTTGCAGGAAGTTGTCGGAATTTGTTGTAATTTGTTGGAATTTGTAGGAAGTTGGAAGTTGTAGGAAGTTGTTAGTTGTTAGCTTTTTGTTAAAAGTTGTAGAAAGTTGTATGAAGTTGTTGGAAGTTGTAGGAAGTTGTAGGAAGTTGTAGGAAGTTGTAGGAAGTTGAATGGAAGTTGAATGGAAGTTGTAGGAATTTGTAGGAAGTTGTAGGAAGTTGTAGGGAGTTGTAGGAAGTTGTAGGAAGTTGTAGGAAGTTGTAGGGAGTTGTAGGGACTTGTAGGAATTTGTAGGAAGTTGTAAAAAGTTGTAGGGAGCTGTAGGAAGTTGTAGGAAGTTGTAGGAAGTTGTAGGAAGTTGTGGGAAGTTGTGGGAAGTTGTAGGAAGTTGAATGGAAGTTGAATGGAAGTTGAATGGAAGTTGTAGGAAGTTGTAGGAAGTTGAATGGAAGTTGAATGGAAGTTGTAGGAAATTGTAGGAATTTGTAGGAAGTTGTAGGAAGATGTTGGAATTTGTAGGAAGTTGTAGGAAGTTGTAGGAAGTTGAATGAATTTGTAGGAAGTTGAAGGAAGTTGAATGAAGTGGGAAGTTGTGGGAAGTTGTGGGAAGTTGAATGAAGTTGTAGGAAGTTGAATGGAAGTTGAATGGAAGTTGTAGGAAGTTGTAGGAAGTTGAATGGAAGTTGTAGGAAGTTGTAGGAAGTTGAATGGAAGTTGAATGGAAGTTGAAGGAAGTTGTAGGAATGTGCAGGAATTTGTAGGAAGATGTTGGAATTTGTAGGAAGTTGTAGGAAGTTGTTGGAATTTGTAGGAATTTGTAGGAATTTGAAGGAATTTGTAGGAAGTTGAAGGAAGTTGAATGAAGTTGTGGGAAGTTGTGGGAAGTTGAATGAAGTTGTAGGAAGTTGTAGGAAGTTGAATGGAAGTTGAATGGAAGTTGTAGGAAGTTGTGGGAAGTTGAATGGAAGTTGAATGGAAGTTGTAGGAAGTTGTAGGAATTTGTAGGAAGTTGTAGGAAGATGTTGGAATTTGTAGGAAGTTGTAGGAAGTTGTAGGAGGTTGAAGGAATTTGTAGGAAGTTGTAGGAAGTTGGATGAAGTTGTGGGAAGTTGTGGGAAGTTGAAGGAAGTTGTAGGAAGTTGTAGGAAGTTGAATGGAAGTTGAATGGAAGTTGTAGGAAGTTGTAGGAAGTTGAATGGAAGTTGAATGGAAGTTGTAGGAAGTTGAATGGAAGTTGTAGGAAGTTGTAGGAAGTTGAATGGAAGTTGAATGGAAGTTGAAGGAAGTTGTAGGAATGTGCAGGAATTTGTAGGAAGATGTTGGAATTTGTAGGAAGTTGTAGGAAGTTGTAGGAATTTGTAGGAATTTGTAGGAAGTTGTAGGAAGTTGAATAGAAGTTGAATGGAAGTTGTAGGAATTGGTAGGAAGTTGTAGGAAGTTGTAGGAATTTGTAGGAATTTGTAGGAAGTTGTAGGAAGTTGTTGGAATTTGTAGGAATTTGTAGGAATTTGAAGGAAGTTGTAGGAAGTTGAATAGAAGTTGAATGGAAGTTGTAGGAATTTGTAGGAAGTTGAATGGAAGTTGTGGGAATTTGAAGGAAGTTGTAGGAAGTTGTAGGAAGTTGAATGGAAGTTGTAGGAAGTTGTAGGAAGTTGAATAGAAGTTGAATGGAAGTTGTAGGAAGTTGTAAGAAGTTGAATGGAAGTTGAATGGAAGTTGTAGGAAGTTGAATGGAAGTTGAATGGAAGTTGTAGGAAGTTGTAGGAATTTGTAGGAAGTTGTAGGAAGATGTTGGAATTTGTAGGAAGTTGAAGGAAGTTGTAGGAAGTTGAAGGAATTTGTAGGAAGTTGTAGGAAGTTGAATGAAGTTGTGGGAAGTTGTGGGAATTTGAAGGAAGTTGTAGGAAGTTGAATAGAAGTTGAATGGAAGTTGTAGGAATTTGTAGGAAGTTGAATGGAAGTTGTAGGAATTTGTAGGAAGTTGTAGGAAGTTGTTGGAATTTGTAGGAATTTGTAGGAATTTGTAGGAAATTGTAGGAAGTTGTTGGAATTTGTAGGAATTTGTAGGAATTTGTAGGAAATCGTGGGAAGTTGTGGGAAGTTGAAGGAAGTTGAAGGAAGTTGTCGGAAGTTGAATGGAATTTGTAGGAATTTGAAGGAAGTTGTAGGAAGTTGAATAGAAGTTGAATGGAATTTGTAGGAATTTGTAGGAAGTTGAATGGAAGTTGTAGGAATTTGTAGGAAGTTGTAGGAAGTTGAATGGAAGTTGTAGGAATTTGTAGGAAGTTGTAGGAAGTTGTTGGAATTTGTAGGAATTTGTAGGAATTTGTAGGAAATTGTGGGAAGTTGTGGGAAGTTGA
Organism: Patiria miniata; assembly: GCF_015706575.1. NCBI lineage: Eukaryota > Metazoa > Echinodermata > Asteroidea > Valvatida > Asterinidae > Patiria > Patiria miniata. The sequence continues at coordinate 824,044 of NW_024037056.1, forward strand.
AGGAAGTTGAGGGAAGTTGTCGGAAGTTGAATGGAAGTTGAATGGAAGTTGTAGGAAGTTGTCGGAAGTTGAATGGAAGTTGAATGGAAGTTGTAGGAATTTGTAGGAAGTTGTAGGAAGTTGTTGGAATTTGTAGGAAGTTGTAGGAAGTTGTTGGAATTTGTAGGCAGTTGATTGGAAGTTGTAGGAATTTGTAGGAAGTTGTAGGAAGCTGGATGAAGTTGTGGGAAGTTGTGGGAAGTTGAAGGAAGTTGTAGGAAGTTGTAGGAAGTTGAATGGAAGTTGAATGGAAGTTGTAGGAAGTTGTAGGAAGTTGTTGGAATTTGTAGGAATTTGTAGGAAGTTGTAGGAAGTTGTTGGAATTTGTAGGAATTGGTAGGAATTTGAAGGAATTTGTAGGAAGTTGAAGGAAGTTGAATGAAGTTGTGGGAAGTTGTGGGAAGTTGAATGAAGTTGTAGGAAGTTGTAGGAAGTTGAATTGAAGTTGAATGGAAGTTGTAGGAAGTTGTGGGAAGTTGAATGGAAGTTGAATGGAAGTTGTAGGAAGTTGTAGGAATTTGTAGGAAGTTGTAGGAAGATGTTGGAATTTGTAGGAAGTTGTAGGAAGTTGTAGGAGGTTGAAGGAATTTGTAGGAAAATGTAGGAAGTTGGATGAAGTTGTGGGAAGTTGTGGGAAGTTGAAGGAAGTTGTAGGAAGTTGTAGGAAGTTGAATGGAAGTTGAATGGAAGTTGTAGGAAGTTGTAGGAAGTTGTTGGAATTTGTAGGAATTTGTAGGAATTTGTAGGAAATTGTGGGAAGTTGTGGGAAGTTGAAGGAAGTTGTAGGAATTTGTAGGAAGTTGTAGGAAGTTGTTGGAATTTGTAGGAATTTGTAGGAATTTGAAGGAATTTGTAGGAAGTTGAAGGAAGTTGAATGAAGTAGTGGGAAGTTGTGGGAAGTTGAATGAAGTTGTAGGAAGTTGTAGGAAGTTGTAGGAAGATGTTGGAATTTGTAGGAAGTTGTAGGAAGTTGTAGGAGGTTGAAGGAATTTGTAGGAAGTTGTAGGAAGTTGGATGAAGTTGTGGGAAGTTGTGGGAAGTTGAAGGAAGTTGTAGGAAGTTGTAGGAAGTTGAATGGAAGTTGAATGGAAGTTGTAGGAAGTTGTAGGAAGTTGAATGGAAGTTGAATGGAAGTTGTAGGAAGTTGAATGGAAGTTGTAGGAAGTTGTAGGAAGTTGAATGGAAGTTGAATGGAAGTTGAAGGAAGTTGTAGGAATGTGCAGGAATTTGTAGGAAGATGTTGGAATTTGTAGGAAGT